>NW_026068108.1:1616397-1665880 GCF_014885135.2 Alexandromys fortis
TAAATAAATAAATAAATAAATAAAAGAATAAAAAAATGTCAAACACAAAAAAATAAAATAAAATAGGAGGGCTGAGGGTAGTAGCCAGCAAGGTGAGTAGTTCCTATGAGGCTCTAAGGGCTTGTGCTGGACTTGGAGCAGGCAGGTGAAGTCTCTACAAACCATGCCAGTGAATTTGTGGACCTGTATGTGCAGCAGAAATGTTCTCTGAGCAACCATTTCACTGATGTCAAAGACCACTCGTCCATCCAGATGAATACACGGCTGACGAGACCACAGACAGGTTATGCCATCTGCAGGACCATTTGCCGGATGGGCAAGTCAGATAGTTCTATTCTCTGATTGGCTAAGGCTGATGGTACTGTCTCACAAGAACTTATGCTCAAAGGAAATCAGGGAATAGTTACCATAAACAGTGAGAACCACCACCCCCAAAGGCTCTTAGAGAGCCCCAGACCCTCATTGTGCCCACCCCCCCCCACCCCCGCCAAGGCCCAGACCCACCTTGACCTGGGCGTAGAAGCTGCCCAGGCTGCAGCAGACGCGGCACTCCAGCATGGTGTCATCATTGTTGTGGGCATAGCGCAGGGCCTTCTCAAAACTCTCTAGGGCCTTCTGGAAGAGGCTGAGGCCCAGGAAAGCATTGCCCATGCTCAGGCTGACCTGGCCCCCAAGCTGGGCACCAGCCCTGGTGCCAGGCAGGCCAAGGCAGGTCTTGCAGTAGGAGATGGTTTTGTGGAACTCACACAGTTTCTCATTGCTGCGTGCCAGGTTCAGGTAGCTTTCAAGCAGGAAGTCGGCATCCTCAAGCTCCCGTGCAGTGTCAATCTGGACCACAGCAAACTGGCGCCAGGGTAGTAGGCAGACAACACTTAGTCAAGGCCCGGCCTGTACCACCTCCGACCTAGCCAGCAAGTACCAGACTAGAATCTTGGTTTGGAGGTCTGGTCTTGAGATCCCTGGACTCAGAGGCTCAGATACTAGAGCAGAAGGCCTCAGGCCTGAATCTTAAGATACCCAGCTATCTAAGCCTCAGGGTCTTCTATGAATTCTGAAAATTATTAGCCTGTGAGATATAGGATTCTCAGGAAGTTACAAGAAGCCTGGGAGTTAGGAGCCACCTAGCCCTGTTCCCAGCCCTTTCCCAGCACCCAGGTCCTCCCACGGCACCCTGTGAGGGTACTTCTACCTTCAGCATCTCTTTGTAGCGGCCCATCTCTGAGTGAGCTGTGACCAAGCATCCTAGCACCCGGAAGCGGCCCACGAGGTCGGAGCCCTTCTCCAGCACCTTCATCCACACCTGCAGTGCCTTCTCTGTCTGGTTGGACTGGTACAGCTGTAGTCCTTTTTCAATCTGTTGCTTTGTCTGGTCCTGCCCCATCTTCCCACAGCCTGGCCACTCAGGAAAAGACCGTGGTTGGTTAGCTGCTTCTAGACCCTCATGGTGCTGGATCCAAAGTATCGGCTGCCCACTGCCCACTGGGAACAAAAAGCAACCAGGAGCTGAGTAGGGCCTGGATGAATAACGGGCACCACCCTGGGAACCGTCTGCAGCTGTCCCTGCCAGTTGGGACCATGTGGTTTCTGAGGAATGTCAGCTGCAAGGTCACGAGGGTTTATGCCGTACCCACCCAAAGCTGAAAAGTGGCTCCACCACAAACACAGGCATTCCGCCACCTGGGAACCTGTCTGGGTGCCCCCACTGACACTTCTGACATGGGCCTTGATGACCCTGGCAGGTTAGGCTGTCTGCCGGGATGTGGGCAAGCCTCAGGACAGGGGTTCTGACAGCAGGACGCTGGGCACAGAGGCTTCAGAGAGATGGGGTGAGTGCCCAGCCTGCTTATTCTGCTTTCCTCTCCCCTCTGCTTTCCTTTTTCTTTCTCGTTTGTTTTTAAGACAGGATTTCTCTGTGTAGCTCTGGCTGTCCTGGAACTCAGAGAGATCCACCTGCCTCTGCCTCTTGAGTGGTAGGAGTAAAGGTGAGCACAACCACCCAGTGCTGTCTTCCTTTTTTTTTTTTTTTTTTTCGAGACAGGGTTTCTCTGTGGTTTTGGAGCCTGTCCTGGAACTAGCTCTGTAGACCAGGCTGGCCTCGAACTCACAGAGATCCGCCTGTCTCTGCCTCCCAAGTGCTGAGATTAAAGGCGTGAGCCGCCACCACCCGGCCCTTTTTTGTTTTTTGATATAGGGTTCTTCTGTGTAGCCCTGGCTTTCCTGGAACTCTGTAGGTCAGGCTGGCCTCTAAAGTGCTGGTACTAAAGGCATGAGACACCGCACACAGCTAATGGAACATCTTTTTTTTTTTTTAAAGATTTATTTATTTATTATGTATACAACATTCTGCCTCCATGTATGCCCGCATGCCAGAGGAGGGTGCCAGATCTTGTTACAGATGGTTGTGAGCCACCATGTGGTTGCTGGGAATTGAACTCAGGACTTCTGGAAGAGCAGCTAGTGCTCTTAACCACTGAGCCATCTCTCCAGCCCGAACATCTTGTTTTTTGACAGGGTTTCTCTGTGTAGCCCTGGCTGTCCTAGAACTCACATAGATCTGCCTGCCTCGGTCTCCCTGAGGTTAACAGAGTGAGCCAACACATCTGGCTGCAGCTCCACTTTCCTTCCTAATAACCTACTCCATTTTATTCTTGCAATTTACTCATCACTTAGACACTTACCTGGGCATGTGCTCACACTGTTCCTGACACCTCACCGAGGACAGCTGGTGCCAGAGGCCTGTCTCCTCCTCTACAAGGTGAGATAGTTAAAGTCTCAGAGGGCTCACACATAAGCAGAGCACAGCACAATGGCTGCCAGCCTGGCTCTGCTTGCTGCATTTCCGTATCAGCTGTGTAAGCAGAGTAGGCCTGGTTAAGAGCACGAGTTTACAGACTGTCACAGAACTCAAGGACTCAGAACTGTGTTAGAGAAAAAAGATATTACTCTACTGACAAAATGACGACCAGGGGCCACAGCGTGGTCCTTGAAGGTTTAAAAAGGTTCAATAGCATTTGCTGCCAAACATAACCTGAGTGAGTTCCATCCCTGGGATCCACGTGACAGGGCAGATCTGACTCCCACAAATTGCTCTCTGGCCTCTGTATGTATGTATATACATGTGTACGTGCATACACACTGAATGAGAAAAATCTTAAGCGCCCCAATTCTAATCCCAACCCTGGTTTGACAGCATCTCTTAACTGTGAACTTTAATGCCAAACACTGTGGGGTCTTATATATTTTAAATACTAGATTCACTAGACCTTGTGCACTTGAGAGCAACTGAAGTCCCTGCCAGACCCAAAAGCTCAACTCACCCCAGTGCAAAGTTCATTCTGCTAGAGTAGGTAATTCAGTGGATTTTGTTCTCAAAGTTGTGCACAACTGCCAGCACTTCCAGAAAGTGTGTACCCACCAGCAGCTCCCGGCACTCCTCCTGGGTGAATGGTTTATCTCCTTTCCTAGAATTACCCCCAGTTCTGCAGAATGTGAAAACACTTGATGTGGGATGTCCTTCTGCACATGGTGAATATGTACTCCTCCCATTAGTTAAGAAAGAACCTGCTTTGGCCTATCGTAGAATAGAATATAGCAGACATAGAGAGAGAAAGAAGGCAGGTGGGGAGATGCCGGAACACCTAAGGTAATGCGATGGCCATGTGGTGATATACAGACTATTAGAAATGGGTTAACTTACAAGTGAGAGCTAGGGGCTGGAGAGATGGCTCAGCAGTTAAGAGCACTGGCTGCTCTTCCAGAGGTCCTGAGTGCAATTCCCAGCAACCATATGGTGGCTCATAACTATTTATAATGAGATATGGTGCCCTTTTCTAGCCTGCAGGCGGGCATACAGGCAGAATACTGTATACATAATAAATAACATCTTTTTTTTTTTTAAATTGAGCTAGCCAGTAATAGCCTAAGCCATAGACCAAGCAATTATACTTAATATTTGTCTGAGTGATTATTTCATAAGCAGCGGTGGGAAACGAGCGGGAAAGAAACTGGTCCAGTGAGACCAGGCAAGACAGAGAAAAACTTCTAACTATGAATTCAGTCTTTAAAGAACTAATTAAGGTGGGCTGTAATCCAGCTGCAAGTGATTTGACACTCTTACACAGACATCCTGGCAAACCGTCAATGCACATAAAATAAAAATCTATAATCATTTTTAAAACGAGCTCATGGGACAAAGTGAGGCAAGAGGGTCTGGAACTGGAGCATGGCTCTCTCTTGTAAACCAAAGCATGCTTAAAGGAGAATCCAGAACCGCTCTGAGAGAGACACAAGAAAACCCCAAATTAGGGACTCTTCTACATAAGCTCATATTCTTTGGTTTTATTTTCAGTCTTTAAAACTTTTCTTGCCAGGTGGCCTTTAATCCCAGCACTCAGGAGGCAGAGTCAGCCTGGTCTACAGAGCAAGTTCCAGGACTGGCTCCATAGCTTCAGAGAAACCCTGTCTCACAAAACATTTTTTTTTTTAAAAGACATACACATTATCTTAAAATATGTAAGATTAATATATATATTTAAAACTTCTGTTGTGATACTGTCATATAGAATACTAATTCTAGAAATAGGTCTCATCTAGCTTCATGTATGTGATTTTGGGCTTTGAGTCTGAAGCTGGAAACTAGAAACTAAGTTTGTGTACCTCAGATGTATTTAATAGGCCGTGGTCCTTTAACCTATCCAATACCTGCTGCATGTGACATTTAAAATGTTTAAATTCCCTGTAGTGAACTGTGTCTGTTCCTAACAGCGACCTTTGAAGTCTCCAAAAGATGTTGGGGCCCACAAACGATGACGCTACCTGGGCTGTGTGGCAAACACCACCCAGAGACCATCTTTGGACTACAAACTTCATGGAGTTCCTGGAGGGCTAAGGAGGTGTTACAGGACAGGACGAACTCAGGGGCTGGTGGCTTGGAGATTTATCAGGTCTTTATTTATACGTATTCATTAAAGCGGGTTGTGGGAGTACGCACCTTTAATGCTAGCACTGGAAAAGCAGAGGTAGGTCTACCTAAAAGCAGGCCAGCCTGGTCTACTCGCAAGGCTACATAGTGAAACCGTCTGCAGCAGCCCACACACAGTTAGACACAGTTAGTGAGCCACCATGTAGTCCTGTGGAAGAGCAGCCAGTGCTCTTAACCACTGAGTCATCTCTCCAGGTCCACTCAAGTTTAGCCTGGTTAACCATTCCATCACCACAACACCCACTCAAACACAGGGATGACCCCAAGAAGCTGCACCACTGGACTTAGGCAGCTCACAAGCAATCCCACTGAGGGGGTCTCCCTTCCCAACTACTTATTAGATGATTCCTATGTTTGGATGGCACACCTAGAGCTGAAGCTTTGCTCTGAGTTCCTGTAGCATCTTTGAGTAGTCTTCAAGAAGGGATAGTGGTGGTGTTTTCTTCTAGGGAGATGCAGCTGTATCACTGGGAAGCTCGCCCAGCATAGGTGAGGAATCCTACATCCCTGGGACCTCCCCACAGCTTAGTCTGTTCCACCAAGTATCCTTACTCCAAGTGCTTGCTCACAGGTTATATAACTTTGCAAGTTGTCTTTTGGTGTGTTTAATTTTTAATTTATCATATAAAAATAATAATCTGTGTGTATGAATGCAGGCCAGAAGAGGGCACTAGACCTCATTACAGATGGTTGTGAGCCACCATGTGGTTACTGGGAATTGAACTCAGGACCTTTGGAGGAGCAGGCAATGCTCTTAACCGCTGAGCCATCTCTCCAGCCTGTGTGTTTAATTTTTTTAGATTTACTTACAACACACACACACACACACACACACACACACACACACACACACACACACTGTTCTGTTTGCATGTATGCCTGCAGGCCAGAAGAGGGCACCAGATCTCATTATGGATGGCTATGATTGCTGGGAATTGAACTCAGGACCTCTGGAAAAACAGCCAGTGCTCTTTAAGTGCTGAACCATCTTCCCAATCCTGTTTTCTTTTGAGACTTGGTGACTTGCTTTGTAGCTGTCCTTGAATTTAGAAATATGCCTCCTCTACCTCCCTCCCAGTGCAGGGATTAAAGGCCTTTCCTTGGCTTCCTGAGTCTCTCTCCTCCTTCCCAGAGGAAGAAGTTTCAATTTGGAGGAAATAGTTACATAATACTGGAGTGGGCCTTATTCCCTATTACCGATAAGGGATCAGGATAACTTAAATAGAAGACCGCGTGAATCCTGATATGTGGTGCAGTTTATAATCCACAACTTTAAGGGGGAGGAAGTAGGATCAGTTCAAGGTCATCCTTAGGTATAAAGGACTTAAAGGCCAACCCAGGCTTTAAGAAATTATCTCAAGGGGCTGGAGAGATGGCTCAGAGGTTAAGAGCATTGCCTGCTCTTCCAAAGGTCCTGAGTTTAATTCCCAGCAACCACACGGTGGCTCACAACCATCTGTAATGGGGTCTGGTGCCCTCTTCTGGACATCAGGCATACACACAGACAGAATATTGTATATATAATAAATAAATTAATTAAAAAAAATNAAAAGACAGAACAAATGACCTCAGGCTAATTTTTTTTTTTTTTTTTTGTAGACAGGGTTTCTCTGTGTAGTTTTGGACCCTGGAACTAGTACTTGTAGATCAGGCTAGCCTCGAACTCACAGAGATCCACCTGAGTGCTAGAATTAAAGGTGTGTGCCACCTTGGCCGGCTTAGATCAATAGATCAATCAATCAATCAACCATTTATGTATTATGTATACAATATTCTCTCTGTCTGTATGCCTGAAGGCACCAGACCTCATTACAGATGATTGTGAGCCACCATGTGGTTGCTGGGAATTGAACTCAGGACCTTTGGAAGAACAGGCAAGATGCTCTTAACCTCTGAGCCATCTCTCCAGCCCCTGGCTTAGATCAATTTTGAACCTCATGAATTTCTAGCTTCTGAAACTAAGTCTCCATGGGTTTGCCCACTTAGGATGCTCTGGCATGTACCAGCTCAATACAGCCTTTAGGGACTAGCTTTTCCAGGTAGCTTAACACTTCAGGAAGATAGATGTTAGTGTTCATATATGTAATTATATATGTATTATTTTTATTATGTGTATGTGGGAGGAGTATGTGACCATGAATGCAGGTACCTGTGGAAACCCGAAAGTGTTGAATGCCCTGGGGCTGGGATTATAGGCAGGCAGTTGTGGTCTCTTCACAGCAATAGTACAATAGACAATACTGTAACTCACTGTATAGACCAGGCTGGCCTCAGAATCAGATCTGCCTGCACCTGCTGGGATTAAAGGTGTGCGCCAACACTCCCCAACTGGGAAATCTTACCTTCAATACAAAGATAAAAACAAACAGTAGGGGGTTGGAGAGATGGCTCAGCAGTTCTTTCAGAGGACCCAGGTTCAATTCCCAGCATCCACAATGGCAACCTAACACTGTCTGCAACTCCAGTACCGGGGGATCTGACATCCTCACACCAAATAACACATAAAATAACTTAAAAAGGCCAAACCTGCTGAATTTGATTATCGGAACTCTTCAAAGTTGTCCTCTGACACATATACATGCATGTGTCTCTCACATGCACAAACACACCCACACACTCAGTAAATAACAAAGGCCAGAGATATGCCTCAACCTCTAAGAATCCTTGTTCTACCTTGATGCCATTCCCCGCACCCACACAGCTCACAACCATCTGTACCTAATTCCAGGCCCATGTGATCTGACTACCTCTTCCAACATCTGTGGGAACCAGCGTACATATGGTGTGTGTGTATTTATGGATAGGCATATGTACGTATGTGCAGGCAAAAATACTCAATACACATAAAAATAAATCAATCTAATAAGCCAAGTGATGGTGGCCCATGTCTTTAATCCTAACTCAGGAGGTGGATCTCTGTGTTCAAGGCCAACCTGGTCTAGAGTGAGTTCCAGGACAACCAGGGCCACACTGAAAAACGCTGTGCTGTCTTGAAAAACAAACTCCATAAACCTTTAAAGGGCATCTGTAGTAGCTCACACCTTTTAAGCCCACTGATAGGAGTTTGAAATCAACCTGATCTGGGGAGTTCCACACCAGCCAGAGCTACATTGTGAGACCCTGTCTCAAAAATAAACGTTAGGCAAACAAGACCTGGTCAGAAAATCTATTAGAGAAATACCCGAGGATCTTTGACTCCTACAGGTGGTGACACTTTTGCAGGAGCAATAGTGACTAGTAATTCCCTCCAATATCAAAACAGCCCAAGGAGGCAGAGCTGTAATCCTCTGGGGGTTGGGGTAGATAGTATGAGTGCCACAAGGCCTCCCAAGTCTAACCTCATTGGAGCCTGGGGTCACTGCAACTGTATTTGCTTTTGAGACATTCCTCCCTGGCGGCAGTTAAGAGAAAGTCTAATTCTAGTACCCCTCATAGCATAGTTGCTTTTAACTGACTTGTTAGTAATGTAAATGGGGAGGGAAACAATGAATACAGGCCCAGCAATGATGTAAAGATGGAATATACAATGAGCTTCAAATGTTTCTCATATCACTTTACTATGTAAAACTTAGTAAATTCTAAAGCCATTTCTGAATCCTCTCAGTACTTCCCCTTCTCCCCTGAAAACCAAGGACATAACAGCTGTACATACCCGTACTGAGATATTGGGAACTGTCCATCATCTCCTTGAGTCCTTATGAATGTTCTCCAAATAGAACTCAGTTACTGAATAGGGGGCAAGATAACCCTTAGGTGTTGACTCAGTGACTGATGTTTTGACTTAGGCCCTGGGAAAGGGGCAAAGTGACACTCAGAAGTTTTCCCTTACCTCATCTGATCTGGCAACCACTCTCCAGCCAATTATTGGTAATAGCCCTTTTGAATAATCCAATCGTAATAGTTAAAGAACAACCCCCAGACACCCCTTCCTTCTGTGGTTTTTCCCTTTAAAAATAGCCTGTACCAGCCATTTGGGGGTCTTTCTAGCCTCCCAAATGCTGGAAAACTCTGTCATGACAGAATTAAAATCCTCATGCTTTTACATCAGCTGTGATGTGAGAGATGGTCTCTGGGGAGACGACTCCTCGGTGATTGGACTCTAGGGTCCAACAGCCCCAGCCCAATTGGTGCCCGGCCCTGGGGGACACCACGGCAGTGTCAGGAGTATCAGCAAATATGACAGCAAGTGCTGGACCATAGAAAGAGCCAGCAGGAGAGACATTGGAATCACCACAGCTGTGGTTGCCATTATTGCTATCTCTGCCACCTCAGACACTGTTGCCGGAATTTCTCTTTCCCAGACTGTGCAGATGGCTGAGACTGTCAACCAGCTGGCTGAAAGAGCCAGCAATCTTAATATTGACCTTGAACCAACAAGTGGCTCTGGTACAGGAGCAAGTGGACTATATTTGGACTTTTCAACGGCTAACATGTTCTAGCTTTTATCATGTTGTGTTACTCCCGACACTGTATTGAATGCTTCTGCTACTGTTATGGAACTCAACCGTCATATGAGGGGTTTGGAATACTGCCTTTGTTAATTTTACCACCCAGTTAGTGCATGCTAGATGGTTGCAGTGCTGGTCTGGCTCGTTGGCGCTGTCAGTCCTGGGGATACTTGGTTTAGGGCTATGTGTCTGTGTAGCCACGGACCGGTAATAATTGGGGGCAGGATGCCACCTAAGACAGGAAATATTAGAGGGCTATTCCCCAGGACAGGCAAGGTATAAAATAAAACGGGGGGAGTTGTTGTGGGCAATAGTCCAGCAAATATTAGCTATGGCAACTATTCTGCAGGCTCATATACAGTCCTGGTTCTATTTTTACTGTGTTGTGGATCAAATTCAGGGCCTGGGCAAGCACTCTATCTCCACCCCAACCTCAAACTTCTGATGTATTTCTAAAGTCAGGCATGGAGTACATGAGGGTCATTTCAGCATTGGGGAGGCTGAGGCAGGATGGATCGAGTTCAAGGTTACACGAGGAGCCTCCATCTTGGGGGCGGAGGAACCTGAGAAAGGAAGACTTGAAGACCACCAATTAAAGGTAAGATTTGGTTGACAGATTCGAGGCAGGGCTTCTCTGTGTATTCCTGGCTGTCCTAGAATTCACTCTGTAGACCAGGCTGTCCACAAACTCACAAAGATTCCCACCTGCCTCTGCCTCTCCCAAGTGCTGGGATTAAAGGCGTGTGCCACCACCCCTCGACACAAGATCTTTTAAACTCCAAATGTGAGCATCATCAAATGGTCTTCTGTCCAGGAAATGCTTGGGTTAAAGGAGAAGCGTCTTTCACCCGGTTTCTCAGAACCGAAAGTATGCTAGTGTACTACTAGGCACCAGAAAGCACTCCACAATCTTACCCCACCCGTGCCAGACATACCCAATAGAGGAACACTGAGTAGAGGATCGTGGTCTGGACCACCCACAGCCCATGCAGCAGTTGTAAGCTTTAAGAGCGTCTTCAGCTCCATGAAGACTGGACTACTCAGAGTTGCTGTGACTCTACATGTAAGGAAGGCAGTGACAGTGAAGGACTGGATAAGAACCAAGGCCCGGAGAGATGGAACAGCAGTTAAGGGTACTGGCTGCTCTTCTAGAGACAGGGTTTGATTCTCAGCAACATATGGCAGCTCACACCTGTCTGCAACTCCATTTCCAGGGGACCTGACATCCATGGCAAAACACCAATACACACTTAAAACAAAAAACAAATAAAAGAACCAAGACCTGTTGTTCAACTTAGAGAGCCCAAGTTTGTTTAGGCTCAGTAGCTGAGCTGCACCTTTCAGAGCACAAAGGCAGCCCTAGGCCAGCAGCTTCATTAGAGAATAAGCTAGAACACCTGAGGAGTTACCTGAAGACATCTTATTAAATATATGAGTGCACTGCATGTACACCTGCAGGCCAGAGAGGACAGCAGATCCTACTACAGATGGCTGTGAGCCACCACGTGGGTGCTTGGAGTTGAACTAGGTCCTCTTGAAGAGCAGCCACGGCTGCTGGGGCTGGAGACTAAAGGCTTGGATAGAAAAGGACATAGGGTAGGATTCACATGGGTCATCAGCAGTAATGGAGGAGGAAAGAGCTCCAGCAAGAGGTGGTCTGAACCAGTTCTGTGGTATAGCAACTACTATAACGCCACCAAATCATTTCAAGGTGTTTCGATGTTGTGGCAACCTTGTCATATGCAGACAGGTCAGGCAGGTTGTATTCTGGAGAGAAACTGTGTTTTCCTTCAATGATATCTGTGCGGGTTCGGCTGAGCCCATGATCATCAAATATACCAACATGAAAGCCGTCCTGGATCCCCACTTTGGTCTCGGCGATCAACAACTCTGAACACATCAGTTCTTCTCAAACAGTTTAATAGCAAATAAACAAAGGAAGGTACCACACTTGGCAGATACAAAATGACTTTTTGTCCGTGTGTCTGTGCAATTAAAACAGATTTAGGTTCCCCATTGGGACAAAAGGAAAAACACACAAAAAAGGGAAGGAGAGTCCTTTTAAACACATACTCCCTTGCTCCAAACTTTTAACAACTTTTTTCTTTTTATAATCCACTACACAAACTGTGATTAGGTAAGAAAAGCGACAAGGGCTCTTCTTGTCCTTTTTTTTTTTTTAAACCATTAAAGCAAAATCCATAATTTTCTACAGAGTACAACACAAGTTCACACACACACACACAAAAAAAAAGACATCTTTTGTAAATCAAACAGGAAAAAAGGAAAGCTCAAACAAGGTCAAGGAAAAGCATTTCTACGGCTGAATCATGACTTTGAGTTGATTGAATCCCGTTGTTGCTGCAGAACAGACTGTGCGTTTGGTCATAGTGGCAATTTTTTTCTCTTCACATTGTGAAATCACTTTACATTGTTTTCTAGTAGAAAAGGCAAAAAACTGTACAAAACCCCTAGTGTTAAATACAACGTTTGTACCAATAAAAAACTCACACAGGTTTGTCTCCAAAATGTAAAGTTTCTTTTTTTTTTCTTTTTAAATTATTCACAAAAAGCAGCTGGAAATCAGAAAGGCAGCTGCCGCTCCAGGGTCTCAAATCCATTAAAACCACTACAGAACAATTAAAACAATCAGAGAGAAAAGGAAAAAGAAACAATGTCCAACATTTGGCATTTGGTTTTATCCACAGGTTTTCCCAGAGCTCCTCTTGGAATTGAAAGCAAAATACATTGGCAAACACAGCTTCTCAGTACACAGGAAGGGGAGCCTCAGCGCCTCCTGCCGACAGAGGCGGCTCTGTGCAATCAGACTGTGGGACACAGCAGGCTCTCTCAGGCTAGGTTTAGGGCTCTAGCTTCAGTCCACCCCACACTACCACTTCCAGGACATTAAGGAGCCTATCTACAGGGGTCCTCCACTTGGCTGCCTTTTCTTCCAGTAAGATGGCCTCGAGCATAATATATTGGGGGCAACCTGTGGGGGGGTCACAGAGCAGAAATTCTGCCAGAGCCCCTTCTTCATCACCTGGGCGTGGTTGATGCTAGTCAGTGCTTCAATAACCCACCCCTCCCCACCCCACCCTTGCTGCACACCTTGCCACCCTTCCCTGGACTCTCCTTCCCACCAGCGCTTATGTCTCAGTGGGATCTGTCAAAATTCCCCCCTGCTGCCTCTGTTCTTCACAGACCCATCCTTGCACTCATTTTCTTCTAGCTTCTCCTCTTCTATTCACATTCTTCCAAGTCCCCAAGACCCTGAGGCTGGATGGTGCTACAAGAGAAGAGGGTACGTTTCCCTTAGGAAACTAAAGAACTGGCTGGCCTGGCACCTGGGGACAGTAGCTATTTGGCTCTTCACCCAATTTAAAAACAATTCTTGCCCTTACCCCAACTTTACTAGCTAAGTAAGAGCAGAGCTATAGTGAAGAGTCAGTGTGGGGTGGTTGGTGCCCAGGGCTGTAAACAGTGTGAAGACTGTAGTATTTATTGTGCTTGTCACCTAGGAAAAGGGCAGGCAGGTGTATTGCCACTCTGTAGTTAGGAGCACAGCACCCTCCCTCCTCAGTGATTTAGCCTTGATGTGCTAAGCCTCCTGCCTACCCACAGCCACCTTTGGTTCTGCTTCTACCTCTCTGGCCCCCCTGTACTCCCTGAGCAGAGCAGCCAGCCTCCTGGATGCCCCACTGAGACCTGGAGGCCACAAAGAGTGACAGTCTAAGTGCACAGGCAGACACACTCTAAGGGCAATAGAGGAGAAAGTTGCCACTTCAAAATAAAACAATACAATTGAGAAAAAAAATATCAACCCCATAACAATTTAAAATATCTTCTTTGAAACCCCTTTAAATCAGTCAGTTTTTGCACAAACTATAGAAAACAGAGAGGTGAAGGTGATATATAAGAAGGTGTGAAGAAACAGCAGGAAACATGCACAACTTGGTTTTTCTGGGCATAATCTTAGAAGGAAAGGGAAAATTCAAAACAAAAAGGCAAAAGCAATATAACTCCCCCCCCAATTTCCAAGTATCACATTTTGCTGTGGAGACTGTAGGAATAAGCATGGATGAGAGCTGACTGAGGGGAGGGGCAGGGCAAAGGGACCCTAGGGCTTCTTCTGCAGGGCTGCTTCAGGAAGAGCCACAAAAGGAAAACAAAAGGCTAGCTAGCTGGGGTCTAAACCTCAGCCTCAGTGAAAAGGTAATGAATGGGGTGAGGGTATTTCAGGTGTTTTCTGCAGTTTAGAACTCAGAAAAACAAAAAAATTAATTAATAATAAACACATGCGGTCTCCTCAAGCCCCAAAACTATATCAGCAAAATGTGTTCAGGAGCCTCAAAGATTTTAGTGACATCGTTTTATTTCATTGTTCAAGTTGTCTTTAAAACTAAGCACACAGAGGAACGAAGCCTGGAAGCGGACTGGCTGTGTGTTCACAGGAATACAGACACCACACGGCATGTGCTAGCAGGGCTGCTCTGAGACAGTTACAAAGAATTGGAATCACAAAATCAAGTGGTTATCTTATGAAGTTCTAGAAAAATAGATTTTTTTATATTCAAATGCAGTTTAAATATTTTCCCTTCAGCAGTCGTTCTAGCAAAACCAATTTTGGCAGCACAAAAGGGGGGAAAAAGAAAAAAGAAAAAACAAAGAAAGAAACAAACATAATAAAATACACATCAGCATCAAAGGTCAACACAAGGTCAAAGGTGAGAGTTCAAGCATCAGAGAAGCTGAAGAGACAGGGATTTGGACGATGTACTTGACGCCACATCGACATGCTTTAGGCACAACGATGAACAAACGGCAGGAATCTAGAAAAAAAAACAAACCAGAAAGAGGGAGATCCACTGAGTTACACAGAGCAATACATCCAAACAGAGAGAGAACAGGACACTCACTGTGTGCAGCCCTGAAATGAGGAGGCAGGGAAGGGGTAGGGGAAGGGAATGACAGGGACTTTTGCACATGCTAACAATGGACACAGGGAAAAGTTCAAAAGGACATGGAGGACACCAAGAGAACATCCAACTGCCAGAGACAAAAGGGAGCCTTAAGGCTTGGATTCCCTGCAAAGCACCTAACCCATCAAGACAGGGTGAGCAGGGCCTCAGCCTCTTTCCCACTACCTGGCAAGAACCGAGAGGAAAGGAAATAAAAGATGCTGACTAGAGTGGAAAGGAGATTATTGAGGGGAGAAGGCCAGAGTTTCTTGCTCAGTCTTGGGATGACTCTTTGTTCCCAGAAATCCAAGCCCTAAGCTTCCACATAGGCCCTGGCCACTCATGTGGAACCCAGGAGACAGTGGTCAGGCTGCAGTGAAGGCAAATCAATGGCATGATATAATCCAAGACACAAACTACAGCAGAAAACACACTGGAAGAGAAACTTCCACACAACAGAAATGGATTGCTAAAGACTTCACTTCAGTCTCCACTGAGCTGAGCCCTTTCACATCAAGACTTAAAGGGAGGGGAGCAGCTTCTTCAACAAAACCATCTTTGGCCTGGGGAGAGAACTGTGCTCAAGGGCAGTGCTACCGCTGTGCTCATGTACTGGGCAAAGGGGGAGAGGGAAGTGCATGGTCTCACAAACCGGCTGCCTGAGCTCTGCTGGGGCAAGTGCTCCTTTTAGAGCCACAAGCAGGTATGGAGTCTGGGGTCTGTTCCAAAGGTGAGGGTCGCTTGCACCTTTGCCTCTAAAATCATTAGGAAGGTGGTTTCCTAAGATACTAGAGCACGGGACAAATCCATGGACAAATGGTGAAATGGAGGGAAAGTGAGAGAAGCGGGAAGAAGACAGAACAGATGGTTAGGGAGCACAGCACTGGCAGCAACCTATGCAACACAGTTCTCGCCTCTGCCGATTCACAGCATTAATGTTAGCCTTCCCCTTGGACAGGTTACCTGGGCTGCAAATGGTCACAGAAAGTCAGTAGTTTCAATCACACAGCACCCCGTGTGTACAACAATCACATTCTGGATTCTACAAAATCCTGGCCTTTTCCAGAGATATAATTTAGGTAATAAATATTCTCCACCCTGGAGCTGTATAAAACCTCTATAAAAATAGAAACAACATTCTTGGTTCCAGCTGGTTGGGATTTAGAACAGTGCCTGCCCAACCTAGCATTTTTCTTTTTTTTTTCCTTTTTAAATTTTTGTATTTTTATTTTTTTATTTTTTGCATTTATTTAAAAAAATTCCATCATTACCCTGGAAGCCTTTAGAACAATTTTATCTTGAAACACAGGACACTTCTCCCATTGCGCAGAATTCAAGTTATGTGGTTCAGTTTAAGAAGTGTATTATTTCATGTCTGTTAAGAGGACAACAGACCCAACTTCAATGGGATAATCCAACACTAACAACTACTTGTACAACAGCAGGATGGTCAATCCCTGTATGCGACCTACAGGGACAGCAAGACAAGCAGAAGTGTCTCCATCTGACTAAAAAACAGGCTAGCTCCTTTCTTCTAATCTCTGCTGTTAGGAGTCAAGACTTTTAACTTGTGAGGTTTAAGCTTTCAAGGAGCCAGGAACCCAAGCCCTGGCTGTGGATGACAGTCACATGCTTCTGGGGCTGCCTCTATTCAGACGCACATTCCCAACAGCATTTCCTGGAGCGGCAGCAGGGCCCAGAGGCTGTGGGACACTGGCAAGCACTGGAGTTAAGACTGGTGAAAGGCAGCAGGGCACTAACCGTAAGCATGACGACAAAATGAACATGGGCTAATACTGAGGTAAAAGAACACTACAGGGCCTGTAAACGACCTGTACGCTCTTCTGTCTCCAAAGGCAGAGGGTGGGCTAGAGTGGCTAGAAGAGGCTTCTCAGACCTCTGGGGAAATACAACCTCTGGGATATCTTCATCAGAGGCAGGAGTGCACTTCTGCACCTTCTTGAATACTAGGCTCTGCTCAAATACAGCATCCTGGCTTGAAGAGACCTTGACTCAGGTACATCAAGAAGCAGGTCCCTCATCCCTCAATCAGAAGGCTTCTGATTGCTCTGCCTGTGAACAGCACCCTTGTTGGCTAGATGCTGCAAGTGCTTCTTAGATCTGCCCTCATGAGAACATTGTGGCTGGGGAAGGAGGCAATATTCCTTGTTGTGATGAACTTCCACAGACTTTCTTCAAAATAAATTGTTGGAAATGGGCAATGGTCTAACTTCACACTGAAATAAACTAAAAATGACCTCTTTGGCTGCTTCCCCCAAATAACCACCAGCCAGGCAGGACAGTGCAGTACCAATGGTAGGCTGGGATGGCTAGTAATGGGTATCTCCATGTTATTTGCATATTTCAGGCTAAATTAAGAAGTACTTTATTTCCTAAGACTTGCTGACCCCGTTTTAGGAAAGGGCAGACATCCAGGACAGAAAAAAAAAAAAAAAAGCAAAACATAGGTGGCACAAGCTTAGCATTTCCACAGAAAGCAGTGAGTTATGAAGGGGTCTAGATGCCAAGCCACCTCGTCACTCTGCCCCTGTAGCTCATTAGACCGTACCCATCCTTGCACTCAGGTAGAGAGATTTGGGGAATCAATTTTCTGTTCTGCTCAGTCCTCTCTCAGTGGTTTGGGGCACATTCTAATCATCTTTTAAACCATTTCCCCCTTCCTCTGGGTGGATTGGTATTGGTCCTTCTCAACATACTGGTTACAAACACGGCAAACTTTAAATAAAAGGAAAAGAAACAAACAAAACAAAACAAAAAAACCCTCAGGATATGGCACCTAAACTCCAAAGTAAAACACTGGAAACCAAAGCACAAACTTGTCCTCTGTACGAAGCGACACTCCCACAGAAGGCAGTAGCTGAGTCTTCAGGGCAAGCTGTGCCTGCGAGAGTGGCAGGGATCAGGGTCCAGGGCTGTCAACACACAGCCTTAGGGCTTCGAATGATTAAGGGTGCTCCTCCCCCACTTACCAGAAGATCTTCTCACTCCAGTCTCAGAGGGGAGCACGCTCAGTAGGGTTTGCTATCATTCTTCGAACGTTTGAGCTGCACTTTAAGCCTCTTCATTCCAATCTGAAAGCCATTCATGGACTGGATGGCAGCTTGAGCTGAGACAGGATTGTCGTAACTCACAAAACCTGTGTGCCCAAATAGAAGCCTAGGTGAGGGACTTAAGAGTCTCAGCCCTCCTTATCCAAGATGTTAACTTATGTATTTAGTCTCAAGTTCCAATGGTACCCCACCTCTGGATCAGTGCTGTGAGCAGAAATCACCACCTCTATGACAGATAAAAGTGATGCTCTGAAAGAGGTCATGAGATCTGCTGAGGTCAAACTCAAACTCAGCTTCCTCTGAATTTGTCAGTAGCTTTCGTTCTCAGGGGCAAAATACTTAATTCCACCTGACACCAAAAGAGAAACCAACATACCAAAACACTTGCTCAAATTTGTCTGCTTGTCTATGAAAACCTTGGCAGACACGACATTCCCAAAGGGCATAAACATCTGCAGCAGGTCCTGGTCTCCAAACTCCTGGGGCAGGTGATAGATGAACAGGTTGGCTCCCTCTGGACCTTTAAATAAATATCCGTTGATTGAAAGAGGATCAGTGTTAAGTACACTTATCAGCCAAAGCCAATGGTCTCTCATTCCCATCCATACTAACGCTAGCAAAAATCAGCAAATTTATTCTTTGAAGGGAACAACAGATTCTCTAAATAAAAGGCAGGAAACCTTGCAGTAACTCCAAAATCAGATTTCTCCAGTTGCCTATAGCCACGTGTCAACTCCACGTGAATTTAAGATGTCCTTTGTTTTTTGAGACATGATTTTTCTGTGTAACAGCTCTGACTGTCCTCAAATTCATAGAGATCCGCCTGCCTCTGCCTTCCAAGTATCAGGGTCAAAGCTGTTGTGTTCAAGACAGGCAGTCTTATTTCATTATGTAGCTCTAGTGTCCTGGAACTATGGTTCCTGAACCAGGTTGCTGGCCTCAGACTCACAAGAGTTCTGCTTGCCTTTGCCTCAAGTGCTGGGATTAAAGGCGTGAGCCACTGTTCTTGGTTCATGAAAAGATGTTAAAGTCCCACCTTGTCAGAGAGGGTATACAGAGGTTAGAAAGAAGGTGGATCTGCAAGTATGGTAGCAAAACAGAACTCACAAGGGAATTAGGAAAAGGTGTAAAATGGGTTATATAGTCAAAACAAGTTTCAGTCTGTAATCCTACAACTCAAGAGGCTGAGACAGGAGGATCTTAACAAATTCAAGGTCTGCCTGGGTTCCATAGTAAGACTGCCCTGCCTCAAAAGCAAAAGCAAATAGGCAACAACAAAAATTAGATTTCAAAGCCAGGAGGTGGTGTTATATGCTTTGAAACCCAGCACTCAGGAGGCAGAAGCCAGCCAGAGTGAGTTCTAGTACAGCCAGGGCTGTTACACAGAGAAACCCTACCTCGAAATTAATTAATTAGGTTTCAGAACTGTGCCTGGATACTAAATTTGTTTACAAATGTTCTCCCAGTATGGTAGCACTTCCAGCACTGTATAAACTCAAACTCATAGAGTGAATTTTGAATTTAACCATACCCAAACTGTATCCCAATAAAAAGAAAAGACATTTTAAAAATGTGCCTATGCTTAGCACTGAACTCATAGCAGAGTACACTTCACTTACAATGTGATATTCTAATGAAATGACTAATGAGTGACTAAAACAATAAATGACAACCCAGCCATTCTCCAGCTGCATATGTCTCCTAGTGGCCATCAAACACATGGCCTTTATTGCCATCTCTGTGCCACTGTACTCTTTCTCCTACACACACACTTGGTTTGCTTTCTCACACCCTCTGGGTCCTGAACACTAAAGCCAGAAGGCTACTTGTTGTTTTGACATTAGTGCCTAAACCCTTATCAAGTTGTAGTTACAGAAACCCAGTCAAACCCGAATACTAAGGTGTTAGCAGGAACACTGTAGAAACTGTCTCCTAAAGGACACATTTTTCATTCCATCCAACCTACCAACATGTCAGTATCACATCTCAGTATCTCATGTATTAATCAGAAAGAAAAATGTCAAATGATACACCTAAAAGAGATGTGTACTTAGACAATCCTCTGATATATTCATAACCCAGAGAAGACTTCCTAACTAAAGAAGATTCTTGACAAAAGACCAGATGCAGTAATTACAATGTCTGTTTATTTCTTTGTTTAAAAACTGAGCTTCATCCTAAAAGGATCCATAGGAATTCTGATCCACAACTCCACCCACTAATTGCAAAAGCATTGCAATTCACATTCTTTCTTGGTCTGTTCCTGGCTGGGAAAGTGTTAATCTGGCCACCTATATTCTGTTGCCCCAAACTTCACCTTCCAGTTCTGGTGCACTCACCTTCCTTCTGGCTTCCAGCAGCACCGATACTCTGCTGGGTCAATAAATTCTGGTTGTACAGAGTGGGGAGTGCTGCCGCAGCATATTGCTGGATACCAGAATATGCCTGAGTGAGGGCCTCCATGGTGCTCCCAGTGCCATTGGAAAGGCCACTGCTGCCAAGACCACCATTCAATGCAGCCATTCCTTTGTTGGAGGAAGAACAAGGTTAATATACTGGAAAGATTCAATGGATGCTGAAGACAAATATTTAAGTTACTAAAACATGGACCCCTCCCTGGTTGTAGGAGGTCCTTCTGTTTATGTGTTGCTTTCATTGGTTAATGAATAAAGAAATAGCTTTGTGCCCATGATAAGGCAGAACTTAGGTAGGTGGAGAAAACAGAACTGAATGCTAGGAGGAAGAAAGCAGAGAAAGAGGTTGTGGAGCCGCCAGAGACAGACATGCCGAATCTTTCCTGGTAGGCCACAAACTTGTAGTGATATACAGTTAAAAGAAATGGGTTAAATCAAGATGTGAGGGTTAGCCAATAAGAGGCTAGAGATAATGGGCCAAGCAGTATTTTAATTAATACAAATTCTGTGTGGTTATTTCAGGGCTATGCTAGCTGGGCCACACAAGTAGCCTCTCCATGCAATACCTCCCCGCAAAGTTTGTCCTTTCATCTCCCTCTTAACTTCCACAGACTGAGACTTGTCATGTGACTGTTCTCTAGCATACAGAAGGACTGACAGCATTCACAAATGCCTATGTCCATTTTTTATTGTTGGCTATTCTATCTCTTCTTCATACAAAGCTGGAATATGGTAAAGTCAGCCCCAGATTGAGTAAATGCTAGCATTAAAATAATATCCAACATTTACTGAACATGTTCTGTGTGCTCATCTGCCCTTTCCTATGCTCTCATTTGCTTATTCATTCATTAACTTTTTCTTTTCTTCTCTTCTTTTGTTTTCAAGACAGGGCTCCCTTTGTGTAGCCCTGGATGTCCTGGAAATCACTCTGTAGACTAGGCTGGCTTTGAACACACAGAGATCCACCTGCCTCTGCCTCCCATGTGCTGGAATTAAAGGTGTGCGCCACCAACACCGACTCATTTAACATCACCTTCATAAAGTGTTATTTTGCATTTTAAAATTTTGTGTGAATAAAAATAAAAATAAAAATAAAAAAATAAAAAAAAATTTGTGTGGGGGCGCTAGAGAGATGGCTCAAAGGTTAAGAGCATTGACTGCTCTTCCAGAGGTCCTGAGTTCAATTCCCAGCAACCACATGGTGGCTCACAACCATCTGTAATGAGATATCTGGTGCCCTCTTCTGGCCTGCAGGCATACATGGAGGCTGAACACCATGTACATAATAAAAAATAAGTCTTTAAAATAAAATTTTGTGTGGGTATTTTGTCTGTACATATGTGTATGCACCACAAGTATGCAGCCCATTAGGTTAAAAGGGTATCAGATTCTCTGGAATTGGAGTTACAGACAGTTGTGAAACCAATCGTGTGGGTGCTGGGAATCAAACTCAGGTCCTCTGGAATAGCAGCTAGTGCTCTTAAACAGCTGAGCCCTCTCTCCAGCTGCTCGTTCAACAACTTCTATTTTCTTTTTTGGTTTTTCAAGACAGAATTTCTCTATGTAGCCCTAGCTGTCCTGGAAGTCACACTGTAGAGCAGGCAGGCCCCAAACTCACAGAGGTCGGTCTGCCTCTGTCTCACAAGCATTGGGATTAAAGGCACATGTCACCACTGCACGGCATCATTTAACTTCTTAAGCACCCTTCACAGTATTCTATTACTTCTACATCATGGGTGAGAAAATGACTACTAGAAGGTGGCCCAAGGTTACAACCAGCTAAGTAGCAGAGTCTGGATCTCCCTCAGAGATAACAAAACCCTGATTATTTCTAACACTGGTACTGGGTTAGTTTATGATGTGCCGTTTATAAAAGAAGCCAGATAATGGCCAGGGGCTGCCCATTACCTGCCAGAGATCCCACGTTGAGGCCAGCTGTTGCTCCAGCTAATGTCTGCAGCGCTCCAAGTGAGGCTATGGGGTTGACAGAGTTACTGCTGCTGGAGCTTGGTGAAGACCCTGCTATTAGAAATCCAGGAGTTAAATCAACACTTGCCTTCTCTTGCCAACAAGAACCAAAGCACAAGAATGATCCAAGCTAACTCTTCTATTTGTAAAACGGGTTTTGCAATCACTGAAATGACACCTGAGGGTGATCAGTGGGTAAAGGTGCTTGGCCACCAACCCTGAGTTCCATTCCTAGGCACACCAAGTGAAAGAATCACCTGCTACAAGTTGTCCTCTGCTACACAGGTAATGTGGCATGTGCATATTCTTGCACTCACAAATAAACACATATACACATGCAGGTGTAGTATCATTCAATTTTTTATTTTACTTAAAATTGTACAGATGTGTAATATAGACATGCAGAGGCTAGAAGTTTTATTCTCTGGAGTTAGAGACTGCTTTGAGTTGTCTACTGTGAGTGCTAAGAACAAGGTCAGGTCTGATGAAAGACCAGTACATACTGTTAACCACTGAACCACCACCTCTCCTGACTGAGTAATTTAAAAATTCTTAACGAAGAGCAAAAACAAACAAAAAAAGTCTAAAAAGGTTGGTGAAGACCCTGATCCACAAATCTTTAATCTTAGCACTCGGGCAGCAGAGAGAGAAGGATCTCTTTCAAGTTCAATGCCACCTTGGTCTACACACCAAGTCTAAGACAGCCAGGACTCACACAGACAGACAGAGACCCTGTCTCAAAAATAAAACAGGGGTTGAGTAGAGGAAGACACCAAGACGAAGAACTCTGAATCTTCATTCCTAATACAATCCAACTGGATATTTGTTAATTCCTTTCTAAGATGCCATGCCCCTGCCCTTAGACTCTGACTTCAGAGATCTGTCCAAGGAACACAATGCTCCCTATTGCCCCTTACCTGAACTGGTGAGGACGCTGAGGGGACTGCTGGATGTAGTGAGGGCATTGGTACCACTTGGTGTATTCTGAGCTGCACTAGCTGCAGCAGCTAGTGCAGCCAAATTCTGTAGCTGCATTGCATTTAACCCTGCAATATCCAGAAAAAGACATCAGCCAGCAGAGTAGGTGGCCAACATTAACTTCAGCAATGCCTAAAAATGGTCCCAGACAAAGAGGAACTATTCTATGTAAGAATATACTTATTTTCTATATTTTCCATAATATACTATATAACTTCAAAAGATCTAGCTGTCATTCAGTAACTGTAAAATGCTGGGGTTCTAATTCAGTGGTATAGCACATGTTACCACATATGAGGCCTTGGGTTCTCGCCCCAGCAGGGAGAAATGGAGAAAAATTTATAGCCACTTCCTTAGAGAAGAGCTTGCTAATCCAATAGCAACAGCACTTCAAATGAACAACAATACTGAGGTAGGCAAAACTGAGTGAGGAGTAAACCTGTGATCTATTACGGGGCCAGGAGCTCAAAAGAACAGTGCCAAAAGCTATAGTAAAATAAGTCCCTCTTACACACACAGAGGTGGGAACAGATCTAGAAAGCTCCATGCTAGTAACAATAAGAACAGTAACAAGAGAATGAATAAAGAAAACACTTCTACTTTAACAGTAAATTAATCATCAGAAGAAGGTAGAAAAAAATGTGAGGAAAAGAATTCTAAGTAAAACCTTGGTAACAGCAAGAACAAATTTGACTACATAGAAAAACCCTGTCTCAAAAAAACTAAAAAAAGTCCAAAAATTTGAATTGTGTTGTGGATTTTGTAAGGTGTCTGACTAGAGGATAGACATAATCAGGACAGGAAACTGAAAGTAAAAACACCATACATTACAACTTAATTTCCCCAAAACAGAAAACTAAATTCCCTAGGACAAAACCAATCTCTACTAAAACTTCAAAATGCACTTCATTAAACATGCCCCTCTCTCTAATCATGTATGCTTAGTTCTACCCCACTGCACAGGCACAGGCTGCTGTGGGACTACTCACATTCTGCCTCTTCATTCTGCTATTTTGCTATAAACCATGTTATTAATAATTTACATTTTCCATGCATCTTTTTTTTTCAACACAGGGTTTCATGTATCTTAAGAGCAACAATAACAACAGCATGAATTCAGAAACACAAAAGCTCCTGAATTCTAGCAGCGTTGATAAGGTTTTACACAAAGTCACTGAATGTTACTTTATTATATAGGGCTCCTGAGAGGTTTTTCTGCATCTGAATGGCCTAACCCTGGATGGTCCCTAAGGGTTCTTGGTCAATTTCCTTTCCCACAGTGACTTAGAATAAAATCTACCAGACAACAAAAGAGCAATGCAGCATCAACTAACACCAGGGCTTACATAATAGAGACAAGAAATTTTGAGTGCTAAGATAGTTACCATATGTAATGAGTGCAGCTGTAGGTTGGCCCATGCACTGCTGCTCCTCTGCAGCAGTGAAACACTTACCTCCCATTGGGTGAAGGCTGCTCAGGGTGTTGAGGTTCCCAGAGGAGGCAGTCTGCTGAAGGAGCTGCAAATAAAGCTAGACATTACACCAAAAAACAGAACAAGAGTGAGAGTGAGGGCTGGTTCTGCATCTGGGATAACTCTACAGCACAGCACAGCACAGCACAGCACAGCAAAGCAAGAGTGCAGAGGTCCCCAGAGGGAAGAATGTAAAACACAAGATCCCAAGCCAACAGAAATGCAAGGCTGATGACTACACCTGACAAGAGCACACAAGCTAAAGCCCGAGTCCAGGAGACTGCTCACTGGAGAGTGAGTTAAGCTTATGTCTCTGGGCAGCAGAATACAGCACAGCAAAGAACAAAAGGAACAGAGAGAAATAAACTAGAACTAAGCATCAGCACACCTCATAGCTTATAGGCTATTTTCTAGTTTCTTTCTTTCTTTCCCATGTTCTCCAAGTGAGGCCAACACAACATGTTCTTTAGGTTACAACCATTACGTTTATTTTATTATTAGGTTGTTGTTTGCTTGAGACAGGTTCAGACTATGTAGCCCTGGCTGGTCTCAAACTCATTATGTAGACCAGGCTAGCCCAAAATTTAGAGATCCACCAGTCTCTCTGCCTTCTCAGTGTTGGGATTAAAGGTATACACAACTACATCCAGCTTTCCACTTAACTAGTCTCAATTATCACACTGTATCGCATTGCAGTATTTCTGGCGCGTGCATGTATGTGTGGAGTCGAGACGGCCTTTCTTTTATGTAGCTCTGGCTGTCCTAGACCTCACTATAAAGACCAGGCTGGCCTCAAACTCAGAGAGAGAGCTGTCTCTCTGTCCCCTAGTGCTGGGATTAAAGGCATGCACAACCACATCTGGCAAGAAATCATTTTCAAAGCATTATTCTGGTGGAAAACTGCAGTATCTCTCAACTTACAAATAATGTTTCCAGTACTAAGAAATAATTCAATCTACTGGAATATACACAACAATCTTTTACCTTTTTACTTTTTTTTTTTTTTTTTTTTGAGACAGGGTTTCTCTGTAGCTTTGGAGCCTGTCCTGGAACTCACTCTGTAGACTAGGCTGGTCTTGAACTCACAGAGATCCTCCTGCCTCTGCCTCCCGAGTGCTGGGATGGCATGTGCTACCACCACCTGGCTTTCATATCTAATTTTAAAGATATACTAGTTAGAGTAAATTAGTAGTTTGGAAATTTTAGAAATATGGAAACCAATGATTATCAAGTTAACTAGAACTCAGTATGGGCCAACAGAAATATTATCTTTCCTGTTTCCATACAGAATCAGTATTTGAAAGAATGAGGAATGAATGACTGCCATTAGTTATGCCTTTATGTGCACTTCCCAACCATCCACACAGAGTTAAGGTTTCACCATTTACAGCTTCAGAGAAGACCTTCTCTTTCTCTCTGAGACAAGATTTCAGTATGGCCAGGAACTCACTGTACATCACAGGGTGGTGACCTAGAACTCATGATCTTCCTAACATGGGCTCCCAAACACTGAACTATAGCCATGTGCTAATATGTCAAAGATGTCCTTTCCTTTGTGTCTCACAATTCTAATAATTCCCTGTGAGATTATGATTCACTATAATCTAAATAATAGATTAGCTGGATCTACTTTTAGACTCTATAACTAAGTCATTAACAGAGAAATCAATTAATTTACAATTTGGCAAATGCAACAAACACGTACCTACATTTCTCATTTAATAGTGTCCATTTTAATCTCGGGATCTTTCAGTCTGCTCAAAGATACATTTATCATGCTTTTAGGGAAGACTCAATAAAAGACTGAGATGAGCTTAGTGGTGGTGGCGCACGCCTTTAATCCCAGCACGGTTATCTATGAGATCCACATGATCCTGGTCTACATAGGGAGTTTCAGGACAACCAGAGTTACTATATAGAGATACCCTGGTCTTGATAATCAAAAAAAAAAAAAAAAGGATGGTACCTACTACATCTTGTAGAGAGAGACAAGGAAAGTGATAGTGAATGGTGAAGTTTTTTTTTTATGGATATCTCTTGGAGGCAGGGAAACAAGAGACATTTATAAATATTTATATTAAAATCATACTTTCACTTTAATTGTAGGAAAATCCTCAAGATTAAACCATAATGGAGACAGGCATGACTTAACTGCCTAAACTTCCACACAGAATCTCTACATGCCAAGTTGCAAATGACAGTTAGCTAGAGCAGAAGAAACAGCTGGGAGCTTGCACAGTCTGCAGAAAGCAAACCACACAACTCACTGCTAAGTACTGGGGCCCCAGAGTGTTCAGACCAGCCAGGTTTCCCCACACAGATGCTGCGCTGATCTGCTGCATCTGCTGCTGGAGCTGCTGGGCCATTCTCTTCTGTTCTTTGTCCTTCTGGGTGTCAGCAAATTTGACCACCATGGGTGATGAGCAACCCTATGAAAACATCAAAACCAAATGGTCAAATTCCTTCTTTAGGGGCAAGGGAAATGGCGCAGTGAGTAAAAAATTACTTATTGCCAAGCCTGATGACCTGAATTTGATCTTCGAAACCCACAGAGTGGAAGGGAAACCAACCCCTAAAAATTGTCCCGACTTCTATATGCATGCTGTAGATGGACAGGAACACATAGTGACGGACGAACACACAGACACACACACACAGAAAATTAAAACAACAAAATTTTCTCCGGGGTTGGGGGAGGAAGTCATCCTTTTGGATGATATGAAGGCTGCATTATAATTTATACCACCCTCACTTTCTTACCATGTTCCTACAATTGGTTCTTAGCTACTGGGTTCCAAGTGTTCCTGTCTTAGCCTGAATCACTAACCTATAAGCACTCATCATATTTGGCTCTACTATGTTAGCTTTTAAAAGATTTACTTTCCTATATGTATGAGTGTTTTCCCTAAGGTATTTATGTGCACCACACGCATTTATGGTGCCAAGGAGGCTAGAAGAGGGTGCTGAATACCCTTGCAACTATAGTTACAGATGGTTATGAGCTACCATGTGGATGCTGGGAATCAAACACAAGACCTCTGCAAGATCATTAAGTGTTCCAAACCACTGAGCTCCATGATCTTAAACTTAATATTTCAGACCTTAAGGTAGATTGATTATGTTTTGAGTTTCAGGGTGATCTGGTGTTGTCCATGTTGCTAGACTTCAATAGGTTTGTCAGGCAAGGGATTTTCTTGGTAAAGGATTTTTCTCCTCTTCCAGCTGTCTGCTTCTTACCTCCATGGTTTGTGCTTGGTGCATTGCTTTGATAGCTGTCTGTGCCATGGTTCTTGTTGTAAAAGTCACAAATGCACAACCTGGCAAGGAAATAATCAATATTCATTTAGAGATTTATCTATCAGACATTGACTAAACGTCTAACTTATTGTGTATTAACTACCATGTTAGCAATCAAGTTTAATTATACTTTACAGGGTTTCACAAACTGGCACTACTTGCCACCAAGGAACCACAAATAGGAAAGCATGACTGAAGAAGAATCCCAGTTCATGCTAAACAGCAAATCCAAGGAGAAAATGGTTCCACTTTGGACATCAATATCCTCAGCAGTCAAGAGAAATTGAGAAGACAGAACTCCTTAAACAGGACTAGGAGAATATAAGAGTGACCAACTGGTTTGGGCATGGTGGCACACACCTTTAATCCCAGCTCTCTGGAGGGAAGAGACAAGTCTGAGGTCAGCCTGGTCTACAAAACAAAGCAAGTTCCAGGACAACCATCAGGGTTACACAGAGAAACTCTGTCTCAAAAAACAACAACAGGAAAGAATAGAGGAAAACAAAAGGGAGCAACTGGTGAAAGGAAAGACAAGGCCAATCTCGTCTTCCATGCTGGTTCCATCTATCTGTCATTCACTAGTCCATTTAAATTAGAGACTGTAATTTAAGGCAAGAATCTTTTTTAAAAGCTATAAAAATGTACCACCTCGGCTTAAGCCATCAGGTCCCCGCAATATCCGGCATTCTTCAATCTGTCCAAATGAAGAGAACATGACTCGGATGTCATTTTCAGTACACTTCTTGGAAATCATACCAATAAACAGCTTCCTGTCTTCCACAGCTAAAAGAGTAAAACACAAAAGTCTTGGATATCATCACTAAAAGGCAGGTAGTATAGAGTCAAGAGCCAAAGGGCTGGAATCCTGGCCATGTCGCATATCATCCACCTCACAGATTTCTTTTCCCTAGTTTGTTTCCCCCTCTCTCCTTCCCTTCCCTCCTTACCCACCCCTCTTGTTTTGAGACAGGGTTTCTCTTTGCAGCCCTGGCTGTCCTGAAATTCACTCTGCATTTCACAGAGATCACCCTGCCTCTGCTTCCCAAGTGCTGGGATTAAAAGTGTGCAGTGTGCCACCATTACCCAGATCATCTTGCAGATTCTAAGACACATTTCTTCCTCCCGTAATTTCATATCAATGGCATAAAACTATATAACCTGATATAGTTATATACATAATTATGTAACAATGGCAACAAAATTATACATATATGGAAGCATATGCATAAAATATGGAGAATTTGTGCTCTTGTTCAAGTTATTTCACCAATCTGTTTGATTAATAATAGAAAGATAGCCAGGTTACCTCAAAGGCTAATCTTGTAGGTATAAAAATGCAAAAGTTTCTTGCATTTTGTCATGTGTGCTTCCTTCTAGCAATACCAGGAGAAAGTTTTCACACTTGATGTGACCAGGGAACAGAAGTCTCTTCAGTGGGAACTTCCTATTTTTCTTTTCCGACATTTAAAATTCTCCCTTAAACTGTGAATGTCAATGATTAATGTCTGTTTGCCTGCCTTCCTCCCCCCCCCCCCCCCCCCCCCCCCCCCCCCCCCCCCCCCCNCCGCCTCTTTTTTTGAAACAGGATCTCTCCCTGGATGTCCTGGAACTTGCTACATCAACTAGGCTGGCTTCAAACTCAGAGATCCTCCTGCCTCTGTTTCCTGAGTGCTGGGTCATTTGTGTTTCTAACTGAAATTCTTGAGAATTCAAAATTAACATTCTAGCCTCTGAGCTTTTTACAGCATTGTTCTATTGTATTTTGACTAAATAAACCTTAATGACCCGTTTGCCATCCAATTTTAAGTGTATTCTATTGAGAAATCTGCATAATTTCCACAATTTCACTCAAGAAGGCACCAAGCATAGCTGTCTGTCAGTAACCCCTGAGACAGTCTGCCATTTTCTACATATGTTTTTCCAAGCTGTTTTGAGACAAAGTCTCTGAGCTTTCCCGCTGAACTTTTTGTTTAACTCACGAACTAGTCAGACTTTCATTTTCTTGAAGCGTTCAATTATGCGAGTGAAACAAGGATTATTTGTAGAGCTTTCTGACCACCATCAACTTCAATTTTTCTGGCTGCCATTATAATTTGCTTCTGCAGATGATGTTTTAAGTTTGAGTTCATCCCCAGCTCCAAAGTAGCCTGTTGCTGGACTGCAGAATCCTGGCAACTGTACTGACCGTGGCCTTGTCCCTCTCAGCTCAGGAAGCTCTGTCCTAAAGCATTAGCAAGCCTCCTTTCCAGCTGCTTCACTTTCCTCTTATACCCTGTCCATAAGAATCCTAGGTTTTCTGTTTGTGAATCTGACTGCTTTTGAGATATGGTCTCATGTGGCCCAACCTGGCCTCGAACTCCTAAATAACTCAAACTACATTGTATACTCCTGCACCTGGCTAATTCATCCTAATATGCAATATTTCTATTAACTATTTTTTTCTCACTTATTTATCATAATTGAGACAAAGGAGACTTGTTGTTTTGTTTTTCATCAACAACAGCCCTGACTGTCCTAATTTGCTCTATAAACCAGGTTGGCCTCAAACTCAAGAGATTCACCTGCCCCTGCCTCCCAAGGGCCATGATTAAAAGTGTGTACTACCACCGCCACTCAGCTCAAAGGAGACTTTTATAGGACAATCCATTAAAAATATCTTAAGAATAGCCAACAGGGAAGAAAAAAAAAAAAAAGAAAGAAACCTCATGTAGAACAACCTTGATGTGCTTACTTACCGTTGTTCTTTTCACTGTCAGCAGGTTTCATCTGTATAGGGTGATGCATCTAAAAAGGAAACCCACTGGTATTATTCTCCAAACCCATTAGCACCTTCCTAAAATAAAGACTCTAAAGGGTATACCAAAACAACAGCCTTTAGAATTCTCTGAACTCATAGCTGCCCAATGATCTTACTTACAAAATACAAGAATAGACAGAACGTGAATCATAAACTTAAAATATGCAAGACTGTTGGCAGTGAGGACAACTTTTGGTTGATCTCTGAAATGTTCCCTTTATAGTCTCCTTTTCACAGCAATTACCTTTTCTCCAAAATGCTTTCCACTATGTGCTTGACAGGCACAAGCATGTCCTATGCACAAAAATGGAAACAATGCCATTTTTACTTTTAAGAGCCTCTTACCCCAGGGAGGACCTTCATGTTGTGAAGAGCATTCTGAGCTTCTAATGCAGCTTTACGGGTGTAAAATGTAACAAAACAGCACCCTGAATAAAAAAGATTTTACAAAATCAAATCAGTGCCTTGAAAACAGACAATTCTTACAACATTTCTATCACCACACTACTGCAGAACTTCAAGAGAGAAAAGAGTTTATTAAAACTCAAGAGGAGGAAAAGGGCATTATCTTTTTTTTTTTTTTTCTTCGAAGCAAGGTCTCTGTGTAGCCTTGGAACTCACTCTGCGGAGCAGGTTGGCCTCAAATTCAGAGATCCACCTGCTTTTATCCCCCAGTGATAAGATTAAAGGTGTGCACTACCACCACCCATCAAAGGGCCAAATGCACCTGCTGCTGTGATCTCTTGAAGAGTCTAACTTTTCTTTCCATATCTACTTTGTAAGCTACTACCAACATATTCCCTACATTAAGCCCTTCTCAGTTGATCAACTATCTTGTAAGGCGTTCTGTAGCATCTTACTCTAGTCAAAAACCTCATGTGCTAATTTACTTACTATTTCAAGCATTCCATTCCTAGATCAAATGAGACACATCTGAGCACCTTACAAATCATCTTTTTGGATTAAAAAATATAGCTTAAAAAAAGAACGCCTTCCCCCATGCAACCACAGAAATACCCTGACAATGAGCGGATGTATAGTATATTATAGGAATTAAAAATAACACCCAACTTGGAGTGATTGTGCCTTTGATCCCAACACTCAGAAAACAGAAGGAGTTCTTGAGGTCAAGGCCAGCCTGATTTACACAGCAAGTACAGCAAGTTCTTGGTCAATCAGAACTAAAGCGGAGAGACCCAGTTTTAAAACAAACAAATAGCTGGGTGGTGGTAGTGCACGCCTTTAAATCTAGCACTTGAGAAACAGAGGCAGGAGGATCTCTGCTAGTTTGAGGCCAGTCTTGTTTAGAGGGAGTTCCAGGACAGTTAGGGCTGTTACAGAGAAACTTGTCTCAAAAAATAACAACAAACCCAAAAGCCAAAAAAAAAAAAAAAAAAAAACAAAACACCGGCAAAAACAAAAACAAAAATATTGAAGCCCAGTTATTTGCACTGCATTAAACTCCTAGAAACCCTGGCCGGCAAGCCTGCTCAATGAGTAAAATGCTTGCTGGTAAAGGCACTCCTGCCAAGTCTAACCTTAGCGTTCAATGTCTGTGACTCCCATAATGGAGAGAATCTAATTTCAACTTGCCCACTGACCACCACATATATGAACCATAATAAAAATAAAAACATCTCACCTTTGCTCTGAGGAGGGTTTTGGCTCCTATCTCTTAGGATGTTGATTTCATAGACAGCACCATACTGTTCAAAAAGCTCCCTCAAGTCCTTCTCAGACCAGGTCCTGGGAACCTGGCCTACAAACATCTTGATAGCATCAAGATCTGGTTGGTCTGGGTGGTCCAGGGTGCCGTTCATTTTCTTTGAGCTGCATGAGATAAAGGGATAGGTTATATATATTGTGTACCAGAAGGGTTTTTTTTCCCCCTAAAGATTTGAGTACTTTCTGAAAATAGAAGGAGAAAATCTACTTCATTTACCACTTTCATTTAATTTATCTGAATTCTAGTTTGTCCACTTTACTAGATATCAAACTAAATCTGCCATTCTGATTAAGACATACTGAGCTTTAAAAAAAACTGGCAATGCCACTTTTGCCTTGTCTACCATATAAAAATTCTCAGAACTGAAAAAGTGAAGCTCCCAAAGATAGACCAAGCTTAATAATATTTGAGTACAGCTAAATATAATAAATTTAGTTTTTCTTAAGCTTATTATTTGCTTGTATGTGATATGGATATCCACAAGTCACAGCATATGTGCAGAGGTTGGAGGATTACTTTTTGGAGTCAGTTCTATCCTTTCACTTTTATGTGGGTTCTTGGTTCTAGGCTTATGGGGCAAGTAATTTACCTGCTGGGGTTTCTAAATGTCTGTATAGCAACAAGAGATTAATGATTCCAGGTAAGATTCAGGACTCTAACATAAAGACACAGCTATTATACCTGGGTGTAGTGGAGCACACTCATACTCCTGACATTTAGGAGGTGAAGACAGGAATACCAGGAATACATACAGAAAGAACTTGGCTACAGAGATTTGAAGCCAGATGTGGCTATATGAGAATGTGTTTCAAAACAACAAAAAAGGGATGGCTATCACTTCCTATGATTGATTATACAATTACCATAGAATCAAGCTATCCTCTTTTTTGTTTTTCGAGACAGAGTTTCTTTGTGTATAGTCCTACTAATCCTGGAACTCACTCTTTAGACCAGGCTGGCTTCAAACTCACAGAGATCTGCTTGGCTCTGACTTCCAAGTACTGGGATTAAAGCATGAGCCATCACCGCCTGGCCAAGCTATCCTCTTAAAAAGTTATTTTGGAAACAAACAGGGAGATGACTCAGAGGTAAAATGCAAGTACAAGGATAGAGTGTGGAATTTTAGCATCCATAGAAGCCTGGCATACCAACCGTGGGAACAGACAAGAGGCTCCTGCAGACTTGCCTGCCTAGCCAAGTCTAGCCTAACTGACAAGCTATAGGTTCAGTGAAAGACACCATCTCTAAATAAATAAATAATTGCAGTCAGGAATGGAAGAGCACACCTTTCATCCCAGCACTTGGGATCTACACAGCAAGCTCTTGGTCAGTCAAGGCTATTTTGTAAAGGTCTCAATAAATTAATTAAATTGGAAAATAAATCATGAAGTAGAGAGTGATATAAAAAATACCCGCTGGCCCTCACACTTCCATACATGGGTATGGGTATATATACACACCACACATGCTGAAAAACTGCTTTGGAATAAATTGTCTTATTTGCTTTCTTTTATGACGTCAATTTAAAACTGTGGATGGTGGAGGCTTGTGCATACACCTGTATTCTGTCCAGCACTAGGAAAGCTGAGGCAGTCGTGAAAGCAAGGCTACAGAGAAAAATCAAGAAAGGACAGGACAGGAGGAAGTGCAAAGAAGACAAAGAATAATAACAAGTTTTTAGTTTTTTAACCTTACTGCCCCAAAAGAAACCAGGCTTTCATGATTAAAAAAAGCTCCCGTTAAGCAGTAAATGACAGGTGTCATTCCTTACAACATGACCCTAAACACTTACTTTATCAGCTTTAGTAGCGTTTTATTAAAATGTTGCTAATCTCTCATAATGTTTCTATTCCAGAGAAGAATAACAGAATGCCAATGGTATTCAGGATAGGTTTCAATAATAAGCTAATGGCTCTTTCTGCAGAGACAAAGGCTTATTCATTTATATTACATTAGAAGCTGCAACTCAATGGGATTGTCCTAAGCATGGTTAACATACACAAATTACAACTTATCTAAAACCAGTAGAAACTCAGGATTCTAGACAAACCCTTTCTGTCCAAATACTCTACCTCATCCTCATTTTGGGGGGAGGGATATACTGGGAAGATTGATTCTAATTACATGCCAGGCAAGTCCTCTGCTATTAGACTGTAGGTCTAGCGTGTTACTTTTAGCCAGTCTCACTAAGTAAGTTGCCCAGGATAGCCCTGCACTAACCTATGAGTCATGACCGCTGGTGGGAGGAGGAGGTGTTAAACAACCCTTTCACAGGGGTTGCCTAAGACCATCGGAAAACACAAATATTTACATTACAATTCATAACAGTAGCAAAATTGGTTATGAAATAACAATGAAAACAATTTTATGGCTGGGGGTCACCACAACATGAGGAACTGTATTAAAAGGTCGCAGCATTAGGAGGGTTGAGAACCACTGCTGTAGAGCATGGCTGGCCATGAACACTTTGACTCCCTAGTGCCTGAGACTATGTATGGGCCATAAAGGACCAGTTTCAAATTCTTCTTCTCTATTTCTTCAAGTGTACCCCGCCCCCATAAACCAATCTTTCCCTTTTGTATACCAACTAAGTACCCCTAGGAACTGTCTAGGTCAGTGCTATGTGAGTCACAGCTTAGAGATCCACAGGCAACTTTCACACTTAATCTTTAAGAATTCCTTTTTCGGGCTGGAGAGATGGCTCAGTGGTTAAGAGCATTGCCTGCTCTTCCAAAGGTCCTGAGTTCAATTCCCGGCAACCACATGGTGGCTCACAACCATCTGTGATGAGGTCTGGTGCCCTCTTCTGGCCTGCAGACATACACACAGACAGAATATTGTATGCATAATAAATAAATATTAAAAAAAAGAATTCCTTTTTCACAGAAATCAGATTAAGCCATTATAGATCTATTAAAATTGATAACAAATACAAAATAAGTTTATGTATTATCTTTTAATTATTTATTTCCATGATGGGGTTTCTCTGCATAGCCCTGGCTGTCCTGAAACTTACTCTATAGACCAGGCTAGCCTCAAACGCAACAGATTCACCTACCTCTGCCTCCTGAGTGCTGGCATTAAAGGTGTGCATCACCACTGCCTGGCCGCATTTAATTTTTCAAAGATTTTTTTTTACTATAATTTACAATGGAGTGAAGGATAGACAGTCCACCACTTTGAAAGGCACTATCTAGGTACTTCAAACTTTCAGAGAGGATCTACAGCAATCATGAACTACAATCATTTACTGACTTATTCCTGCTTCCAATAAACACTGGGCACTTAACTTATATAGAGCAATACACCATTAGACATGGTAGACATTGGTAAATAAAAGCACAGTAAAACAAATAAAAAGTAACTGTACATGTCTGAAAATGCCAAAATAAAACCCATCATTTTATGCTAATTTGGAAACAAAAAAATCTTTATTTTTATTTATATACATAAATTAAGATTTATTTTTGTTCCATGTATGGATGCTCCAGGAAGGCAAAAGATATAAGTGCGAGGAACTTAACTTGGGTCCTCTAGAGGGCGGCAAACTCTCTTAACCTCTCTAGCCCTAACAAGAATTTTTTTAAAGACTGAAGAGATAGACAGATGAACAAACAAACGAATAAGCAAACAATGGTAAGAGAAAAAAAGCTAATGATATGGCTTAGTGGATAAAGGTCCTTGTTGCTAAGTCTGACAGCCTGAGGCTGATCCTCAGAACCCATACAGAGGAGGAGAGAGCTACTCCCACAAGCTGTCCTCTAACCTACACAAGCATGGTATGCACAGGTCTTTATCCCAGCTCTCAGTAGGGGAAAGCAAAAGCAGACCAATCTCTGTTAGGTTCTAGACCAGCCAGAGCTGCACAGTGAGATCCTGTCTCCAAAATACTAATTCATTTGATTAAGTATCTTTTAGGTATCAGTAGGTAAAGGTACCTGCCACCACCCTAAATTCAATTCCCAGAGTTCACATAGTAGGAGAGAACCAACTCACACCATACACTGCCTATACACATACACGTACAAAGAAATTTATTAAAAAATGTTAGCAGTGTGTGGTGTGGTGTGTGTATGTATGAGGGGGGGGGGGCACTCAGTGGGTAAAAGCACTTGATGTGCAGCCAGAGCATCCAAGTTCAACCCCTGGAATTTATACTAAGAGAGCATCCACTCCAAACCAATTTCTATAAGTTTTCCTTTGACCTTCACACAATACTAAATAAATAAATGTAAAAATTAAAAGATTTAATTTAAAAATTTTTTTCTTGGATATTTCCTTGGATCTCTTGGAAATAGTTAAAAAGGAAACTGACAGTGTCAGCTAGAAATTTAAAAACTGAAAGAAGCAATCACATAAATGAATAAATATTCAGAATAAGTAGATTCAAACTTTCTCAACTGCCACTGATGTGATGGGATGAGCAGTAGGCAGTCTTCCATTTTCCTTGCACGTATACTTTTAGTGTGAATGTTGTCCTTAAGTAGGCAATCACTGCATTAAAAAGCACCTGAGGACAAAGATTGAGTTCAGGACTCTCCTAGCATTCCTAAGGCACTGAGTATGGTTCCCAGCACCACAAAACAGATAAAATAGACAAGTAGAGAGGCAAGAAAAATAGATGATAATAAATAGATGAGTAGATAAGTAAATAAATAAACTTTTATTTCCCTAGAGATTAATATCTCCAGGTAGAGTACTCGCCCAGTCTGCTGAGAACCAAGGTTCAATCCGCAGCATGATAAAAAAGGGGGAGAGGGGGTGTGAAGAAGACTGAAGAAATGACCCAGTCACTAACTAGAGTGCCTGCTGTGCAAGCATGGAGCCCTGAGTTCAGATCCTAATACCCATGTAAAAAGATGGACATGGATCACTTCTTTATGATGAAGCACTTCTGTGACCCCCAACCCTAGAGGACAGACAGATGGATTCCAAGGTTCACTAATCTTGTCAGTCTAGCTGAATGAACTTTTGATTCTGCAAGAGACTTTCTCTCCAAGAATAAGGTGAAGAGATAGAGGAAGACATCTTAACATCAACCTCTATCCTCCACATGCACTCACACAGGTAGATAACGCACACTCGCACCATCAATCACAACCATGCACGCATACACACACACACACACACACACACACACACACACACACACACACGGCCCAACAATTTTCAAAAGCTTTCATTATTCATTTTGTCACTCACCTGTCATTATTAGTTGATTTCACTTTGTGGATAACACAAACAGAAAAAATTTTCAGACAAGAATCTGTTTACCTTTTTAGCAAGCATAAACCCATACTATATTCAAAATTTAACCATCATCCAATCTCAACAAGTCCCCCAGATTATATAAATACAGTGCTATGGAAAAGGGGGAAGAGAAATACATGCAAATTTCAAGGACTTTAGAAAAAGGAGTCCATAATATGTCCCAGGTGTTTCTCTAGAGAAAACAAGACAGAAAATGTGTATGATATGTGGAAATAATTTTAACATGGATAGTGACTTGTCACTAGGTGCTAGAAAAAGCTATCAACAAAAGTTTCTAAGTCAACATCCTTTAACAGCATAACTAACAATATAATATTGTGAAGTAGTTGTCTTCCCGAAGGTTTGAGAAAATGTTAAGGTTTTATTTTGCAATTATCTCCTTCCAGATGCTCCTCTCAGAAAACAGCCACCCACACAAATCAAAACAACACCAACACCACCATTATATTGGTTCTATGGAAGACTGAGCAACAATCTGCCTTGGAGAATAATACTAAACAAGTGAAAATACTAGACAGTCAACAAATCATTTTGCAAATCTCCTGAACTCCTGATTCTTTTTCTGTAGCCTGAAGCTCCCAATTGCTGGGATTACAGATACATACTACCACTCTCTTGCTATTCTAAATCTTAAATTTAAAAAATTGTATTTTTGGGCTGGAGAGATGACTCAGCGGTTAAGAGCACTGACTGCTCTTCCAGAGGACCCGGGTTCAATTCCCAGCACCCACGTGGCAGCTAACAACTGTTTATAACTCCAAGGTCTGAAACCTTCACACAGACATATATATGCAGGCAAAATACCAATGCACATAAAATAAAAAAAAATTATATTTTTCTCTTAAAAAATACCAGGCAGGGCAGGTGGCGTAGCTGCTTGCCTTTAAAACCAGCACTCACAAGGCAAAGGCGGCGCCTGTGAGTTCAGGGCCAGCCTGGTCTTCAGAACAAGTTCCAGGATAGCAGGACTATGTAAAGAAACCCTGTCTTAAAAAAAAAAATTATTATTATTTAAAAAAGTAAAACAATGCCAGGCGGTGGTTGCACTTACATTTAATCCCAGCACTAGGGAGATAGAAGCAGGTGGATCTCAGTGAGTTCAATGCCAGCCTGGTCTAGTTCCAGGACAGTCAGGACTGAAACCCTGAGGGGAGGGGGAACCAAATCAAACCAAATCAACAAACAAAACAAAAAACCTGGCAAGTCAGCTGAGAATGCACACATCTGTAGCCCCACATTACTGGGCAAGCAGAGGTAGGTGCATTTTGAGTTTGAAGTCAACCTGGGCTATGTATAGTCAGTCTCAAAAATAAAATGAGCCAGGCATGGTGGGTGGTACATGTCTTTAAAGCTAGCAGAGACAGGGGCAGGCAGATGTCTGAGTTCAAGGCTAGCCTCATCCACACAGTGAGTGCCAGGCAAACCAGGGCTACAGGGCTACAAAGTAGACCCCGAACACTCCCTCCCTCCCTCCCTCCCCCCCCCTCTGTGTGTGTGTGTGTGTGTGTGTGTGTGAGAGAGAGAGAGAGAGAGAGAGAGAGAGAGAGAGAGAGAGAGAGAGAGAGAAGAAAAAGTAAATTGGGGTGGAAAGAGAACATGAAACCAGGGAAGAAAAAAAGCCAGTCAAGGGTTCCAATGCAGACAATTTGGAAAACTGCTTTTCTGTACAGTAGAGTCTTGAGAAACAGAGAAGGTAGGAAAGTCGATTAACCAATGAGAGAGCTAGAGGTTTAGGGCCCAACCCTTGGAGAATACCACCTTCTTTCCTTTGCTTTGGTTTTTCGAGACAGGGTTTCTCTGTGGCTTTGGAGCCTGTCCTGGAACTAGCTCTTGTAGACCAGGCTGGCCTCAAACTCCAGAGGTCCGCCTGCCTCTGCCTCCAGTCTGCGCCACTACCACCTGCGTGACAATACCGTGTTCTGAAGTGTAAGCAAATGAAAAGAGCTAGAAGAAGACTTCACCATGACCAGAGAAGAACCCAGGACACTGAGCAGAACAGGAATTGTATCTGGGCTCCCTGGAGCATTCAGGACTCCTCACCACTTCTGTGTTGTAAAATTTTTTGAATCACATTCCCAGACAAAATTATTTTAGTCACAAATCACTGACTTAACCTCTGGTTTAAAGTATTGCTTGAGTGAAGAATTTAAGAGGTGGCAAGCATATGCCAATTTCAAGAATTCTTTATCCTGGGGCCGGGAATGTAGATCAGAGGTAGAGTGCTTATTCAGTATGTACAAAGTCCTGGGTTTTAGTTCCAACAACACCTGCATGAACTCCCACAAACACCACTCACGTGTCATCATAAGCTCCATTCCGTAGTAGTATATTATTCATATGAAAGTAGATCTAAGGACATGGAAATAAAAGCTACTCATTGATGTCTGATCTAGTACCTCCCCAATAACAAAAGAGTATTCAATCCAATTATTTTCAGAAACCAAGTTCTGGCCTATTTCAACTGAGTACCTCATCTGTACAATAGGGGCAACAAGTCAAAGCACTTAGCTTTTTTTTTTTTTTTTTTTTAAACAAAGCTTTGGTGAAGATGGGTCACAAAAACAGATGCAAATGACTTTAGTTTAAAAAACAAAACACTAAAAAAAACCTAGGGCTGGAGAGGTGGCTCAGAGGTTAAGAACACCTATTGTCTTCTGGAGGTCAGTTCAGTTCCCAGCAACCATATGGTGGCTCACAACCATTAGATCTGGTGCCCTCTTCTGGCATGTGTATACATAATAAATAAATTAAAAAAAAAAAAAACACTAACAATCCACTCTGATTAATTCAAAATACCCGCATTAAACTTCAAACTTTTGCTTCAAACTTTAATATACATTAAAAACTAGACATCACACTTAAAATATAGCCTTGGACATTAACATAAAAATTAATCGGGATTTTTAAGTTCCAGGTGGTGTCATGCAATGGTGCTCTCCCAGAGTTTGTAGAATGGTGGACTGGTTCAACCTCTTCAAAGATAAGAAACCTGGGCTGAGGTTGGTAGTTCAGTTGGTGGAGTACTCAGAAACCCTGGGTCTGATTTCAGGGCTGTACAAACTGCAAACAAAGGCATCTGGCAATCATCACAAAGCTCAGAAGGCAAAGGCAGGAGGACCTATGTTCAGCAGCCTTACCTACACAGAAAGTTAAGAGGCCAGTCTGGGATACACAGGAGACCCTATGGAAAGGAAAGGAAAAAGGAAAGGTTGGATGGAGGGAGTGTAGCTCAGAACACTTGTCTGCTCAGCAAGCTAATTTCTAGCACAAAGAGAAAAGACCAAAGAACAGAGGGAAGGGAACTGAATATTCAACAGGCAGTAGCAAAGCACACACACACACACACACACACACACACACACACACGCACGCACACACACACACACACAAACACACACAAAAAAACCCAAACCCTTCTAGAATGCAAAGATAATGAGCCATAAACTCCCAATTTTAACTAGTAATTTTAATTGAGATATGGGCATCCTGGTGCGCCGAATCTCAGTAGTCATACTTAACTGCCCTTTTAACTACTGATAAGATAACATTTTGATAATAAAGAACTGTCATAAAAAGACATCTAAATTACTATTTGAAGAACAATAGAGAAGGCTTATAATCCATTTCAAAAGAGCAATATGGCTAACTTAGTGACTCTCAAAACTATCTCAGAAAGTACCTGGCTATTACTCCCATCTGTGGGGGTGTGAGCTGAACAGTGAGCCTAACTTCAAAGATCCACACTAGTATCTTTCACTGGGAATGTTCTCCCGCTAACATTCTTGGCTTTCTACCAAGGTGCATTTACTTGATGTTCTAAGGTATTTTGAACTTGGTTAAAGTGATGAAACCAGGGAAAATGGTTAAGGTAACTGAAATAATACAGAATTCAGATTCTGATGGAAATCAAGGGTTGGGAATGGGACCCTTCTCTAGAAAGTTCAGAACTAATGTTTCCTATAGCCCCAATTCAGGGCCAGGCTAACAATCTGGCTAGCTAACAAGATCTTCTATTTCTGCACCCACAATTTATTTGAGCAAACTGCCAATAAAAATTGATCCAATTTTGTTTTACTATGGTTTGTTTTTGGTGAGGATAACCTAGTATTACTGAAATTACATGCTGAACTGTATTTTCAATTAGTGAGGAAGTAGGAGGAGAAAATTAAGGTTCAGAATTATACTTCACAGGTCAATACACTATATAACACTATACATACAACACTAAGCAATGACCATACAGAAGCTTCAGAGTATGGCAATTAAAAACTAGCAAGGCATGTTGGCATAACCTAGTACCTCAGTAGCAGAAGCAGAACATCATGAGGTCAATCTGAGCTATATAGGGAGATCCTGTCTCAAAAAATAGAACAGGAGCTGAGGATGATACAGTGCTTGCCTAATATACTCAAAGCCCTGGGTTCTATGTCTGCCAAAACTGAGCTTCATGGCTCATGCCTGCAATCCCAACACCCAGGAAGTTACAGTAAGCAGGAAGGTCAGGAGTTCAAGGTAATTCTTCGGCTACATAGGGAGTTCCAGACCAGGCTGGGTTACATGAAACCCTGTCTCAAAAAAAATAAATAAATAAATAAATAAATAAATAAATAAATAAATAAATAAATAAAAATAAGTAAATAATCAAATAAAAATAAACAAAACAACAAATAACAAAATACTCGATTCCCAAAGGATTATTTAATATTGCATACCCAACCCAAGCAATAGCCACCTTGGAATCTGTTACATGAGTAAACACTATTGTTTAAAGAGATTAGAGCCAGCACACTTGAACTGATGTTGCTAATCATACATCAAGTGTACCTTCATGCAAAGAATTCAGTTACATCCGGGAGGCAATTAACAGTTATGAGAATTAGACTAAATAATTAGGAAAATTAAATATGGGTTTTCTAATTTATTCTCTCTTTTAAGGGACCGGTTTCACCAAATAATAGCAATAAAACAGCCCAGTTCCCTCTGTTTATGATAAAAATTAGACAACAAAAATACTTACACAGGACTGGAATTCAAAGAGCAATGATCCACCATCATTTCTGGAAGGAAATCCAACTTAAACGCAGCCATCACCTCACTCTCCCCTTCAGAAGCCAATGATAATAACTTGCTGCACTTGTCTGATCCACAAATACACACAGCTTTAGCTTCCTGGGCCCCACAAAAAACACAAAGTGGAAATGGAGCTCAGGGAAACCAGTAGTAAGTGCCACAGAAAGAGGCAGGTCTGGGGAAGGGGCAGGGAAAGGGAGTTTTGGACTAAAATGGGGATGCGACCATGTGAAGGGAGGCTCAGCCCAGCACACAATGAAAGTGCTGATGCACCAGGCTTGTTTTGTGTGATTTTCCCTGGCGAAGCAGTACTAAGTGCACTGTCAGATAAATAGTGTGCTGGATTCATGAAGATAGTGTAGCCAACAAAGCAGAAGAAGTACTCTTGTTTCACATCCTCCAAAGTCCTCCCTGTAAATCAGTATTCATGATCCCACAAAACTAAAATTACCCGAAGGAAATAGCAAACAGGCAAAACAAAATGACAAACAACAACAGCAACAAAGTAACCAACCAAGAAAAAAAAAAAAAAAAAACAACTCACCACACTTTATGTGGTCCAAATATGTTTTTTAAAGAATTGGGTTGTTGGCCTTGGTTTTAAACTTAGTTTCCAGGTGTCAAAGATAGCAATGAGCACAGTTCTTGAGTCCAAATTAACCCCAGAACAGTCGCAAAAGGAACAGTAGTAAAGCCAACAGAAGCAGACCAGAAACAAGCTGTTGTCAAACTGGCCATGTAAACCCTGTTGTTCACCAAACTACTTTTGAGGGAATAGCCCTGTTCTCTTAAATAGTGTTGAGGGTAAAGTGATAAATCTGAGCCGGGCGGATCTCTGTGAGTTTGAGACTAGCCTGGTCTACAGATCTAGTTCCAGGACAGGCTCCAAAGTCACAGAGAAACCCTGTCTTGAAAAAGAAAAAAAAAAAAGTGATAAATCAGTTGTTCATCGGACAAGTCTTTTAAAAAAACTCTGGCTCAGTATCACTTATTAGGGGGGCAGAGGCAAAATTTCTTTACTAATTCTCAATCTTAACTTGCCAGAAATGAAAATAGAAATATTCTGTCTCATTCTTTTATATAAATCAATCAATCTACCTACCTACCTACCTACCTACCTACCTACCTATCTATCTATCTATCTATCTATCTATCTATCTATCTATCTATCTATCTATCTATTCCATCCGTCTGCCTGTCTGCCTGCCTGCCTGCCTGTCTGTCTGTCAAGACAGGGTTTCTCTGTATAGCTAGCTAGCTAGCTACCGGTTTTTCATGACAGGGTTTCTCTGCACAGCTTTGAACCCTGTCTCTGTCTCATTCTTTTTTTTTTTTGGTTTTTTTTTTTTTTTGAGACAGGGTTTCTCTGTGGCTTTGGAGCCTGTCCTGGAACTTGCCCTGTAGACCAGGCTGGTCTTGAACTAACAGAGGTCCGCCTGCCTCTGCCTCCCGAGTGCTGGGATTAAAGGCGTGCGCCACCACCACCCGGCTTGTCTCATTCTTAATAGAATACTAGTAGATAAATTTTTTTTTTCAGTTTTCTTCTGACCTTTTCTTTTTTTATATCACTCTGGGTATCTATCCTGGAACTCACTAGGTAGACTGAGCTAGTCTCAAACTCAGAGATCCACCTGTCTCTGCATACACCACTACTCCCAGCATCTGTTAGCCTTCCTAATGAAACAAACAAAAAAAGGTGGTAATAATGAAAAAGAACTCTGTCTATTCAGGATACAAATTCAAAACAGAGGGGAAAGAAATAGCAATGCAGGATCACGCTCTTCATTCTCTTACCCTCCTTCAGGCCCAGAGTGTCATAGTCCAGTGGAAAACTTAGCTAGCATGTGTAACAACATGGCTTCAATCCCTAGTTACAACAGGTGAAAACACTGCTGCTCAAACCAAGACTGATGAATGCGCACATTTTTTATCATTAGGGCTGTCACTTCAAGTTCAGTTCAAGACACAGGAAAATTTGGAAAAATGTTATATTCAGCTTATAAAAGTAAAAGGAAGTGGGACTGGTGTTACATTCCTGTGATCCCAGCACTTGGAAAATAAAGGCAGAATGATCAGTACAAGGTGAGCCTCTGCTGCATAGCAAATTTCAAGGACAGCTAGGAATACAAAAGACCCGAGTGTCTCAAACAGTCAAAAATAAACTGCTAAACCATAAAAGAAAGGACAGCTAGTGACAAGGTAACTTAAAATTTCCAGTCTGTTAACAATGGCTAACATCTACACCTGCTTTCTTAGGAAAGTGGGAGTTAAGTCTTCTCTTAAAGTCCACACAGAGCTACTCCACTTCTACAACTGTTAACAGAGAATAACTTTTCTATTTGTCAAAAACTTGGGATAGGATGGTCAACTTTGGAAATGGAAATAGCGGGAAACACTCTTCCAATTCCATTAAAGAAGGAAGCACAAGTAAACATCTACTGAGAAAAGAATACAAATAATCCACAGTCTAGTTCACCAGTCATGTCAGATTGGATAGGACTGCTTGAGTAACTGGCAGTCTGTCCAATTTCTTCTTATAATTGCTGGAGCTGATAACATTCCTCATGCTATAAAACTTATGTGGCCCAAGAAATAATTTTGCAAGTCAAAGGTCAAATTAGACTTTTTAGTTTGAGAATTCATTTAAATAGAAATCAAGTTATAAGCAATCCCACTGGTTGTTGCTATATTCCTATAATTCATTAGAGACATACAAATTCTAATTATGTCTTTACATTAATTAGAATCATAGTATCTATTAAAGGTGGGAGTATTAAACATTAGGCACTGACCAATGTATGAAAAGATACATACTCCTTACAATACTTTCATTAAGCCACTGGCTAAGAAACACTGATTCTGCCCCCCAAAATAGAACTCTTATTCAAAAGAATTCGGAGAACCCATTTAATGGAAGTTTTTAAAAAGAAAACAGGGAGTGGAGGGCCTATAAGTCCTATACTTATATTAAAACCCACTTTTATGGGGCTAGAGAGATGGATCAGTGGTTAAGAGCACTGACTGCTCTTCCAGGAGGGGGAATTCGTTTCCCAGTAACCACTTGGTGGCTCACAACTGTCTGTGACTCCAGTTCCAGAGAACCCGACATACAGACATATATGAAGGCAGAAACACCAATGCATATAAAATAAAAATAAATTATTAAAATTCATTTTGATATATAAAGTACTATTGCTTCAAAAACCTCTAATATGGAAATGTTATTCCATAGAGAAGTGTCTCTTTAAGCAGGTTGCAAGTGTTACCTAAGTAAATTAAATTCAGTGAATTTGTGGGAAAAGAAAACAAGAGAAATAATTTATAATTTATTGTTTTAAAGGATTGTAACAATAAGTGATAATAGAAATGATATGAATGCAAAAATACAGAAATTAAAAACTAAAAATCAGCTGTTCACAGAAAATTGTTCTTAATTTTAAAAATCTTTATTTAGATATGATGCATTAGAAATAAGGTGGCAAAAATGGTTTAACTCAGGGTTTGCTGTAAGAGAAAGTTTTAACTTTTCCTCTGTTTGCATCCTGATTCTTTCACTCTGGATATCTTATTTCCTCTTCCTTCTGTTTATATAAGTTTATTTTGGTCTTAAATATATTTTCTACCTCTTCTTTTGGGGGGGGGGTTCTTATTCTTTGAGAAAGATTTCTCTTTGTAGCCCTGGCTTTCCTTAAACCCAGGGATCCACCTGCTTTCCACCCCCCAAGTGGGAGTAAAGGTGCACACTGTTATGGTTTTTGTCTCTTTAAGAGACAAGCCACACCCACTCCCGGCGACCCCTGCCCTCCCCCTTCACCCCTGCCCCCCCCCATCTTAGACTCTCTAGGTGAATGCATGCATGCAAGTGTGTGTGTCTCTCGGGCCCTTCTCTGACTCTCTCATCTTCTCCTCCCCCCTCTCCTCTAAGTAATAAATATTTAATTCTATTCTGTACGACGTGTCTGTCCATGTTCCTTCTACCCACCGCTGGGAGACAGCACTGGGCAGTCCTGCCCGAATTTTGCAACCGCTCTGGGAACCGGCAGCCATCTCTGTCTGGGACTGGCTGCTCCCAAAGCCTGCTGCCTGCCTACTGCCACCAGGGACCCACCAACATTTTTAAAAAATCATAAAACACACAACCATGCTAGCTTTCCTTTTTTTTTTTCTTTTAAAGTTAACAATGACCTAGCTGGGTGGTGGTGGCAGCAGCGTATGCCTTTAATCCCAACAGAGGCAGAGGCAGAGGCGGGCGGATCTCTGTGAGTTCCAGGCTAGTTGGCTACAGATGGAGGAGTCCTAGGACAGCCAGGACTACACAGAGAAACCCTGTTTTGAAAAACAGAAAAAGGGGGGGGGGTACCACAGTAAACAAGAACAATACAGGTAAGGAAAACAAGATACTACAAAACAGCACACTCTGCATTTAAAGTATGCAAATGAATACATTTAGCATGAAAATGTAAAACTGGATTAGTAGAGAATTATAGCAAAAAAGCATGGCTGAGCAAAAATCGCCTAGGAGGCAAGTCCAAATGGCCATCTTTTACTTATTAGATTTTTTTCATTTTATTTTATGTGAATTTTGCCTACATGTATTGTGTGCCCCCACATGCATGCTTGGTGTCCATAAAGATCAGAGGGGACATTGGATCCCTGGAACTAGAGTTATGGATGGTTGTGAACCACTATGTAGGTGCTGGGTATTGAACCCAGGTCCTCTGTAAGGCAACAAAGTAATCTTAGAGGATGAACTATCTCTCCAGCTCCTCAAATAGCCATCCTGACGGACATAAATAGGGAGTACAATGATAGGTAAACATAATTTACGTTTGCTCTAAAATCTGTTTTTGAAAGAGCAAAAACATCAAGTTTGGTTATGTGAGAATAGAAGAGATTATGAACTGACAGTGCAGTCTAAAAAAACCCACCAACTTACATCATTAAAATTAAAGCCATAAGGAAAACTGAAAGTGTAAATATTTACAAAATAGCCATAGGTCAGACTACTAAGTGAACTGTATATGCCTGCCTCTCCACTAACTGCTGATCGTTAGATGACAAGAGAGATTCAGAAAAGTAACCAGCCAGAAGAGCTTAAACTTTTAATTTAAAAAATTTAAACTAGAAAGAATTTCCATTTTAAACTGGAGTACTTCTGCACCTGGAAAGAGGGCCTAGTGGCTTAAGAGTACTTGGGAAACGCTCTTCCAAAACACTGCTGATTGGTTCCCAGCATCCCTGTCTGGCAGGGGACTCAATGCCTTCTTCTGATCTCAGTACTTATATGCACATATTCACATACATCATTTTTTGAGTACTTTTAATATAATAGAACACCGAACCCAGGACCTTACATATTTAAAAAATGCTGACCTGAGTTGTTAATTACCTCAGTGGCATCATACATTATTTTATTATTATTTTGCAAAATCATGAGACTTTAGACCAAAAGCCTTTAAGTTTGCAACAAAAGTCAGTTCTGAAGAGGAGTTGTGTGTTAAGTAAAAAAGAAAAACATTTTAAAAATTGCTTTAAATCTATAAAGAAAGCAAATTTGGACGTATAAGCTAATCTGCATGTAAATTCTCTATATAATATACTGAGAAAATATGACAAGGCAGAAGTAAGACTAACCAGAATTTGTCTTTAATCATTTCTCACCTTTTTGCTCAGTGCCAAGTACAAAGACTAACAGAAAGATTCTATTCTGAGATTAAATCTCTTGGATGGGCATTCTCTTTCTCTGTCTCCCCTCCCTCCTTCCCTCCCTTCCTGACTGCTCCAGAACCTGCTCTGTAGACCAGGCTGGCCTCTAACTTACAGAGATCTGCTGCACGTCGGGATCAAAGGATGTGCCACCATGCCTGGCTCAAAGCTCATTTTAAATATCAGCTGAAATTTGGAGAATTAAAGTACTAAGTGGCTGAAAAGATATGTCACCAAATTGCACAACAAATAACAAAACAAGATTTGGAAGTTGAATTTCAGTACATTTAGGTAATCAGAACAGTCATCAGGACTGGCCTAAAAACTATGCCTGTGAGCATGACCTTGAACTTCTGACCTTCCTGCCCTCATCTCCCCAGTATCAGGATTACAAGTGTGCGCGACCATGTCATGTCTAGTTTATGAAGTGACTGGGATAGAAACAACAGCTTCACATATTTTTTTTTTTTTTTTTTTTTTTGGTTTTTCGAGACAGGGTTTCTCTGTGGCTTTGGAGCCTGTCCTGGAACTAGCTCTGTAGACCAGGCTGGTCTCGAACTCACAGAGATCCGCCTGCCTCTGCCTCCCGAGTGCTGGGATTAAAGGCGTGCGCCACCATCGCCCGGCTCAGCTTCACATATTCTAAGTCCTCTGTCAACTGAGCTATATCTCCAGCCATCCCACATGGTATGGGTCAGGAGGCTACAGAAAAGCTAAAGGATAAAAGTCTCTGCAATTAATACCACGTTATTAATGTGGAAAGGACACTATCATTTTCCCCAAAGCAATTTTCCTGAATAGGTAGGTGTCAGGCATAAACTTTTTAAAGTTCCTGACTTTGTAAATGCATCTTGGTGGCGCTAGGGTGGTGATGAACCACTAAAACCAAAATAATCAGAAGGTGGGGAAATAACTGCAAAAAGAGGAACCACAAAATCAATTTGCCTTATTTTTAAGCGTTATTGAATAATCTTCCAAGTGGAGACTGATTTTCTAACAGCCCCAATTCCTACAAGCTCCCACTGATAACCCCTTTCAGCTGGACTTTTGTCACCTATAGTGAGAGCACTGCTCAAAGTCATTGAGGACAATGTCTACCTGAAAAATCTAAGAATTTTGAAAGATTAAGCTAGACCTAGAACTATGAGACCTACCTTCTCTGAAAACTGGCTCTGCTTTGTTTTAGTTTAATGTTATGTGGTTGAGTGTTCTTATGTGCGTGTACGCCATGAGGATGCTTGGTTCCGAAGGAAGCCAAGAGGGTGTCAGAGCTTCTGCAAAAGCAACAGGTGCTCTTAATCACTCTTAACTAGCATAATATAT
>NW_026068108.1:1667171-1690305 GCF_014885135.2 Alexandromys fortis
TATTTATTTATTATGTATACAATATTCTGTCTGTGTGCATGTCTGCAGGCCAGAAGAGGGCACCAGACCTCATTACAGATGGTTGTGAGCCACCATGTGGTTGCTGGGAATTGAACTCAGAACCTTTGGAAGAGCAGGCAATGCTCTTAACCACTGAGCCATCTCTCCAGCCGCCCCTGATTAACTTTGAACTCACTATGCAGCCTAGGATGACCTCCAAATCTTGCCTCAGCTTCCCAAATGCGTCAAACACAGGCATCATGCCTGGCTCGTATATGACTAGTTTTTAACAGGCATCACTTCTTCCACATTATACTAAGTATGAGACTTCTCAGACCACATGCTAGTCAGGAAATCTTTAGGACACCAAGAGCAAAAGGAAAGCCTGGCTTGTTAAGGCCCAAATATGAAAGTGTGAGGGACTTATAACAGGACCCGAGACCAAGCGCAATCAAAACACCCTACCAACTTTTAGCTGGAAGAAAGATAATAGAAAAGTCTTGCAAAAAACACTCTCCTTTTCTGTTTCCTGTGGGTATCTACCTGTACACACATGTGCAAACAGACAGGCAATGATATGTCCAAACACACATACACACACACACACACACAAAATACTTTAGAGAAAAATTCCTTCCTGGGCCAGTAAAATGGGTAAAAGCACTACTCATGTAAGCCTAACAATCTGAGTTTTATCCCTAGAACTCATTAAGGAAAGTCAGTAAAACAAATGGCCAAGACTGGAAAATTACTGCGGACAACTGTTCCCACAGAGTTGTGTGTTGACAAGCCTGGAGTTCAAATGACAATGCCTCAACAAGATGGACAGTGAGAAATGACCCCAAGAGCTGTTCTCTGCCTTCACTATACACCTCCATTTGGCACCGAGGAACACTAAGTGAAAAGGGAAGCAAATGTTCTTTTTCTATGATCTTCCTGTCTCCATGAGCAGCATTCTCAGTACTGGGCAAAGGAAAATGGTGGCTGTAGCAACTTGCATACAGTGGCTAAACTGAGGTATATCTCCTTCTGGGGAGAATGAAGGCAATATCATTTTTCTATCATTCTAGTTTGAACTCAGTGTTCCACAGTATGGAAGAAGGAAAGGCTCTAGAGAGGGTTCCTCTAAAAACAAAGGACTCTACCATCTGACTTCTCCATAACACCCTGCATCAGTCACTCAAATCTGGCATGTTCTAAGGCTTCCAAGTCCTCTTTAATTTCACTGTCTTGTCAGAAAGCCAAACCTAGTGAGTCACTACTGCTCTTCTCTCCAATGCATTTTTATTTCCGCCCACTTGTGAAGCTCATCAGGACTACACCATATGTTAGTATCATGTAGGCAGACTATGAATTTTTTTTTCAAAACAGTCACAGTTGTTTTTAAAACTACCATATAATCCTAATTGTTGATGGCCTCCCAGAAATGGCTTTATAATCATTTTTCAATATGGTCAGAGAATTTCTTCTTTTGCATTCATTCATTCATTCGGCAGGATAATGCTATGCAGATAAGGCATATGAGATTCTCCTGCCTCAGCCTTCCAAAGAGGCTGGAATTATGTGCTAAACTGTGTTGGCTTCACAATCTTTTTCTCAAATGCAATTTCTTCAGATTTGCAGTTCTTCAAATGCAACTTAAGAACCAATCTGGGTGAGCTAGCACTCAATTTCAAGACATTCTAAGGCTATAAAGAACCTGTCAGAAACAGCAGCAACAAAAGGGGGGAGGGGGAGGAGGTAACTCTGCTTTCATTTATCAGCAAGCAGGTCACTTCTGAGACAACAATCTAAGAACACACTCCAAGTAGCTCTTTCTACATTATTTTTTGAAAAGTGAGTCCAATTATATATGTGAGTTTGTGGTTAACCTGGTCTACAGAGAAAGTTTCAGGACTATAAGAGCTACACAGAGAAAACCTGTCTTGACTAAGGGGAGCAAAAAAAAGTACTGGGGTGCTGAAATGGCTCAGCAGTTAAGAGCACTCACTGGCTTCTCTTCAAGAGAACCCAAGTTCAATTCCCAGCACTCACATGGCAACTCATGATTGTCTGTAACTCCAGTTCTAACACCCTCACGCCGACATCTACAACAGCCAAAATATCAATGCACATAAAATAAAAATAAAAAAAATCCCCCCCCCCCAAAAGTGGGTTCTGTTGTATGTTAGAGACTGGGTTATGCTACTCTGTCCAGACTGGCCTGAACTTGACACTCCTGACTGACTTCTTAACTCGGGATCTTCTTGCCTCAGCCTCCCAAGTGGTGAAATCAGTCATGAGCTCCCACACCTGGCTATTTGGTTTTTGTTTTTGGTTTTTTTTTTTTTTAAATCATCATCTCCTGAGACAAGGTTGCCCTGGATGTCCTGGAACTCATTTTTTTTTTAAAGATTTATTTATTTATTTTGTTTACAGTGTTCTGTCTGCATGTGTGCCTGCAGGCCAGAAGAGGGCACCAGATTTTATTACAGATGGTTGTGAGCCACCATGTGGTTGCTGGGAATTGAACTCAGGACCTCTGGAAAAATAATCAGTGCTCTTAACCTCTGAGCCATCTCTCCAGCCCTGGAACTCACTCTTGTAGTCCAGGCAGGCATCTAACTCAGGGATCAGCATGCTCTGCCTCCAGAGAGCTGGGATTAAAGGTGTGTGCCACCACCACCTGGTTTAAAATACCTGATTCTTATTTACCTGTCTAAAATCATTCTTTGTGGTAACTGTTTATCGTATCCTGGGTAGAATATTTTGTTATTCTCCATGGCAATTACATGATCATACACAAATTCCTGTAGTATCACTTCTTTTGAACAGATCCCTCTGTTATCCTGATAAAATTCAGTTTTGAACCAGGCAAAAGTTGCTAGTCCTTCTATTCCATGACGACCTTTCATCATGAGTGCATCTCCAAGAGATGTGTATAGTGCAGGGGGAAACTAAAGGAGGAAGGGGCTGGAGATATAGCTCAATTAGCACAGCACCAAACTACCATGCACAAAGCCCTGGCACTCCATAAACTCAACACGGTGACACATACTTATGACCCCATCACAAGAGAGACAGAATTAGAGGTAGGATCAAGTGTTGAAGGCCATCTTTGACTACATACTGAAAAGAACCCCACTACATATGAATTGCAAACCTATGGTGCATCCTACCCCAGTGGTATAGTCAAGGCTCTTTATTTTCCAGTTTGGGGGCTAACCAGGTAACTTTGTGAACACTAGTTTTTCTTTTTAAAAATGTTTATTATTACTGAAAGGCGAAGCTACATGCCATGCACGAGTTTGGAAGTAGATGAAAACTTTGGAGTTGGTTCTCTCTTTCCACTTTTACATGGGTTCCAGGAGGGATCAAACTCACTCGCCAGGCTTTTGTTACAAAATGTCTTTACTCACTGAACTATTTATCTCACCAGCCTCTTCTCTTTTTTAATATACTCACATATTCCAGCTTGCCTTTTACTCGCTATATATTATACCATGACCATGCATGCACTTCTTACTCTTCTAACCCTAACTCCTAAGTGCTGGAAGTATGGTCATTTGGCAAATGCTAAGCTTATGGGGCGCTAAGCAACTCCAGGGTTTCTTGAATGCTGGCCAAACACTCTACCGACAGAGCTACATCTCTACATCCCCAGTAGTTTTGTGAAACTGTTAAACATTTTTGTTGGTGTTTGTTGAGACAAGGTTTCTCTGTGTAGCCTTGATTGTACTGGAACTCATTCTGTAGACTAGCCTGGCCTTGAACTCAGGGGTTCCCTGTCTCTGCCTCCCAAGTGCTGGGATTAAAGGCATTTGTCACCAAGGACTGGCTTATTAAACATCTTTTTGTATTTTCTCATGTGAAAATGGTTACAGCTAGGGGGTGCTATACAGCCTTCCCAGCACTCAAGAGGCAGAGACAGGTGGATCTCGGCGAATTTGAGACGGGGTTGGTCTACAGAGCATGTTCCGAGACAACCAAGGCTACAAAGAGAAATCCTGTCTTGCAAACAAACCAACAAAAAATGGAAAAAAAGGGGGGGGGGGCAGGCTACAAACAGTATCTACAAGATGTTTGTTACAGAAAGACAATTATCACATGTACTCACTCATAGGTGGTTTTTAAACATAAAGCAAAGAAAACCAACCTACAAACCATAATCCCAGAGAACTTTGACAACAATGAGGACACTAACAGAGACTTACATAGACCTAATCTACATGGGAAGTAGAAAAAGACATGATCTCCTGAGTAAATTGGGAGCATGGGGACCTTGGGGGAGGGCTGAAGTGGGGAGGGGAGAGAGACAGGGAGGAAGCAGAGAAAAATGTAGTGCTCAATAAAAATCACTTAAAAAAGATTTGAATGCACAACATGTAAGACATGGAAAGAACTCAAATAAGCATTTGCTACTGTTATTGTGGATGCTAAATTTGGTGTCTATGGAACATTAAGTTTCAGAAAGCTTTAATCTTTAGCAAGATGGTTATATCTCTTCAAAATGGCTACCTGAATAGAAAAAGGATACAAATAAGCAAATGTACCTCTATTTGCAGGAGATATGATCTTATACTTAAAAGACCCTAACTAAAGACTCCACTAGAAAACTCTTGGATCTGCTGTACACTTAACAAAGTTAACAGGATACAAAACTCAACATAAAAAAAAAATCCACAGTGTGAGGGTGTGGAGATGGCTCAACAGTCATGCCCTGGCTGCTCTGCCAGAGGACCTGGGTTTAATTCCCAGCACCCACATGATGGCCCACAACTATCTATGTAATTCTAGTTAAGGGTATAATACCTTCTTCTGGCCTCTCCGGGCATTGCATACATGTAGCCAAAACATTCAAACATATAAAATATTAGGTTCATGTATTGAGACATGAGAGAGAGGTAAGAAGGCAATGTTCAACTAATAGAACAGCCTCCAACTGGGCCTGTTAGCATCTAGGTATACAGTGTTTCTCATTATTCAATATTTGATCACAGGCCCTAAGTACATTTCTTTTAATTTTGTTTTTTTAAGCTGGGTGGTTGGTGGCATGTGCTTTAACCCTAGCACTCGAGAGGCAGACATAACACAACAACACAAATCTATGTGAGTTTGAGGCCACCCTAGTTCCAGGACAGCCAGGAATACAGAAAGAAACCCTGTCCTGAATGCCCCCATTAGTGAATAATAAAACTTTTTATGAGTGTTTTGTCTCCAAGTAAATGTGTGCACCACGTGTATGCCCATGAAGGTCAGAAAAGGGCATTAGATCCTCTGGTTGTGAACTGCTATTGGGTGCTGGGAAATGAACCAGGTCCTCTGGGAAAGCAGACAGTTCTCTTAATCACAGAGCCACTTCACCAGCCCAATTTCTCTTCTTCCTTGAAATTTATTTTTTAAAGATTTATTATGTATGCAGTGTTCTGTCTACATGTATGTCTGCAGTCCAGAAGAGGGCACCAGATCTTATAACAAATGGCTGTGAGCCACACAAGTGGTTGCTGGAAATTGAACTCAGGACCTCTGAAAGAACGGGCAGTGCTCTTAACCACTAAGCCATCTCTCCAGCTCCCTTTGAAATTTATTCTTCCCCCTCATCATCATATCAAAATAAATTTGTGGAAACTTTCAAAGTGGATACACATAAATAAGGCCTGGAAATGGGCATGGTGGCACATGTGTTTAATCCCAGCACAGGAGGCAGAGGTAGGAAGATCTCTTAAATTCAAGTCCAGCCTAGTCTACAGAGTGAGCTCCAGGAGAGCCAGTACTACAGAGAAACCTTATTTTGAAAAAGCAAAATAATAACAGTAGTAATGAGAGTGGAAATTTATAAAACTCTTATTGTTTTGTTTTTCGAGACAGGGTTTCTCTGTCCTGGAACTAGCTCTATAGACCAGGCTGGCCTCTAATTCATAGACCGTCTGCTCTGCCTCCCAAGTGCTGAGATTAAAGGTGAGCACTACCACCACCCAACATAAAATTATTAAAATACCAAAAACAGGTTGGATGGTGGTGGCGCACACCTTTAACCCCAGCACTTAGGAGGCAGAGGCAGGTGGATTTGTGAGTTCGAGGCCAGCCTGGTCTACAAGAGCTAGTAGTTCCAGGACAGCTAGGGCTGTTGTTACAGAGAAACCTTGTCTCGAAAAACCCAAAAAGACCAAACACAAAGAGAAAACTATAACATAAACACGCTTCCATAATATTAGCTGCTAAAGCTGAGCTGTAAAAACCAAGCATTGCGAGTTGGGGGCCAGACTGGTCTACGTAGTAAATTCAAGGACAGCCAGGGTGACACAAGACCCTGTCTCAAACAACACAAACAACAAAGAGCTGTCACAGAGCCCCCTACATAGTAGTTCATGGCATAACTGAGAAAACAATACAACAGGAAAATTTGATGGGCACTAAAAATGGCAAAGGGGCGATTAAGCAAACACAATGCTATAGTCAGTATTTTAGAATGTCATGCAGAATACAGGACCCATGAGAGAGTCCCTACCAGACATAGTCTTCAAAGACAGAATATATCACTGATTAGCCAAAGAATTCCGCACCTAACTCAACCCAGCTGCAGATAGAAGTTGCCTCAGTAAAGCTGTTTTTCCAGCATTTAAAGTCTTCATCTCCGAAGGAGCCAGTTATAACCATGTACAGCAAACTTTCTTGTTCCCCTTAGCTGACAAGTTCTGCCCCCAGCTCTACAGACTGTGACTCACAAGGATGAGGTGGGGGAAGAAAGTAAAAGGAATCAGTAAAACAACTTCACTTTAGATAAGATGATCAAGATTGAAATCGCCAATTAAGTTAAATAATTCATTAAGACAACAGAACAAGCCAACAAAGTCTTTAATAAAACTGTATCAATGGGCTGGAGAGATGGCTCAGAGGTTAAGAGCACTGGCTGCTCTTCCAGAGGTCCTGAGTTCAATTCCCAGCAACCACATGGTGGCTCACAACCATCTGTAATGAGATCTGGCGCCCTCTTCTGGCGTGCGGGCATATATCGAGGTAGAATGTTGTATACATAATAAATAGATAAATCTTTAAAAATAAAAAAATAAAAAAATAAAACTGTATCAACATTAGTAGCTTGGAAAACTGCCTGAAAGCTACAGATCATGTCCCCCTATTCCCTGAACAGGTGTGATATCACAAGGCCTTACAAGGCCTGTGAGGAAAAACTTTGCAAAGCACTGTGAATCCAGAACAGCAGAGGTAGCTGCAAAACCAGAAATAACCAGGCATTCTCCACAGCTCTTCTTCAGCAAAAGGCCAAATAAGAGTCCTACTGTGCCACTCTCAAAGGGAGGAACACCACTCTTCAGAGAGCTGGTTTTTCAGCCTTATATTCCATTTATATCAGAAAGTATGTTCAGTCCCACCTTTAAGACTGGTCTCTGTGATCTGTCTAAGGCACTTCTTCAGTGAGCCATGTTTCCAAGGTAATGTAGACTTCCTGACACTAAACTCACCAGCCTGGCACCTGCTCTTCAAGAGCTCTGTCCTCCCCGCAGGCCCACATTCCTCAGTTTTCTACTGACAAACCTACACAAACCAAACAAAAAAGGACAAACAAGTCAGTCACCTTTTACTTAAAAACCTTAGTCTTCCACAAAAAGTGTACACAGACAGATAGATGCAGGTTAAGAACACAAACCAAGCCCTGGCTGAATCCTGAGCAGGTCTGAGGCAATGCCAGTGCGCAGGATAACTGCACTGCCTAGCTAGTGGGCTGCTCCTGCTGTTGCTGTACAAATATAGAAAGCTGCAAAGTGGAGCAGCAGCTTCCGCAGAGCGGCCTCTGCTCTGCACTCAGAGGGAGGAGCAGGGAACTGAGCAGCTCTACCCATACATGGTTGCTGAAAGGAGGACATTACTGAAAGGGTAATTACCTCTCACACATGCATTCTGTTCACACACCAGATAAAAACAAAATTTAAAAAAAAAAGCAGAATCAGAGCTGGGTAGTGGTGGAGGTGCACTGCAGTGGCATTTCATTTGTATTTTAATAAATAAGGCAGCCAGCCACCGGCTCTTACTGCGACCTCAGTCCGAAAATGGTGATCCTGCCTCCAGGAAACCTCAGAATGAGACTGAGATTGAGGGGTGTCTCCTCCTGTTTTATAAATCCTCTCCAGTTCTGGGATTAAGCACATGCACCTGGACTACTGCAGGGCTTCTGTGGTAAACTAGTGCGGCTACTGGGATTAAAGGTGTGTGTCATTGCTGCCTGGTCTGTTAGGCTGGCCAGTGTGGCTGTTTTACGTTTCTGATCTTCAGGCAAGCTTTATTTACTAAAATACAAATGAAATGTCACTACAGTGCACACTTTTACCCGCAGTGCTCAGGAGACAGAGGCAGGATTGCTCTGTAGAACAGGCTGGCCTTGAACTCAAAGACCTCCCTGTGCTGGAATTAAAGGCAAGTGACACCACCAGTCAGGCACGACTTTTTTTTTTTTTGGATTTTTTCGAGACAGGGTTTCTCCTTAGCTTTTGGTTCCTGTCCTGGAACCAGCTCTTGTAGACCAGGCGGGCCTTGAACTCACAGAGATCCCCCTGCCTCTGCCTCCCTAGTGCTGGGATTAAAGGCGTGTGCCACCACTGCCCAGCTTCTTAGGCATGACTTTTTTTTGCATGATTTTTTTTTTAAAGTTTGAAAGAAATTTTAGACCATGACTTACTGAGTAGGATTCATCCTAAAGGGCTTACATATGCTAAAAAATAAACCTCTGGATAACCCTTTATCAAATCCATTTAAATAAATAAAGTTTCTCACTTCTGCCCCCCACCTTAAGCATGTCATGTATCTGAGGCTACTATTTACTTGCTATGTGTAACTAAGGCTGGCCCTGACTTTCTGGTTTTTCCTACCTCTATCTTCTACTATGTCTTGCTCAGTTTTCTACTTCTACTCTTAACCTTGAATCAAAAAAGTAAAGTGGGAAAAGTGACCCATGCCTTTAATTCTATCTCTCAGAAGGCAAAAAGGATTGCTCAGAGTTTAGCAAGGCTAGCACAGGTTACAGAGTAAGATTCTGTCTCAAAGTCAAAAGAAGTAATACAAGACACAGTGAGAGAGGAAAACCAAGACTAAAATAGAGACCTTACTAAAAACAAAGAAATTATTACATTATGAGCAAGAAGAGCAATCTACAGAGAGAGGGCTCTATACCTCAACTGATGAAAACTATTAGCAGGGCATACATACATACCTGCAATCTCAGCACTTGGGAAGCTGAGGCAGAAAGAGCAGGAATTCACAACCAGCCTTACCTAGACATGGAATTTGGGGCCAGCCTGGGCTCTTTAGACCCTATCTCCAGAAAAAAAAAAAAGGGGGGGACATCTTAAAACAAAAACAAGGCTAGGCATGGTGGCACAAGACTTTAATCCCAGTACTCTAGAAGCAGAGGCAGGTAGTTTGAGGCCAGCCAGCAAGCTCCAGAAAAGCCAGAACTAAATAGAGACCCTGGCAGAACCAAAACCAAAGCTGGGCATGGTGGCACATGCCTTTAATCTCAAGATTCAGAAGGCAGAGGCCCATCTGATCTACATGGTGAGTACAGGCCAGCTGGAATCACATAATGTGGACCTGCAAAACAAAACAAAACAAAACAAAAAATGGCAAAACAAAACAAGACTAGCCTCTGTCTAAAACAGTAAGAGAAAAATGGGGAAAAAAATACTTAGCAACTTAAGCCTTAACATTTTTGAGATCTTATAGCAACCTAAGTCAATATGCTGAACAAACTGTATATAAAGCATATAACTGGAGATTTAGCTAGTAAATTCAAAATATGACATATGTGCAATGTGGGCGACATTATTCTAAGAACTTTAAAATCTTCTAACTTTTATTTTGTAGCCCCAAAGATGGTATAATAGTCAACTATGGAGAAGGTACAAGCCCAAGTAAGAGGTGCAAAGAATATAAAAAGCGAAGAGATGAAAGACAAGAAAATTCACACTTTCAGAAAAATAAATTCCAAATACAGTTAGTTCTCTTTCCCACTCGAATCAACCTGTAAATGGAGGCTATAGTCAAGATTGCTATTGAGGATGTGCTTTCATGTGGGCCCACTGGAAGAGGGCTTTAACAAAGAACGGCTGGCCCCATGGTAGTCTAGAGAAAATGGTATTTTCTTTTCTCTTTTTTCCTAGCTTACAGCATATGGATGTTTAGAATTCAAACACTATCAGCTGGGCCTGGTGATAGAACACTGAGTTCAATCCCCAGTACCAAAAAGGGGGGGGGGAGGAGAAAACAGCCAGTTCCAGAGCTAAAAAGAAAGAACAGATGTGTGGGATTAGAAGGATCAAACGTTAAGAACAATGCAGCAGGGCTGGAGAAACAGTTTGCAGCAAAGAGCACTGGATGCTCTTTTAGAGGATCAGGGTTCAATTCCCAGTACTGACTAACAAACATCTGTAACTTCAATTAACTCCAGTTCCAGAGATTCCAATGTCCTCTTCTGGCTTCCACAGACACTGTACACACAACACACAGAAAAGCAAAACAAACATTCTACACGTAAAAAAAAAATGAGGCCCCAAGTTCAATCCTCAGTACCCCATTACCACTGAAGAACAACTTAGACTACAACGGCAGGAGTCAAGAGATGACCAGTACATCCTGTGACCCTATTAGAGTCAAAACACTCAGTCCACCACCTACTCATAGTGATGCACATCTGCAATCATTTATAATCACAGCATCATCCATTCAGATAGCACAGACAGGAAGACAAGTTAAAGACCAATCTAAGCCACACAAGTGTTCTAGGTCGGCCTGGAATGCATAGCAAGTCTGTCTCAAAAAGCAAAACAAAGCAAAAAGCCAGGGCTGGTTCAGATGCCTTGACAGATAAACAAACAAACAAAAAACACTTGCCACAAAAGCCTGGGGACCTGAATAAGATTCCAGGTTACTACTACCTGGTGGAAGAAGAAAACTGTCTCCTTCAAATTGTCCTCTAATCTCCTTCAGCACGCACACACTTACACATACATACACACAAATAAATGTAATAAAAAGAGGTACATATATAGTTCCAGGTCAGCTAACTAGGGAGATTTTATGTCCAAAAGAAAATCCACTGGTCAAATAAGACTAATGATAGATATTTTAGAATTAGGGAAAGGAACACTTCAGGAAAAGGCTAGTTTTTAAGGTTCACAACCAACAATTAATGTATCCGATTATATCCTGAATACAAGAAAAATGCTATGGTTTTCAACTTCCAAAATCTTAAAAGTAGCCAGGCGGTGGTGGCGCACGCCTTTAATCCCAGCACTCGGGAGGCAGAGGCAGGCGGATCTCTGTGAGTTCGAGACCAGCCTGGTCTACAAGAGCTAGTTCCAGGACAGGCTCCAAAATCACAGAGAAACCCTGTCTCGAAAAAACAAAAACAAAACAAAACAAAACAAAATCTTAAAAGTTCAAAAAGCCAGACGTGGACAGCACTTACCTATAATCTCAGCACTTGGGAGAGGAAAACATGGGGGGGGGGGGGGGATTATGAACTCAAGGTCAGCCCTGGCTACTGAGCAAGTTTAAAGATATCTTGGGCTGGGCTGGAGAGATGGCTCAGCGGTTAAGAGCACTGCCTGCTCTTCCAAAGGCCCTGAGTTCAATTCCCAGCAACCACATGGTGGCTCACAACCATCTGTAATGAGGTCTGGCGCCCTCCTCTGGCGTGCGGGCATATATCAAGGCAGAAGGTTGTATACATAATAAATAAATCAATCTTTAAAAAAAAAAGTTAGAGATAGAGACTCTATGCTGGCCAAGCAAGGCGGGAGCTGTTATAATTGTGCAAACCTGGGCTGGAGAGATGGCTCAGAGGTTAAGAGCACTGCCTGCTCTTTCAAAGGTCCTGAGTTCAATACCCAGCAACCACATGGTACCTCACAACCATCTGTAATGAGGTCTGGTGCCCTCTTCTGGCCTGCAGGCATACATGCAGACAGAATATTGTATACATAATACGAAGGCATAGACAGTAGAAAACAAAATCCTGGATCAAACTTCAGAGCTGGATCTGCCGACACATGTACCTCTAACCCAACCAGTATTCTTTTTTTTGTTTTGTTTTGTTTTTGTTTTTTTCGAGACAGGGTTTCTCTGTGGTTTTGGAGCCTGTCCTGGAACTAGCTCTTCGAGACCAGGCTGGCCTCGAACCCACAGAGATCCTCCTGCCTCTGCCTCCCCAGTGCTGGGATTAAAGGCGTGTGCCACCACAGCCCGGCCCAACCAGTATTCTTGAAGCAGAAACAGGGGCATCCTAAATTGGAGGTTAACTGGGCTACATAAACAAGACTCTCATATAAATGTTTTTAATGGACAAACACTCTTAACTGTTGATATGACGTACTAGCCTCACTACATTTTCAGTACAGCAATCTCTATTCTATTGAAGACGGCAAAAAGCTGCCAACAGCATTTTCACTTTGGTTTTCTGTGAGACAAAAATAAATGCATGTTTGTATTTGCTTAAGTTAAAAGATATAAATAACCTTGAATTTTTGTTTGTTTTTTGAGACGGGTTTCTCTGTGTAACAGCCACGGCTGTCCCGGAATTAGCTTTGTAGAACAGCCTGGCCTCAAACTCAGAGATCCACCTACAAGGCATGAGCCACCACCACCTGGTCAAACTCCATTTTTTAAATAAATGTACCTACTTTAGTTTTAATTTTTTTATTCCTGGGGTAGGAGGTTCATGTATGTCAGGCTGACCTCAAACTTCCTATGTAACTGGAGTTGACCTCCAATTTCTTATCCTCCTGCCTCAGCCTCCCACATACTAGAATTTCAGCTATGTACCACAATATCCATCTAAATGTGCTCATATTTTAAACAAAGATAAAAGCAGTCTAACACATCACAAAAACAGAACAATTTGCCTGTTTGGTTTCTGATTCTGCTTTAGCTATATTTCCAGATCCAGGAGTAGTAATAGATACCTTTAGTCCCAGCATGCAAGAAGCAAAGGCAGGTAAGTCTTGGTGAGTTCAAAGCCAGGCTACACGGGGCATTCCAAACCAGAGAGAACCACACAGTGAGGGGTAAGTCTATAATTTTGACATTAAGAAGGGTACAGAACAGGAAAAGGAATAAAGGCCCACCTCTACTATGTAATAAGTTTGAAGACAGACTGGGCAACATGAAACTGGCTTAAGAAAAAACAAAATATTAAAGGCCTTTTTTAGGGAGTGTGGCTCTTTAGTTCACAGTCATTTCACCTTATTAAGTTTATTAGAAAGTACATTAAGCTCAATATAGCATTTGTTTTCACATATTCCACCTCACTTATTAAAGAACTTATTCCAAATATGGCATTATCTTTTCAAAGTTCTAGGGTTTAGGCATGACATAACTCAATTCATCTTACAGAAATTACCTGTCTTCTCAAGACTGACAAGCATGACTTGAGTAGAGATAAACTGTCCTAATTTTTTTTAGAAAATTTTTTTGAGAATTATTCTGATCTACAGAGGAAAAAAAAGCATCTAGCTTTAAGAAACACACACAAACGGACTTCCCTTACAACTCCAGCAGTAAGCACAGCAAGGTGGCTCAATGGGTAAAGGGAAAAGGGACTAGTCGCTAAGGCTGACAACCTAAGAAGGAATCTATACTGTTGAAGGAAAGAACTCTCCCCAAGTTAGCCTGTGACCTCCATACTGACAACCACCAAATGTGTACATGGCACATACACGCAAAAAGGTTCTATGCATGATCTCTCAGGTCTTTCTAACCTCCAAAACTGAGATTTCAGTATTAAAATTAGAGCTAATGAATGGACAGAAAGCATACACTAGAAGGGAAACTCAAAAAAAAGCTTGGCTGAAATTCTGCCTCTGCCTCTATGTGAACCTAAGTATGGCATTTCATTTCCCTCATCTTATTTCCTCAGTTGCAAACTGAAAGGAAAAAAAAATCTCTAAGATTTCTAACCCTCCTTTGCCACTCACCCAGTTCCCATTGATGCACCTTACCGCAATTAGGCAGCCTTCTAAAGCTTTTAGTTAACAGAACAAATAAATTAAACCCTTAAATTTCTTTTCTATTCCTGGTACACTGCAAATGTGCAACATTATTTTATCAGTAGTTAATGCCATACAGTGCTTGATACTGGCTTTTCTTTGAACCTCAGTGACAGCTAGCTACACAGTGACAAGTTGTAAGCAAGGAGGTTGTTACCATGGAGACTCACTAGGATTCCTGGGGGTGGATCCAGCAGGCTTTTTTCTTTTGTGAAAGCATTTTTTGATGTTCTCGATCTAGCAATTCAGAATGCTGATCTAACTTTTCTTCAGCACACGCATTTAAGTATTACCACATAGCACACAATTCTGAATAAATACTTAATAAAATTATCATTAGCTCTTTCTTGAAAGACTCAAATATACTCAAGACAATCCTCCTCTGTTCATAAAAACAAACTAGGTGTAGTGTGGTGCCACACTGCTGTAATGTAATCCTAGCACTAAAAAACTAAAAAGGCTGATTCAGAATTACTTCCAGTTTACCTAGGTTATATAGCAAGATCCTAACCCAACTCCCCCAAACCCATCTCTTTAAAAAAAAAAAAAAAAGCCTGTCAGTGGTGGTGCACACTTTTAATTCCAGCACTCATCAGGCAGACAGACAGATATCTGTGAGTACGAGGCAAACCTGGTCTACAGAGCAAGTGCCAAGACAGGCTCAAAAAGCTACAAAGAAACCCTGTCTCCAAACCGCCCCCTAAAAAAGTTAAATTGACATTTCAATATTTTCTGTTTTCATTTCTTTCCACACAAGCACAGTATCTACAAGTATTGGTATTATAATTAAGAGTTTAAAGTTCAACTTCAAGAGACTTCAGTTTTCCTTTAATATTGTTAGAAACATTTTCAGTCTGACATATATTGTAGATACTGGTGATGTACATGATCCCAGTATTTGAGATTTATGTTACAGGAGTCTCAAAAAAAGAAGGATGGGGTTAAAGGACTGGAGAGGTGGCTCAGTGATTAAGAGCACTTGAGGCTCTTGCAGAGGACCTGGGTTTGGTTCCCAGCACCAACAAGAAAGGCTCATAAGCCTCTGTAACTCTAGTTCCCAAGAATCTAATACCCTGTTCTGGCCTCCACAGACACTGCACTCACATAAGGTTCAGATACATACAGAAACAGAACATACATACAGGCAGAACTTTCATACACACAAAATAAAATTTCAAATACATTATAAAAATAAAACTTATAGATCTGTAACAAAACTGACTACACTACTGGGGACTGGAGAGACAGCTCAGTGGTTAAGAGGTCTGACTGCTCTTCTAAAGAATCCGAGTTCAATTCCCAGCACCCCCATGGCAGTTCACTACTGTCTGTAATTCCAAGATCTGACAATCCCACATAGACATAAATGCAGGCAAAATACCAATGCACATAAAATAAAAAACAAATTATTAAAAAAACTGTTATGGAACATAGAGGTTTATGTTCAAATTCCAAGACTGCCTTCCAAATTGCTATGTATAGACAATGGTGATAAAATCAGCAAGATTAAAATGCCACTCTCAACCAATATGCACTGAAATTCAGCTCCCAGAAGAACCATTCCTTTGGGCTGTTTTAGTTTTTGTAGTACTAGGAATTAAACCTAAAGAGCTGTGTATGTTAGGCACACATTTTATCAGTTACATCCCTAGCCCATACTCATTTAATATTTATATTTATTTACTGTGTATAGGTATTTTGCCTACATACATGTACATGCACAACATGCATGCCTGGTGTCAGAAGGCAGCAGAGGAACCCCTACAACTGGAGTTACAAGGGTACTAATCACTCAGGGAATGTTAAAAACTGAACTTGAGTCCCAGCACACTAAGCCATGCCTCCAACCCCCTTGTTAAAATTTTTAAGCAGTCTTAACTTTTCTAGCTATCCTTGAACTTGTGATTCTCATGCCTCAGCCTCCTAAACAGATGGAATTACAGAAGTGACATTATACCCAGACTGTTAAAAAATATCTTTGTTTTTTTCAAGATAGTGTTTCTCTTTGTAACAGCTCTGGGTGTTCTGGAACTTGCGGACCAGTAGACCATGCTGGCCTCAAACTCAAAGTGCCGCCTGCCTCTGCTTCCCAAGAGACTAAAGGATTAAAAGCGTGGCTGCCACCACCACTGAGCCAGACGATATCTTATCAGAGGTTGAAGAAATGGTTCAGCAGTGAAAAGTACTGGCTGCTCTTCCAGAGGACCCTGGTTTGATTCCAAGAACCCACATATCAACTAACAACAGTCTGAGTCTGTGACTCTGGTTCTAGGAAATCTAATGCCCTCTTCTAGCCTCTGAAGACACCCAGATGCACGTGGTACAAAGACAAACTCATAAACAAAACATCCATATGCACAAAAATTTCAAGTGGGAAGGTGGTAGAGCACCATCCTTTAATCCCAGTACTCAGGAGGCAGAGGCAGGTGGATCTCTGAGTTGGAGCCCAGCCTGGTCTACAAAGTGAGTTTCAAGACAGCCAGGGTAACACAGAGAAAACTTTGTATCAAGAAAATGAAGGAAGGGAAATCTGCTCTATGAATGTAGTTTATTCAGAAGAACACAGTGCTCAGAATTCTAAAAAAAAAAAAAAAAAAGATTGATAATTTGTAAGCTTCCTAGAACACTTAAGTTTTTCTACAGATGTCTCATCCCACAGCAGTTACACCAGACAATGAACTTAAATAATTTAAAAAAAAAGCAGGGTGTGCTTTTACGATTACACACCTTTAATCGCAGCGTTTAGAAAGCAGAGGCAGGCGGATTTCTGAGTTCCAGGACAGCCAGGGCCACACAATGAGACTCTCTCAGAATTACAGTAATAGTTCAAAGCAGTGCGATTTCACAGCAACAATCTGGAACAGCAAATCCACAAGGACATGAAAGCTAGAAAAGCACTGTGAAAACATGTTCAAGAAGCCGAGTGGTGGTGTCTTCTTATGATCTCTCATAAACTTGAATGGAAACAGGAAGACAAGATCAGAGGATAGTTTAGTTTAATAGCATACAATCTAAAAACAAAAAGGAGATTCAGTTTACAGGATGTGAGAGGTACAAACTCCTAGGTCCTTCTTTGTTTTTATTAATGATTAACACTTTCCTTAGAAAATCCTATCTTGGCCCAGAAAAGCGAAAGAACACAGACTGCCAGCTGTATGTCAATTTTTTTTTTCTTTTGCACTACAGAAAAGCCAAAACCATGACTGTCCTGACATTGTTAAAGTTGGTATACAACGGGACTGGAGAGATGGCTCAGTGGCTAACAGCACTGGTTGCTCTCCCAGAGGACCTGGGTTCAATTTCCAGCACCCACATGGGGCTTACAGCTGTAACTCCAGTTCCAAGGAATCCATCATCCTCACACAGAAAATACTAGTGCACATTAAATAAATAAATCTAAGAAAAATAAAGGTTGGTATACAGTATGTTTCAAGATTATAGAGCTTCACAAAGCTTTTATGCCACAAATTCTAAACAATGCAGAAACTACCTTTTAACAAAAAGCTGCCTACAGAGAAACTCCATCCTAGAACCCCCCCCTTACAAAAGTTGCTTACATTATTGTCATAAAATTGCTTGAGGCTTTAAAATACTCTAACTTCAGGAGATAATGACTTAAAGTCATAGAATGTCAATGTTTTCTTCCTCTTCCTGGTCCTTAACCCTAAACTGTTTCAAACATAAAAAGCGACTCTACCAGATAATTTAGCACTCAACAAATATTTACTCTATGCAAGGCCCTGATATTAGTAAACAGGGGGACTGTATTGCCTTTGTACACAGCATTCAGTTCAACACCATACACACACTACACCCGAGCATAAGGGAAAAAAAGCAAACAGACCATTTATGAATCTTCTCTATGGACGTAATTTATTCAGAAAAACAAAGTGGCTCTCAACACAGTATGTATACTTACAAACACACTTTGGTCTAGTAACAAACATCTTATAGCTTTTTATAAATTACAAATCTATACTTTACTCACTGCATACAAATCTACTTATTTAATTTTAATTTCTGCTCATTAAAATTAAAAGGACTTTTCAAAGATGGGGTGTAATGGAACAAGTCAATCCCTATTTCAAGGCCAGCGTGTTCTAGCTACATAGTACGTTCCAGGACAACCAGAGCAACATAGTGAGAACCTGTCTTAAAAAATAAAACAAAAAAGAATCTTCACATTCTCTGGCCTTTCTACTTAAAACAAAATAACAACAAAACCCACCCAAATTCAAAGGAGACAATCAAATTAGAAGTGCTAAACTCTCCTTTTCATAACCTCCCTCATTAACATTCCTCAAAGAGAAAAACAACACTGACGTTCCCATTACAGATAATTTATGAAATTACTAACTAAACCCACACCATAGAGACTCCATCAACTGAGCACAAAGCCACTCATCCTCCCCCTTTATTTAAAGCCTCAAGTGACACTCAACCTACATTACTGTGTTCCACTCAAACCATCAGCATTTAAAAGGACATAGTGGAGCATGCCTTTGATCCCAGCACTTGGGAGGCAGAGGTAGAGATCTTCGTGAGTTCAAGGCCAACCTGGTCAACCAAGTTACAGGACAGCCAAGACTGTTACAAGGAAAAACAAAACAAAAGAAATAGGGACCTAGCAGGGGTTGGTGGCACAGGTTTAAAATCCTAGCTACTGCCGCAGGGCGATGGTGGCCTTTAATCCCAGCACTCGGGAGGCAGAGGCAGGCGGATCTCTGTGAGTTCGAGACCAGCCTGGTCTACAGAGCTAGTTCCAGGACAGGCTCCAAAGCCACAGAGAAACCCTGTCACCCTGTCTCGAAAAAACCAAATAAATAAATAAATAAAAATAAAATAAAATCCTAGCTACTCCAGAGAACTAAGGAAAGAGGATCAAGAGCTCAAGGCCAGCCTGGAAAACTTGTTGAGATCCTGTCCCAAAACAAATAAAGGAAGGGCTTAGAATATTTCAATTAGGTATAGGCTTATCTACCACATGGGCAAGGCCCTGTGTTCCTTCATTATCACTAAAAATAGGGAGCTGTGGTATTTAAATGTAACTAGCCCATAAGCTCATAGGAAATGGCACTACTGGAAGGTGTGGCCTTGTTGGAGGCAGGCTGCCTTTGCTCAAGCTACTCTCCGTGTAACCCTCAGTTCACTTCCTGTGCCTGCATGCTGCCATGTCCTATCATGATAATGGACTAAACCTCTGAAACTGATAAGTCACCCAATTAAATTTTTTCCTTTATAAGAGGTGCCCTGCTCATGGTGCCTCTTCACAGCAATAGAAACCCTAAGACAGGAAGGACCTAACAAATAAATAATCTTTTACTACATAAATAGCACCTGTGAAATATCCTTAAAAGTCTCTCATGCAACTAAAACTGACTCTATATCCATAACCAGTATTGATTAATCAGGAAGAAATCATCAGTTAGCTAATAAACGTCAAATGGCTATAAATTCAAGTTGTCACCACTATCCTATTATCCTTCTACCCCTTGGTCCCTACAAGCTGTTTGCTGAGAAGGCAATTGGAATAAGGCAAATAGCTAATAAATAGCTCAGGGTTTTCCATAGTACTAACCTACTCCAACCTAGCTAACAGTCAGCAGCAGCACCACCACCAAGACAGAATTTACCCCGGAAGAAGTGTGTGACTACAGTGTGGGGGAAGGAGATTAGTGGAGAAGAGTGTATCCCACAAACAAAAGATGTAAGCACAAAGAAACCGGGAAAGGCCACAGTAAATTATCTGTACAAAACTACCAAAAATTTTAATATAGATATATATCCAAATAAAGATGGGTAAAAAAAAAAAAACTGTCCACTCAGAGTAGACTATTAGCTACCCTACATTATACATTATCACCAAATACCACACGTTCCTCTATTCTCTGCTAGAATTTGCTTTCACTCACAGGAAACAAAAAAAGTAAGAGAAACTAGCCACAGTTCCTAATCTGGAGATTCTTTTCTGAAGAACAGCAATGTTATGTAAGTCAAACAACTGACCTTACAAAAACTGAAGACAACATTAAAAACTGAACAGCTTGCCGGGCCGTGGTGGTACACACCTTTAATCCCAGCACTCGGATCTCTGTGAATTTGAGGCCAGTCTGGTCTATAAGAGCTAGTTCCAGGACTGGCTCCAAAGCAACAGAGAAACCCTGTCTCGAGAAAACAAAAAATAAAATAAAAAAGAAAGGAAGGAAGGAAGGAAGGAAGGAAGGAAGGAAGGAAGGAAGGAAGGAAGGAAGGAAGGAAGGAAAAGAAAAAGGAAAAACTGAATGAACAGCTCTGAAAGCTGGGCTTTGGAGTGGCACTTACTACCCAACTTTAATTCCAGCACTCCTAATGCAGAAACAGGCTGATGCCTGTGAGTTTAAGGCCAGTCTGGTCTACAGAGTAAGTTTCAGGACAGCCAGAGCTACAGAGAAACTCTGTCATGAAAAACCAAAAAGAAAGGTTGGGGGAGGGGGGAGGGGGGAAGGGGGGGGGGGGGGAGGGAGGGAGGGAGGGAGGGAGGGAGGGAGGGAGATGAAACCTCCAAGCATAGAAGTACATCCATAACAGCCCTAATAGAAAGGCTTGAGAGTTCAGGGCCAGCCTGAATCAGACCGGGCTACATAGGAAAACCCTGTCTAAATAAGAAAAAGAAAATCACCACCTATATGGCTACAGTAAAAAAAATTAGCATTTAGCATTCATCTCTCTAAGTCTGTGAGATCCAAGTTTTTGTTTTTATGTGAAGGAGGGATGGTGATGGTGTTTTGAGCCAGAGTCTTGCTATGGAAATGAGATCCACCTGCCTCCACTTCCTAAAATAAATAGTTGTTGTTGGGCTTTTTTATGTGTGTGTTTTGGGGTTTGAGGGGTGAAGGTGGTTGTGGTTGGTGGTGGTGTGTGTGCGTGCACAGTTTGAGATAGGATCTCACTATGTGTAACCTAGGTTGGCCTCAAACTCAAGAGATCTGCCTGTCTCTGCCTCCCTAGTACTGGGATCAAAGGCATGTACCACTATACCCAAATCAAAAAAGGGGCAGAAGAAACGGGCTGTCACCATACAAGTCTAGTGAGCTGAGTTTGACGCCCAAATCCAAATAAAGATGGAAGGAAAAATCCAACTCCATCATAGAAACCAGTTGTCCTGATCTCCTTACTCAAGACCTGGCACAAATACAAACAATTTTAGATAAAGGTAAAGATCTTATCAAGAAAAAAAAACTTTTGCTGGGCAGTGGTGGAGCAAGCCTTCAATCCCAGCACTTGGGAGGCAGAGACAGGTAGATCTTTGTAAGTTCGAGGCCAGCCTGGTCTTCAAGAGCTAGCTCCAGGACAGGCTTTGAAAGCTACAGAGAAACCCTGTTTTTTCAAAAAAAAAAAAAAAACTTTTAAAAAAAGGGAAAAAAAAACTTTTGCCATGGTGGAACATGCATTTAATTCCAGCATCAGGAGGTGGAGGCGGGTAGATCTTTGTGAGTCTGGTCTACAGAGCTGGTTCCAGGACAGCTAGGGGCTGCTAAATAAAGAAACCCTGTCTTGTAAAAACGGGGGTGGGGGTTAAAATTACCTTAAATCTAATCCCTAAAACTAAAAAAACTCACAGAGGGAAAAATTTATGTTCATTAGATTTGATAATAATATAATGGATATGACAGCAGGCCAGATACCAAAAATGAAAAGGCAAGTTAGATGAGATCAAACTTAAAAACCTATGTGGTGGGGCTGGAAAAATGGCTCAGTGGTTAAGAGCACTGCCTGCTCTTCCAAAGGTCTTGAGTTCAATTCCCAGCAACCACATGGTGGCTCACAACCATCCATAAGGAGATCTGGTGCCCTCTTCTGGCCTGCAGGCAGACATGCAGACAGAATACTGACAATACTGTATACATAATAAATAAATAAATAAATCTTAAAAAAAAAGACTATGTGGTTCAAAGATCCCAATCAGCCAGGTAGGATGATGCACATGTCTATAATACCAACAGGCATGTTTAAGGTCAGCCCTGGTGTTCTATACAGTAAAACTTTTAATAAAACAAAAAACAGCCTATCAAAAATGAAAAGCAAGAAACACCAAAGGAGAAAATATCTGCAAATCATCTTAAGGAGTAAATTAAAGTAGTTCTTTTGCTCCTCATCATAACAAACAGAATCCAGGCAAGGGACTGGCTGCACCAGTAAATGACAGCCCACCCTGAAGACCCAACTTTGATTTAAAGGTATAAACAGTGAGTGAGCACGGTGGAACAGCCTATATCCCAGCACTCAGGGATCAAATAGGAAGATCAGTCCCAGCTACACACTAAAACTTTGTTTCAACAATGTGTGTGCATGGGGGGAGAGGGAGACCCCTGGGCTAGCTCAGTTGGTAGTGTTCATCTAGCATGAAACTCTGGGCTCAATCCAGCAGCACGTTATTATGTATGTATGTATGTATGTGGGTGTGTTACCCCAGCACTTGGAGACAGTGAATGAGAAGTAGTTCAGGTCATCCCTAGCTCTACCATAATAAGTTAAGGCCAGCCTGAAATACAAAAGACTAACTTGAAATCAGAACAAAACCAAAAGGGGAGGTAGGGGCCAGAATATAACAGAGATCAGGCTAGGCTATATAGCAACATCACAGACAAACAAAAAAATAAGAGGCAAGAGAAGTGGGTCAGGGGTTAAAGGAACTTGCAGTTCTTCCACAGGACTTAGGCTCAGTTCCTAGTACCTACATGGCAGCTTACAACACTTGACTTCTTTTTTTTGTTTGTTTGGTTTTTTTTTTGTTTTTTTTTTTTTTTTTTTTTTGCTTTTCGAGACAGGGCTTCTCTGTAGCTTTGTGGCCTGTCCTGGAACTAGCTCTTGTAGGCTGGCCTCGAACTCACAGAGATCCGGCCAACACTTGGCTTCTAAGGACACCAGGTACAGATGTGGCACACAGACATATGGGCAAAAACCATACATATAAAATAAATTTTAAATTGAAAATAAATGCCAAGTTGTGGTAGTACATGCCTTTACTCCCAGCAGAAGCAGGTAGATCTGAATTTGAGGTCGTCCTGGTCTACAGAGTTAGTTCCAGTACTAAAAACAGAGAAATTCTGTCTCAAAAA
>NW_026068108.1:1690397-1696979 GCF_014885135.2 Alexandromys fortis
AAAAAAAAAAGGGGGGGGCTAAAGCAATGGCTTAGCAATTAAAGGTGCTTTCTGTGCTCTTCCAAAAAAAAAAAAAGGGGGGGGCTAAAGCAATGGCTTAGCAATTAAAGGTGCTTTCTGTGCTCTTCCAAAGGACCAAAGTCCAACTTAGGTTCCCAGTTACTTACACAGGACAGAGAGCTCACAACCAACTCTAACTCCAGCTTCAGGGCATCCAGCACCCTCTTTTTGCCTGCCATGGGCAGGTACACACATGTGTCATACACAGATACATACTCATACACATAAACAAAAATAAATCATAAAAGCAAAATTAGTGTGGCTACTAAAACATAAAGTCCAACAAGATGACTCAGCAGGTAAAATGCTTACTGCCAAGCCTGATGACACGAGTTCCTGGACCCTCTTAGTAGAAGAAAAAACTGGATCCCAAAAATTGTCTTCTGGCTTCAACACTGTACCATGTCAAGCACACACCTACACATACATGTACAAATTTTCAACAAAATCACAGAAAAAAGTATTGTAAAGTACATAAAAACTGGAATGCTTATCACTGCTGATGGGATTATAAAATGACAGAGTCGGTTTGTGATGTTGCTCAGTTTGTGGAATACTTGCTTTACATACACAAAGCTCTGGGTATTGATTCAATCCTCAATGCCACAAAAATCTGAAGTGGTGATGCGCCTCTGACATTATAGCATCTGGGAGGTAGAAGCAGGGAACCAGACGTTCAAGGTCACCATCATATTTACAGCAGATTCAAGATTAGCCTGAGATACATGATGACTTTGTAATTAAGAGCATTTCCTGCTCTGCAGGAGTTTAGTTCAGTTCCCTGCACCCACATCAGATAGCTCACAACAGCCTGTAACTCTAGCTCCAGAGGATCCAATGCCCTCTTCTGGCTTCTATGGGTACTGGCACACATGTGGCATACAGACTCATATTCTCTCTCTCTCTCTCTCTCTCTCTCTCTCTCTCTCTCTCTCTCTCTCTCTCTCTCTCACACACACACACACACACACACACACACACACACGTGCACAGCATTAGGCAGAGGCAAGCAGATCTCTGAGTTTGAGGCCAGCCTGGTCGACACAACCAGTGTGAGCAACATAGGAAGACCTTGTCTCAGAAAAAAACAAATACCCTGAACCTCAAACCATATATGGACCTATGGACTCAAGCATTTAGGATAAGGGATGGTCAACCTATAAGCAAAAGAAACAAAAGAAAACTTGAACAGGCCAGGTGTATTTCTGTAGCAGCAGCATTCGAAGGCAGATCATCCTCATCTATACAGTAAGCTTGAGGCTGGCCAGGGCTACAGACATGGCAAAGATGACACAGCAACAAAACAGTAACACCAAATTTAAAACCACTCAGTTGTGTATTTCTAATGGATAAATTCTATGGTATATGAATTGTATTACAATAAAGCACTTTTTTAGAAGGCAGATGAAAGATTACTCACTGGTTTCAAGAGTACAGAGTTTTATGTTAGGAAGACCCAAATCCCTGGGCAGAGGAGCCCATGTATGTATGACAGTTGTTTTTTCCCCAAGCTATCACGTTATCATGTAACAGCCTAGTTCCTTATTAGGTCAGGTCTCCCAGTAAAACAGAGTTAAAGAAGCTACAGTACAGTAAAAGGGGGGGGGCACTAAATTTAGTACCCACAGTCTATATTTGGCAACAGAGCCCTAATCTTCATTAAAAAAAAAAAAACACCCAATGGACATATATACAACAAATGTTAGGTCTCTGTTAATTCCCATCTTACTCTTCTGACCCACTCTTTAAGTAAAGGAGGATTTCTCTGCTCCTATACTGGAGCATCTACTAGCCTATCTCATGAGCAGAAAATATTAAATACAAGGCATTTAAATTGTGTCTGGGGGCTTAGAGGACCTGGGTTTGAGTCACAGTTCCTACACAGTGGCTCAAAACCATTTGTAACTCCAACTCCTAGGAGCCCCACACCCTCTTCTGATAACCCTGGGCAGTAGACACATGTGGTGTACACACAAGCCGGGAAATAACATATGCTTAAGAATAAAATGTGGGTGGTAAAACAACCAAGCCAGGTGGGCAGTGATGGTACCTGCCTTTGACCCCAGCACCTGGGAGACAGAAGCAGGAAGGTCTCTGTAAGTTCAGAGCTAGCAAGGTCTACAAAATGGATTCAAAGACAGCCAGGATTATTACAGGGAAACTGTCTCAAAAAACCAAAACAATCAAACAAAAACAAACAAACCAAGCCTACTGCCTACTAGTAAGGCTTAAAACTATTACTGCCTGGTGAATTAATTACTCCTGTAATTCTAGCACTTGGGAGATAGAGGCAGGAGGTCAGAAGGAACCATCACCTAGCTGATCAGGATAAGCCTACTATGGTAAATAATAAATGCCTCTTTACCACATATAAGGCAGGCCAGGGGACTCACATCCCTAACCCAGTACTTGGGCAGCTGAGGCAGAACTGCCGTGAATTTCAAGGCCAGTCTGACCTACAGAAAATGAGGCCCCTGCCCCCAGGAAAAAAGAAAAGGATGTGGCTAGGACAGCAATCAGCGGTACACAGCATGGCTATCACCTGTGGGAGGCCATGAGCTTCCTTCCCAACACCACAAAAAACAACAAACAACGAAAAGCTGGAGATAATAAAGACAAATTTTGGAAGATGTGGTGGTATACACCATAATTCCAGCACTTGGGAGGTAGGCCAGTCAGGACTACACAGGAACACCATCTTTAAGGGGGTGATGGAGGTATAAAATTGTAAACTCACCCACCAAAATTTAACCATAACCTCTGAAGGGTAAAATTTCAACCAGGCAGTGGTGGCACATGATTTTAACCCTAGCACCTGGGAGGTAGAAGCAGGCGGGTCTCTAAGTTTGGGACCAGTCTGGTGTAAAGAGCGAATTCCAGGACAGTCGGAGCTACAGAAAGAAATCCTGTCTCAAAAAACAAAACAGAAAGTTAAGATTTCTTCCTAATTGACTTACTTGTACCTTTCATAATGAACCTGCAACTTCTGTATTAAAAAGAACATATGGGGCTGGGCAGTGGCGGTGCATTCCTTTATTCCCAATACTTGGGAGGCAGAGGCAGAAGGATCTCTGTGAGTTCAAGACCAACCTGGTCTACAGAGTGAGTTCTTAGGCAGTCAAGGCAGTTACAGAGAGGAAACCCTGGGGAGGTGGGATATGATATGCCAGGCAACGTTGGCAAACACCTTTAGTCCCAGCACTTGGGAGGCTGAGGCAGGAGAATCTCTGCGAGTTAGAAGCCAGCCTGGACTAAAAAATTCTACGACAGCCAGGGTTTCACAGCAAAATCCTGTCTCAAAAAATAATAAACCAAAAGAAAAAAAGGAAAATAAACAAATCATTCTGGTTTCAATTTTCACTATCAGCCCACATGTACATTCACAGGGAATTGGAGCTAACACCACGTGAGACGGGCACCAATTCCTAGAGAATTTTCAAAATTAAAATAAACTAAAGATCATAATGAAAGAGTGATCTGACCAACTACTAACCAATTGCAAAAGGATTTTTTATAATGTAGTCTAATTTCAAGCCCAGAGCCCTTCTCATTCCATCATATCTTTAAGGGCAAATCAGCAGCACCATTACTCATGATAGCAACTGCTGCTGTGTTTAATTTAAAAAAAAAAAGAAACAATGTCTTTTAAAAGCACCAGTGCTAAACTGAGCAATAGTGGTGCACACCTTCAATCCCAACACTCGGGAGGCAGAGGCAGGCCTGTGAGTTTGAGGCCAGCCTGGCCTACAGAGAGAGTGTTCCAGAACAGACTGCAAAGGTAGACAGAGAAACCCTATCTCAAAAAACAAAAACATACAAAGAGAGCACTTGCTATAATAACCTCGAGCAAATAAGTCACTTTACTTTTGGAGGGCATCAGAAAAGAAGTCTCAGCTCTCTGTGATAACCCGTCCTAGCAACAGATCTTTAAGAAAAGAAAATCCGAATGAATGACAGCAGTGGAGACCTACGCTCTAGAGCCAAGAGCCATTCTTAAGAGAACAGGTGGTTGAGAAGGGACCAAAAGGAACCAGAAGTTTGAGGGCTAAAGCAACAGCTGAGAATTCCAGCTTTGCTTTACTAAAAACACGGCTTCAATCTTCCCAAAGTCATGCTTCAGAAGCCACGGTCTCACACAATAAAGCTAAAACACGAAAACTAAATCAGTGTAGCTGCAGTTTGTCCATTCTAACCTCAGTGACTTTCCAAGTACACTTTTTAATGCCAAAACCAGAAAGAAGTCCAATTGAAGATACCTTCATACACACTAAGGATTCAAAGAGAAAATGAAACTGTGGAAAAGGTGAAAAAGTGCGATTAAAACCTCTTCAACTCACAGAATCGAAGACTGCGAAGAGACCTTTTAATTAAATGTGAAGTTCCTCCACGCACTTTAAAACTCATCAACAGCCTTTATCTCCACGCACTTTAAAACTCATCAACAGCCTTTATACAGCATTAACTCTAAGGACCAGAAAGATTCCGCTTTGCTAAACAGGCAAATCTCACACTTTCCACCCGGGAACCAGTCCCTAAACCTACGAGAAGCTCTTTAAGAGCACATGCAATGGTCTAAGAGAATTAAACAACATCCTGCCGGAACGACCAAACCAAGACACCAACCGACTTGAAACCCAAAGCCTGGTACCTAGCGAAGAATGCGCATTCAAGGGCTGTCCGCGCTCCTGGGTGCAGATTCGAGCCCGGCTACTAGGCCTTGCCTGGGAGAGCACCTGATGTGGGGGGAAGGGGGAGGGCGAGCCAAGGCGGATCCGGTGCGAGAACTGGGAGAGCTCCGGAGCTGGGAGAGAAGCACTGCCTTCCAGGGGCGGGAATCTGGGGCACCCCAGGGGTGGGCACCAAGAACACGTGGGGCGACAGGGTCACGGAAGAGGCGTCTCGGGCAGACAGCTGGAAGCTCACACAGCGGACCCACAGAGGAGGACCCGGGTGCCGTGCTGGAACCAAGCCCTCGGGGCCTGGAGAGTGAAGGCAAAGGGCAAGGGAGCCCGGGCAAGGCCACGAGGAGGGCGGGTCTCCCGGGGAGCAGGGGCACGCGCCGGGAGGACGCGACTGGGCCCCGAGTCCCGAGCAGTAGGCGGCCTGGTCTCCGGGGTGCGGGGAACCGGGAGCGACCGCGCCCGGAGGGCCCTGTGACCCGCAGCGCCCGAACCGGACCCACCCCGCGGCGCCTCCCTCCAGCCTCCCTCTTCCCTCCCTCCACCCCGCGGCCCGTTATCCTGCGGCCGCCGTACTCACCAGCGGCTGCACCTGAGCCTGCCGCTGCCTCAGCTGCTGCCTGCGCCTCCGCAGCCGCCGCCGCCTCGCTGCTGAGGCCGAGTCCCGGGGGAGCCTCCGCGTCCCGCCGCCGCCGCCGCCTCTGCCGCTGCCGCCAGAGCAGAACACCCCAAAATGGCGGCACTTCCGGCACCTACCACCCGCGGGGAGGGCCGCGGAGGAGGGGCGGGCGGCTGGGGGAACGTACCACCGCGGCGCCGCCCGCTCGCCCGCCCCCCCGCCCGCCCGCGCCGAACCGACCCGACAGGAGCGCGGCGCAGGGGCGGGCGGGGCCGAGTGCCGGCGCTGCAGCGCCCCCTCTGGCCGAGCCGTGGAGGAGCAGCCGCTCCGAAGCCCTGGGGGCCGCGGGCGGAGCCCTCAGCCCTGGGAGCTGCAGGGGCGCATCTCTTTGTCTCAGAGCTGTGCTAGAGGGAACTGAAGTTCTTGTCTCTGCGCACCGCACCTCCTGGACCTCTGGCGGGCAAGCACCGCTCCTTGGCTCTAAAAGTACTCATAAATAAATATCTGATAAATGAATGAGCTAAATGTTGCTTGCTAGCCCTGGACACGGGGCACACCCTCCTTTTTGCATGCCAGCATCCAGGTAACTGCATCCAGGCCTTCCTTCTTTGCTGGTATGTGGAATGTGTGTTGCAGGCTTAATGACTTAGGGAAGTGCCTTGTACAGAGATCTTGATCAGCGGTGAGTGTGCGCAATCTGTCAAAAATCCCTGCGGCACCAGGAAGCTCATAAGTAGTTTATTAAGAGGCTACCCAGACCAAACCTACTCTTCCTAAGAAAAAAAAAAAAAACCAACAATTTCTTTTTTAAAGATTCCATTGCCTTCTCACCCTTCTAAGATTCAGGATTCCTAACCTGGGTCTAGATGGATTCACATGGTACAGTTTGTTGTTTATTACACAAAATCTAGACAATAAAATGTGAGACAATAAAATGCAGATGGAGAGACAAAACTTAGTTCTAGGAGGTCCTGACCCCAGGCTCCATCAATTTACAAATTACTCATGGAGCCCGTGCACTTGGTGGGAGGCAGATGCAGGCAGATCTCTATGAATTCTAGGCCAGCCTGGTCTACAGAGCGAGTTTCAGGACAGCCACAAAAGCTACACAGAGAAACCCTGTCTCAAAGAGAGAGAGAGAGAGAGAGAGAGAGAGAGAGAGAGAGAGAGAGAGAGAGAGAGAGAGAGAGAGAGAGAGAGAGAGAGAGAGAGAGAGAGAGAGAG
>NW_026068108.1:1697159-1703454 GCF_014885135.2 Alexandromys fortis
AAGAAAGAAAGAAAGAAAGAAAGAAAGAAAGAAAGAAAGAAAGAAAGAAAGACAAATTACTCATGGGTTGGCAACAATTTCTCTTTATCACTGGCTTCCTAGAGCAAATGATGTGTACACCCACAAATTCCAATTATAGTCTACCTTACCACACACACACAGCAGACCTCCAACCAGAAGCCTAAGTTTTCACAAGTGCACGAACAATCATGGTTTGGTGTTTGGGGAGATAGGGTTCTCACTAAGTCAGCCACATTGGACTTGAACTCGCAGGAATCCTCCTGCCTCAACCTAATTATAAATGAGCACCATTGTGCTCTGAGAAATGTCTACCTTGTTAGTTCATTCTTATCTGATTTCCATATTTTATTTTATTATGTTTGAGTATGGGTGTTTTACCTGCAGATGTCTGCCTCACATGTATGCAGTACCTGAAAAGTTCAGTAGAGAGCTTAGGACACCCAGGAACTGGCGTTACAGACTGTTTTGAGTCACCATGTGGGTGCTGGGAATTGAACCCTAGTCCTCTTGGGAGCAACCAGTGCTCTTAACCACTGAGTCATCTTTCCAGTCCCAAATAAATGTGATTTTAAAAATTAAAAATAGTAACTGATGTTACTAAGGGTACAAAGGAAGAAAGTAATAAGGGGATCTCGTAAAGTTATTCTTCACAGTTTTCAAACTTTCTACCTTCTTGTCTTTGTGTCTTTTGGTTGACAAAATAGGGCTAGAAATGTGAAGTGAACAAGTGACACAAGAGAAGCCAGAGAAGCTAGGAAAGGTGGAACCCGTGGGACCTCCTGAAACTAAAAACCTCTGTAAGACAAAGGATGCTGGCAATAGGACAAACTGCAGCCCGTAGAACGAGAAAAGGTCTTAACCAGCCCCACGTCTGACAGGGCACCTAGATGCCCGGCTACCAAGAATGGAGAAAGAAAATTTGGTACAGTTACACAACGGAGTACTACTCAACTGTTAAAACCAAAGACGTCATCGAGGGGTGGTGGCGCACAACTTTAATCCCAGCATTTGGGAGGCAGAGGCAGGCAGATCTCTGTGAGTTTGAGGTCAACCTAGTCTACAAGAGCTAGTTCCAGAACAGGCTCCAAAGCTGCAGAGAAACCCTATCTCGAAAAACAAAAAACAATAAGCAAAAATGACATCATGAGATGTGAATGCAAATGGATGGAACTAAAAAAAAAATCATCCTGAGTGAGGTAACCCAGACTCAGAGATAAACATGTTATGTACTCACTTATAAGTGTATATTAGCTGTAAAGTAAAATATAATTATGTGGCCAGGTGGTGGTGGCGCGCACCTTTAATTCCAGCACTTGCATTTGAGAGACAGAGGTAGACAGATCTCTGTGAATTTGAGGCCAGCCTGGGCTACAAAAGTTAGTTCCAGGAGGGCTGTTACACAGAGTGTAGTGATAGGTGCGGCGGGGCTGCGCCCCCAGCACCCCAGCCGCCTGGCTAGCTTATGCCCGAAATAACAACACACAAATTGTATTCTTTTAAACACTGCTTGCCCATTATATCTAGCCTCTTCTCGGATAACTCTTGCACCTGGACTAGCCCATTTCTAATAATGTGTGTAAGCACCCCAAGGTGCGCTTACTGGGAAGATTCTAGCCTACGTCCATCCTGGGTCGGAGCTGCCTGGGAGAGCAGCGCCTGGCGTCTCCTGGAGCTGTCGAGTCTGAGCTCACTTCCTCTTCCTCCCAGCATTCCATTCTGTTTACTCCTCCCATCTTCCTCCTGTTTACTCCTCCCACCTATGTTTTAACCTATCAGGGCAAGCAGTTTCTTTATTTAATTAACCAATGAAATCAACAGATTGATATATGACATTCCCACATCACTTCCCCTTTTTCTGTTTAAACAAAAAAAGGAAGGCTTTAACTTTACATAGCAAAATTACATATAACAAAACAGTTATCAAGTAAAAATTACAATAATCTTTATCATAACTAAGGAAAACTATAACTANTTATGATTATAATTATATAAAAATATAAATATATGTACTCATGCTACAATCCACAGACCCACAGAAGCTAGGTAACAAGGAGGACCCAAGGGGAGATGCATGGAACCCCTGGGAAGGGTAAATAGAAGAGATCCTGTGGGTGGATTTGGGGCTGGTGGGGATGGGAACAGGGATCAGGTTGAGGGATGAATGGAGGGGGAGAGTACTGAAAGAGATGACTAGAAGGGGGTGCATTTCAGGGTCAGGATGAAACCTGGTGCAAGGGAAATTTGCAGGACTCTACAAGGACTAAGCTAAGACTCCTAGCAATAAGGGACATGCAGTCTGAACTGGCCATCTCTTTCAGGCGAGACTTCTAGTGGAGGAACTGGGATACCAACTCAGTCACACAACCTTGATCTAAAGACTGCTCTGCCTATATAGGACATGCTGGAGTAAGGGTGGTAGAGAGAGTGTGGGAGAAGCCGGCGAATGACCCATGCCGTGGGAGTGAGCCCACCTGACACTGCCTGGAGCTCCAGGACCCAGAGGTTAGACGGCCCAGAGATCTCAGAACCAACACTATTGGAGAAAAAAAAGTCAGCGTAATGACGCCTAGCGACATTCTGCTATATTCATAGATTGTTGCCTAGCCCATTCAAAGAGTCTGAACCAACAACTAGGGAGCCTGCATAGGCCTGATCTAGGCTCGCTACAAATATGCAACAGTTTGTAGCTTGGTACTTGTGGGACTCCTAACACAGGAGTGAGGGCTGTCCCTAGAGCTTCGACTGGCTTCTGGGAACCCATTCCTCATGCTGGATTGCCTTGCCCAGAGTTAATACAAGGTGAGGTGCTTAATCTTACCAAAATTTGATATATCATTGAATAGGATTAAAAATAGGATTAGATACATTAAAAACAGAATGACAGTAAAAGGAAGGAAGGAAGGAAGGAAGGAAGGAAGGAAGGAAGGAAGGAGAAGAAGCTGGGCAGCGGTGGCACACACCTTTAATCCCTTGGGAGGCCTGCCCCTTTCTCAACAGAAACTGAGAAGGAATGGATGAGGGAGGGTGCAGAGGGGAGGTGGAGGGAAGAACAGAGGGAGGGGAAACTACAGTCAGGATGTAAAATAAATAAATTAATTTAATTAAAACAGGATGTCTTCTATAAAGAACTTTTAGTTCCTCATCTTCACAAAAGAGAACTTTCCTCCACCAAAAAGAAATTCAATTCAAAAAAGAAAAACAGAGGGAGGGATTGTTCCCTTTTTGTTCACGGATGAATCCGAAGTACTGGAAGAACATGTGAAACATTGACTGTGTTGTCTTTCTTCCCCGGGTTTATGTAGTCCACACTGCCCTCAGACTCATTTCACAGCAGAGGACGGTCTTCTATTCCTGTTTCTCCTGCCTCTACCTCCCAGTGCTGCTATAATAGACACGAGACACCAGAGCAGGTCAGCTTTTTGAAAACTATATCTTCATTGAAATGGCACACTTTTCTGAGCATCCTTGATGGAAAACACGGGTTACCAAACATTGAATAGGATTGTATTGTAGGTGCATTAAAAAAAGAATGATAATAAAAGAAAGGGATGAAGGAAGGAAGAAGCCAGGTGGTGGTGGCACACACCTTTAATCCCAGCACACAGGAGGCAGAGGCAGATGGATCTCTGTGACTTAGAGACCAGTCAGGTCTACAGAGCAAATTCTAGGACAACCAGGGCTACGTAGAGAAACCCTATCTCAAAAAAACAAAAACAAACATAAGAATTTGAGGAGGCGGGGCTGGAGAGATGGCTCAGTGGTTAAGAGCATTGCCTGCTCTTCCAAAGGTCCTGAGTTCAATTCCCAGCAACCACATGGTGGCTCACAACCATCTGTAAAGAGGTCTGGCGCCCTCTTCTGGCCTTCAGGCATACAGACAGAATATTGTATACATAATAAATAAATAAATAAATAAATAAATATTAAAAAAATTCTTAAAAAAAAAAGAATTTGAGGAGGCAAATGGATCTCTATGGGTTCGAAGCCAGACTGGTCTACAGAATGAGTTCCAGAACAGCCAGGGCTATACATAGAAACCCTGTCTTAGAAAAAAAAGAAGAGGAAGAGGAAGAAGAAGAAGAAGAAGAAGAAGAAGAAGAAGAAGAAGAAGAAAAGAAAGGGAGGGAGGAAAGGAGGGAGGGAGGGAGGGAGGAAGAAAGAGAAAGAAAGAAAGAAAGAAAGAAAGAAAGGAAGAAAGAAAGGAAGGAAGGAAGGAAGAAAGAGAAATCGAAGACTGGAGAGGTTAACTCAGAGGTTATGAGCACTGCTGTGGATTATGCTCATTTTTAATACTAAAGCTGATTGACAGATAGCAGCAGATCAGAAAGCAATTGGATTGGACAAGACAGCCTGACATGCATGACACAGGGAGAATACTGGGAGAGATGGGTAGATGGAGAGCAGTCACAAGAGACACCAGTAAGCTGCTGAGCAAGCAGGAGGTGTAGAAAATGAGGTTACGTGGCAGAATGTAGATTAATAAAAATGAGTTAATTTAAATGTAAGCACTAGTTAGTAATAAACCTGAGCTATCGACGGAACATTTGTATTTATATAAGTCTCTGTATGTTTATTGGGACCAGGTAGTCGGAATGGGAAAACTCAGTTTATAGGTGGTACCCAATATAGGGCTTGAACCCATAACCCTGAGATTGAGAGTCTCATGGTGTACCGACTGAGGTAGCCATTTACAGAGCACCCGTTTTTGGAGAGGACACAGGTTTGGTTTCCAGCACCCATACGGCAATTCACAATTATAACTTCAGTTCTAGGGTCCAATGCCTTCTTCTGGTCTTCTTGGAAACCATGCATGCATGTGATACAGAGACACACATACAGACAAAACACCCATATACATAAAATAAATAAATAAAATTTAAAAGAATAATATGCTGCTAGCTGGACATGGTGGCACACACCTTTAGTCACAGCACTGGGGAGGCAGAAGCAGGTAGATCTATGTGAGTGTGAGACCATCCTGGTCTATACAGGGAGTTCCTGGATAGTCAGATTCATTGTGAGACCCCCGTCAATCCCCCCCCCCAATATAGACACTAAAATGTCATTTATACACTTTAGATAGTTGCTATATGAGTTTCACTGTTAAGTTTATTCCATGTTTTAGCTTATTATGAAAATGCTTACAGGGCGGTGGTGGTGGTGCATGTCTTTAATCCCAGCATTTAGGGGCAGAGGCAGGTAGATCTCTGTAAGCTCGAGGCCAGATTGGTCTACAGAACAAGTTCCAGGATACGCAAGGCTACACAAAAAAGCCCAGTCTTGAAAAAAAAAAAAAAAACCTCAAAACAAAAGAATTATCTTCTTGGGGCTGGAGAAATGGTTCAGCAGTTAAGAGCAGAGGATACTTTTGAAGGGGACCCTAGTTTGGTTTCCAGCATTCACAGGGAGGGTAACAACCACCTGTAACTCTAGTCCTGTGGATCCTAACACCCTCTTAGGCTTCCTTGGGCATTACATCCAGGTGGTGCCAGGCATGCACTTAGGCAAACACCCATGTGCGAGCTTGAACACACACATATACACACACACACACACACACACAGTTGTTGTTGTTTTTTTTCTTGCTTTTACTCTTTGCTCTTTTTTTAATTAATTTATTTTTATTTTATATAAATTGGTGTTTTGCCTGCCAGTATGTTTGTGTGTGGGAACCAGATCTGGAACAGTAGTTACAGACAAATGAATCAACTCTTCAGTCCTACTCTTTGCTCTTTTGGGGGCCTGCCACTCACCTCCCAAAGAAATACATGGAGACTTGTTCTAACTTATGAATACCTAGTCTTAGCTTGACTTGTTTTTTGTCAGTTTTTTTTTTAAAGATTTATTTACTGTGTATACAGTGTTCTGTCTGCATGTGCACCAGCAGGCCAGACCTTACTACAGATGGTTGTGAGCCACCATGTGGGTGCTGGGAATTGAACTCAGGACCTCTGGAAGCTCTTAACCACTTGAGCCGTCTCTCCAGGCCCTGTTGTCAGTTTTTAACTTAAATTAACATGTTTCTCTTCTCCTATGTATTACCTCTTGGTTTTGTGGTTGTTTACCTTTCTTTTTTAAATTTTTATTGAATTTTTAAATTTTTTATACATTTTTAATTGATATTTATTAAACTCTACATTTTTCTCTGCACCCCTATGAGTGAGTACATGTGATAATTGTCTTTCTGTGTCTGGGTTACCTCACTCAAAATAATGTTTTCTAGCTCCATCCATTTTCCTGCAAAATTCAAGATGTTGTTATTTTTTTCTGCTTT
>NW_026068108.1:1705508-1710889 GCF_014885135.2 Alexandromys fortis
TTTTTCGAGACAGGGTTTCTCTGTGGTTTTGGAGCCTGTCCTGGAACTAGCTCTTGTAGACCAGGCTGGTCTCGAACTCAGAGATCCGCCTGCCTCTGCCTCCCGAGTGCTGGGATTAAAGGCGTGCGCCACCACCGCCCGGCTACATATTTATTTATATTTTCATTTTATATGTATGGATAACTTGTGAGCCTAGTGCCCTTGTAGTCCAGAGGAGGAGCTTGGGTCCCCTGGAACTGGAGTAACATATGGTGAAGAGCCACTGTATGGCTGCTGGGAGTCAAATCCAGGTCCTCTGGAAGAGTGGCCTGCTCTTAACCACTGAGCCACCTCTCTGGCTCCAAGGCTGCTTGTCTTTAATTTTTGGACTCAAGGGATCCTCTTGCCTCAGCTTCCTAAATATCTGGAATTACAGGCATATGTGTGCCTGGTTTATAGTTATGTTAGAATTATATATTATTTTCTTTTGTGTGTGTGTGTCTGTGTGTGTGTTTACAAGACAAGGTTTCACTATGCTGTTCTGGCTGGCCTGAAACTCACTAGTTAGACCCGGCTGGCCTCAAATTCACAGAGAGGTCCATTTATCTCTGCCTCCCAGGTGCTGGGATTAAATGTGGGGGCCAGCCATGATAAACTAAGTTTGGGCAGGTCACCCAAAGGAAGTTTTTACTTCCAACCATTATCACCTGCCACAGTAGAACTCAGCCATCCATCGATAAATTTAATAAGAGGCCCGAGTCTCAGTAGTTTACCCTGAAGCAGGGCTGCAGGAAGAACCACAAACTGAGATTACCCAACACCACCCAAGAACAGACCATCCAAAGGAAATGCCTAACATTCCAACCACAGTAGGTAGGATCACCTGCCAGCACACATTCACCAGGATACCCCTAGACAAATGTCAGCTAATCAGAGGCCCTGAACCTCAGAAACCCCTCACCCCCACTTTTACTAATATAAAAACCCAATTCTAATTGAGCTCGGGGCTCTCCGGTTAGTCCAATACGTTGGACATGCAGAGAGACCGAGTTTGCAAACTTGATTAAAATAAAGGCTCTTTGTTTTTTTACATATGGGACGCCGTCTCCTTGTTGGCTTTTGCAGGGACTTTGCGGATTTGGGCATAACATTAAAAGCATGTGCCACTATGATAGGCTTTAATATTTTTCTTCTATTGAAAAACATTGAATTCAGAAAAAATAAAGACAATAGGGATATGAAGAAATTTATTTTTCTTAATAGTTCATATATATTTTTCATACTATATATACTCTGGTTTGGTCAGATTGGGTGGGGGATTAGGAAGTGGAAATTAATGTTAAGAAAGAGTGTCAGGGTTGGAGAGACCTCAGCAGTTAAGAGCACAGGCTGCTCTTCCAGAGGACCCGGGGTTCAATTCCCAGCACCCACAGGGCAGCTCACAGCTGTCTGTGATTCCAGTTCCACTGGCAAAACAGCAATGCACATAAAGTAAAAATGAATAAATTAGAAAAAGGAAGAGCCAGAGTGGTGTCAATGCCACTAATCCCAGTACTAGGGTAGCAGAGGAAGGAGCATCTCTTTGGTGAGTTTTTTTTTTTTTTTTTTTTTTTTTGGGCCAGTATGCTCTACATAGCCAGTACAAGGCATTTAGGGCTACATAGTGTAACATGGTTTCAAAAAAGAAAGAGAAAGGAAAAGACTACACCGTAGGTTATCAACGCAGGTTCCCTATCAACTGTTGCTCACCCCAGAGCGGGTTCTTCCAGGGCCCCCTGTGGCTTAGAGAAGCCTTTCTGCCCATCCTCCTCCTTGATGATGGGTGCACCCGGGGTCGCGCCGTCTCGCCCCCCCACCCCAGGTGAGGGGTGGCAGAGAGGACCCTCCGCCCTAGGCAGGGTCACAGTCCCCATCCCACCCCCTGCGGCACCTCTCCTCCGGAGCCACGGTGCCTGTCCCGGGAGCCCGGTGGCCTGGCCGGGACCGCGGGGACCCAGCTTCCGAGGGTCGGGAGGAGCCGGGCAGCCCGCAGTTCTCGTCCTCCGAGTCCTCGCGGTGGCTGGCCGCGAGCCCGTGGGCGGGCGCCTCGCCGCTGCGCTAGGCGGGGTGGGGCGGGATGGCGGCGTCCGCGTGGCTGGAGGCCGGCCTGGCCCGGGTGCTCTTCTACCCGACGCTGCTCTACACGGTGTTCCGCGGGAGGGTGAGCGGCCCGGCCCACCGCGACTGGTACCACCGCATCGACCGCACGGTGCTGCTGGGCGCGCTGCCGCTGCGGAGCATGACGCACCGGGTGAGGGAGGCCGCCGGGCCGGGCAGGGAGCGGGCCCCGGGCCTCGGCGGGCGCCCCGGGGTCTTCGCTGAGCCCCCTCTTTGCTTCGGCAGCTGGTAGTGGACGAGGACGTGCGCGGGGTGATCACCATGAACGAGGAGTACGAGACTAGATTCCTGTGCAACACCTCGAAGGTGAGGACCGGAGCCCCGCCGGCCTGGCGCAGGACTCGTGCCTGTGAAAGCTGGAGACGTTAGACGAGGAGGGACGGACGCTGCGGGTAACTGTGTCTCCCAGACGAGGGTCGGGGACCTCGTTGCCCTTTCAAGCATTGAGTACGCGCATCAAGTTAATGGCTGCTGGTGGAAAGCAGCCCAAGTTGATAGGCCAGAACGAAGTCGAGCCTGGAGCTCTGTCCACTCAGGTGACTGAGGCAGTATCCTTTTGAGCCCAGGAGTTCAAAAGGGCCCCGGGCACTGTCTGAAAAAGGAGAGTGGAGGGAGCTAACTCGGTGGGGGCGGCTCACTGCTGGAATTCCAGCTCTCTAGGCAAGGGGACAGATCGCTGGAAGTTACAGGCCAACGTCGTCTCTGAGTTCGTCGCAAGGAAGCGCTTCAAAATCGGGACCAGGGGTGCAATTCTTTATGCATAAAATTGTACACGTATATGTTAGTTTTATTTTGTTGTTTGTTTTGAGACAGGGTCTTAAGTCTATAATGGACTTTATCTGATTATCCTGCCTCCACTTCCCAAATACTGAGATTACAGGGATGTGCTAATACACCCAGCTTGTATTTGTAATTTTGGTTACTAACGTCAGTAACTAAAATTGTGTTTTATGTGCCTTTCATTCATTCTCATTCAACACTTACTTAAGCACCAAGTATGAATTCGGCAATGTGTTTTGGAGATGTAGGCCTACTAAGAAAAGCACCTCCTTAAGAGGGAGTGTGACTTGGCTGGTTGGTGTTGGTGGTGCACACCTTTAATCCCAACACTCTGGAGGCAGAGGCAAGGGGATCTTTGAGTTCGAAGCCAGCCTGGTCTACAGAGTGAGTTCCAGGACATCCAGGGCAACACAGAGAAACCCTGTCTCTAAAAAACAGAAAAAAACAAAACAAAACAAAACGATGTGATTCATACCTGTGATATTAGCACTCTATACGGGTGGGAGGATCAAGAACTCGAGTTCAACGTGGGCTACATGAGCCTATGCCGAAAAAAATTACACAAATAAGAAAAGTACACCCCCAGGCACAGTGGCACACATTTAATCCCAGCACTTGGGGGACAGAGGCAGATGGATTCCTGAGTTCGAGGCCAGCCTGTTCTATGGAGTGAATTACAGAACAGCCAGGACTATGCAGAGAAACCCTGTGTCCAAAACCAAAACAAACAAAAAAACTTTAAGCCGGGCAGTGGTGACACATGCCTTTAATCCCAGCACTCGGGAGGCAGAGGCAGGCGGATCTTTGTGAGTTCGAGTCCAGCCTAGTCTACAAGAGGTAGTTCCAGGACAGGCTCCAAAATCACAGAGAAACCCTGTCTCGAAAACAAAGAAACTTTTTTTTTTTTTAAAGGAGCACTCTTTATTATATATGCTATGTCGATAAGTTATCATTGGAAAACTGCAGGGCAGGCTGGGGATAGATTTATAGATTTCAACTGTTAAATGTCTGCCCAGTTTAGAATACAGACCAGGTATAGTGGTGCCCAGGGGCAAGCCTGTAATCCCATCACAGGAGGAAGAAGCAAGAGGATCACCTGGGCCACATATGAGTTTGAGACTAACCTGGACTAGATGAGACCCTCTCTGGAAAAGAAAAAAAAAAGGGGGGGGGGACACAAAAAAGCATGTCACTGTTCCTTGAATTTCCCCAAGAACCCTCACAAGATTTCAAGGGATCATTAGCTATAGGGATTTTCACTAATGTGGTCAGGTGTAGAAAGCAGGGGTCCCTGAAGTTACACAGACAATGCATGGTCTCTCAGTGTGAGGCACTGTCGCTTGTAAGAGCTTTTCCCTCCCACTAGCCTAGAGATAGAAATGTCCAAGGCAGCGGTGGCATTTTAACATGTCTAAGAGTCCTCTGGCAGCCCTGCTAAATAACAATTTCCCATCTCCAGCCCCAGATATTGTGACTCAGGTCTCTGAGAGCAGGAGTCTGAGGATTTAACAGCTCTGAAAGTGGTTCTGGTTTGATTGATGTACAAGCAGAAATGTACTTTCAGGTTTTGTTAATTTGATTGCTGGAATTAACTGGCCTTCATGCACTCAAGTTGCAGGGACTTACTAAAAGTAGCAAGAAGCTAGGCATGGAGGTGCACACCTGTCGTGTTAGCGCTCGGCAAGTGGAGGCAGGAGCACCAGCTCACTGGCATCTTTGACTACTTAGCGAGAATTGAAATCCAACCACCAAAACAAAGAACTTAGTAAGTAGCTAGAGTGTATTTGAAGTCTTAAACCAAAACTACAGTTATCTAATGTGGCAAAGGCTTTGTTTCATTTCTCTAGTTACTTAATAATATTACACAAAGGCAGGTAGGTGTCTTTTGTTTGTTTTTATGGGGTGAAGGGAGAGCGAGCCTGACCTCCACCTCAGCATCGCCTCCTGCTCTAGTCATCCTAGAGGTGGGACTTTAGGCATAAGTCACCATTCCTGTCTAAAATGTGGTTTTAATTATAAGATAACCCTATTTTTTTTACTATGTACCCCTCAAAAATGATAAAAAGGTTTATGCACTTATGGCAAAATACAGTATCCTTGCCTACAATGGGATCACTGTATAGGGCCCAAATGAGGCTAAAACACAGCTTAATAACATTATTTGAAGTGGTGTTGGGAATCTCGGGGTTCCATTTGCCAGGTACTACACCACTGAACTACATCCTCTGCCCCATAATTTCTGCAGCTGAATTTTGTTTTGTTTTTTTGTTTTTTCTTTTTTTTTAAATACTTATTTATTTATTATGTATACAATATTCTGTCTGTGTATATGTCTGCAAGCCAGAAGAGGGCACCAGACCTCATTCCAGATGGTTGTGAGCCACCATGTGGTTGCCGGAAATTGAACTCAGGACCTTTGGAAGAGCAGGCAATGCTCTTAACCACTGAGCCATCTCTCCAGCCCC
>NW_026068108.1:1711195-1725295 GCF_014885135.2 Alexandromys fortis
CGAAGGGGCGCTACCTGGAATGGAATGAGCTAGGACAGAAGAATGAGGCCAAGCAGATTTGTCAAAGCCCCGTTTATTAGGATCATGGTTGCTGTTTATATAGCCCCTGAATGAGGGCTTGGGGGGTAGGGAAACGAGATTCTTGCCGCGTGTTCCAGGTCACGTGGTTCAGGTTCGTCACGTAGGCCAGGACATTCGGACAGGTAGGCCAAGAAGTCACGAGTTGCCACACCTGGTTCCCTGGATAGCTGGAATGTGAGGTGCGCTAACAGATAACAGTTAATTGGGTGTGGGGCAGGTTCTGTCAATAGAACATAATTATGGGTGTGGGGTTCCCTGCAGACTCCCCAGGGTGATGGTTCCTGTAATGATTTTTAGGGGGGAAGTGGCTCGTGACACCTTTCACTTCACACCTCTTTGATTTCCCTTTCTGTGCTGGTGGAGCTGGTTTTAGGAATGGAAGCAAGCAGGAGTTGAGCAGCTACGGCTCAGCACAGTCGACATGACTGGGGTCCCCACGCTGGCCAATCTCCACAGAGGAGTCCAGTTCGTTCTCAAGTACCAGTCACTGGGCCAGTGTGTCTACGTGCATTGTAAGGCTGGGCGATCCAGAAGTGCCACAATGGTGGCAGCGTACCTCATACAGGTAGGAGAAGGGTCCCTTGCGTGGTTCAGTATAGCATGCTTTACTGGCAGGTCTTACCGCAGAAAACGGTTACCTGTTTCCAGGCTGACAGAAGGTAGCGTGGCATCAGGCCGAACACCCAAGCTTTCTGCTTGCTTCTGGCTCTGCCCTTACTAATTGGGATAGATAAACGTGGATTTTCCTCTCTGATGCTGTTTCCTTTGCTTAAATGTGACAGGAAACTGAGAAATGAGAAGGTATGTCGAAGTGCTTGCCTACAGCAGGCCTAAAAAAAATGAATTTTAAAGAATGTTCAACCCGCTGGGAAGTGGCACAAGCCTTTAATCCCAGCACTCGGGGAGGCAGAGGCAGGCTAGTGAGTACAAGGCCAGCCTGGTCTACAAAACAAGTTCCAGGACAGACCCCAAAGCTACAGAGAAACCCCATCTTGAAAAAAACAAAACAAGCAAACAAACAAAAATTAATTGAAAACTGAATTACAAAAACCTCATCACTTCTTACCACCTTGAAGAGACGAAACTGACATTGTCTTTTTTGTTTGTTTGTTTTTGTTTTTCGAGACAGGGTTTCTCTGTGGTTTTGGAACCTGTCCTGGAACTAGCTCTTGTATAGACCAGGCTGGTCTCGAACTCACAGAGATCCGCCTGCCTCTGCCTCCCGAGTGCTGGGATTAAAGGCGTGCGCCACCATCGCCCGGCTCAAACAAAAGTTTTCAACACAGCAAAAGACTGGAAAGTTACTTTTTGTTTATTTGAGATCACATGAGATAATATCTTGTTATGAGCCCTGACTGACTGAGTTCACTGTGGAGATCAGACTGGTGCCTATGCAAATGAAGCTTGCAACAATCTTCCTGCCTCAGCCTCCTGAGTGCCTGATCCAAACATTTGCTTTAAATTGGCAGGGGGTTAGCTCAACCCTTGCTTTAAATAGCACATCAGGGGGCTAGTTCAATTGATAGAGCCCAGTGTGCAGGAGGCCATGTTGATCCCTAACACTGCATAAAACCGAGTGTGGTGACCCACATCTGTAATCCCAGCACTGGGAGATGAGGCAGAAGGATGAACTTGAATGATATCCTCTGCTACAGGATGTTATAAACAGCAGGTCTGAAAACCTAGTGTTACACACTAGTGCTTCTAGCTCTGGTATTTCAGGGTAGAGCCCTGAACATTAGTGTTTGTTGTTTAATATTTACTTAGTGTGTACACAACTTTGCTCAGTGGTAGAATGCCTGCCCAGCATGTGTGAGACCCCGACTTTATTCCATGATACTGGAAAAAAGTTATTGATTGGCAATCAGGATGCTTTAAAAATATTTAGAGCCAAATGTTTTATAGTCCTTTATCATTCCCTGCCATCTTTCTTTTTCCAGCTTGACCCATTTTTGCGTTAGTCTGGTTCTTGCATAGTACTTCCAGTCAAGTGGGTAGTTTACAGAAATCCAATCATTAGCATAACCCTGTTAATGTGGACTATATGTCCACATTATGATTAAACTACACCTTTCATTATAACCATATAAAGATTCTGCTGGAAGCTGGGTGGCAGAGGATCTCTGCAAGTTGAAGGCCACACCACTCTCTGTAGCATGAGTTCCAGGTCAACCCAGCACATAATGAGACCGATGATCTCAGGAGGTTATTTGAGTCCAGAGGAGAACTGACCCACCAGGCTAGAACTGTTTTAATCATGTTGAGTTCTAAATCAGTGTGTAACCTTACAATACAAAGGTAACCCTCCTAAATTGAAGTACTCATTTTTTTAGTTATGGTGAATTTCGGAAAAACATCTGCCATGTGGTTTTAGCAATTCATATTTGCGTGCCTTTGTGTCAGTCTCATGTAGTCTAGGCTACCTCAGTCAGTTATGACAGTGAGGATGTCCTCGGACTTCCGTCCTGTCTCCCCTTCAGTCACATTCCATTTGAGCCTGGTGACCACCTCGCCACCAAGCTCCATCCCCAGCCTACTTCTAGACATTCTTATTAAGATTGCAGGTCGGGGGCTGGAGAGATGGCTCAGAGGTTTAAGAGCACTGGCTGCTCTTCCAGAGGTCCTGAGTTCAATTCCCAGTAACCACATGGTGGCTCACAACCATCTGTACTGAGATCCGGCGCCCTCCTCTGGCGTGCGGGCATACATTGAGGCAGAATGTTGTATACATAATAAATAAATAAATCTTTAAAAAAAATAAGATTGTAGGTCAATAATGACACAGCAGACCTAAGAAATCTGGGGTCTCAGCTTCATGGGTTCACCTTTTTTTCACTATTTGACAGAGTAAAAATGAACAGGGTTGTAGGATTGGCTGACTGAAGTAGGTAGAAGTGCTCTCATGGAGCATGTCCTCTTGTCTCTGACCTCACACTCTGGCGCTCCTGTGCTCATGGGATCCTCCAGCATTCCATACCCAGCAAAGGAACTTTCTTTTCTTTTTTTTAAGTCCTAGACATTAAACCCAAGAGATTTAAGCATGTTAACCAAATGCTCTATCATTAAGCTATATCCCTGGTTCTCTTTTACTAAAACATGGTTTCACTAAGTCATCTGGGGTAGCTTAGAACTCCTAGACAAGCTTGGAAGTGGTCCTCCTGCCTTAACCTCCTGGGTAACTGTGCTTTGCACTTCTCAGCCTAGCTGGAACATAGTTCTCAAAGCCATTTAATATGGAGTCTTCATTTACTTGAAGAAAAAATTTTTAATTTTTTTTTTTTTTTTGAGACAGGGTTTCTCAGTGTAACAGTCCTAGCTGTCCTGGAACTCACTTTGTTCCAGGCTGGCCTTGAACTCAGAGAGATCCACCTGCCTCTACCTCTCAAGTAGTGAGATTAAAGGTGTGTGCTACCACCGCCCAGCTGGAAAAACATTACATATTAATTTTATTTCTATATGCAAGTGTGTGTGGTCGTGCTATTCCATAGCAGTCACATGGAGGTCAGAGGACAACTTGCAGGAGTTAGTTCTCATTTTACCATGGTAATTCCTGGAACCAAACTCTGGTTATGGTTGTCAGGCTTGGCAGCAAGTATTTTTACCCAGTGAGCTACCTTGCTAGCCCAAGTCTTCTTAAAAATTAATTCTGAGAGTCCTTCAGCACCTGCTCATAGGCCAACACCGTTATACCTGCCCCTTTCTTTCTCGTTTTCTCACCTTGTACTTCAGGTGCACAACTGGAGCCCAGAGGAAGCTATAGAAGCTATCGCCAAAATCCGGTCACACATCTCCATCAGACCTAACCAGCTGCAAATTCTCAAAGAGTTTCACAAGGAGATTGCTGCAAGGGCAGCCAAGAATAACTGACGGCATCGCTCATGCTGGCGTATCAAGAATATGAAGGCTGTGGATCACTAGGAACTTGGCTCTTCCCAAGTAAAGGTTTAAAGGACAAGGGGGCTTAAGCTAGGACAACACCCCAACTATGCTGAGTAATAGATAATGTGCCTCCTTTGCCTTCCTTCCTGAAATAACACTGTTGGATGGCTACAGAGAACAAGATTGTCTGGCTAAATCTTATTTTCTTCAACAGGGTCAAGGAAATAGTAACTTTAACAGAAATCTATTGTGTATCTGATAATTTGTGTAATGACACCATAACAAAGACGTATGCTAGAAAAGGAAAGAATAAATACTCAGATCTGTTCTTTGTTACTGTCAGGATCCCAATTTCAGTTGTATAACTTTGCAAAATGCTTGACCAGCATGTCCTAGCACTTGTAAAAGTAAAAATAATCCTAATTTCCCTGACCCTGTGGGTCTCCCCTCTAAATGATGTATGGGGTGCAGGCAAGACCACTGACTCAGGAATGTCCGAGTGCAGCATCAGTTCCCTTCAGGAGTCAACACAGACACACACAGCACTTCAAAAACTTTTATTTGTATGAACAGTTCCTAACTCTTGATTTAGCTTAAAGTTTTTAAAAGACCAGAGATAGCTTATATTTGAGTCTGGAAAACAGTTTCTGCTATTAATCAGAAATAACTGTTTCTACTTTCTGGCTTATCTGTTTGTATAAGCCAAAATCAAACCGAAGTTTCCTTCCTGACAGATGAGAAAACATTAGAAGTAGTGTCCTGAATTCTAGTGTTGCTTCTTGCTGGTGAAGTACATTTTTAGCTTAATCCACTGTCCCCTCCAAATCCTGAAGGAAAACTCTCAATACTTAATTCTTTGTGGAAAGTGACAGCTAGTCACTTTGGTGGCTGTGGACAAACAGGAACGGGCCTCTTTCTTCCTGCATGGGAACCAAGGGGCTTCTATTAACACTGATCTGGTAAGGGGAGGTTGTGCCTAAGTCTGAAAAAAGGCTGGCTCTAAGCAGTCTGAAGTGAGGCACGGGATCACAGGGGATCATGGCAGAGTTGAAGCAACCAACTGAACAGCTGTAGTGTGAAAAGCCCTAAACAGAGCCCTACATGAGCCTGGGGATGGGCTGAGGCGCTGCCTTCCTCATCTATACCCACACTAACACATTACTCTGAACTGGGGGATTTCAGATTTGACTGGGGATATGCAGAAGAGGGGAAGGCAAAGGAGTCAGCTGTTCCTCCCATTACTGTCTCAGGCCAACACAAACTGCAAACTGGTAAGCAGCACCTTAATGCCTCTTGTGACAGTTACAGCTGAAGTAGCAGGGTCCAGCTTATAGGTGTTGGCATCTCCCTTCTTATATCGATCCCTGAAGACGTAGATGCTTCCGTTACAGCTAGCAATCTTCCAGAGGGATGGGGCAGAGCTCCAGGCCTCAGGAAGACAGAGCCTGGTGAAACTGTCTAGAAGGGGATTATAGCACACCAGAGAGTCCCCCTCCGCTACAATGAACACCAGATCTTTATGTACAGCTGCATGCATGCGGCCTGCAAAGGGCAGTACATAGGGCTTCACGTGGCACTTGTCAGTCTCTGTGTCAAAGCACTGGATAAGTCGGGAAGGTTTGGTAAAGAAGTCTAGATCATTCTCCTCGCCCCCTAGTAAGTAGATGATTCCATTGAGGTTGGCACCAGCAGCCCCAGATACAGCCACCTCTAACTGGGTTGTTTCTGTCCACACATTATCACCTACCCGATAGTAGATGACTGCGTTGGAGAGGGTATCCTGAAGTGTCTTGCCACCCAGTGAATATATGGCATCTTTCCCAGGCACGGATACCAGGGTATGCTGGAGGCGGTCCCGGGGCAAAGGAGCACACCACTCCCAGTCAATGGTGGCATTGTTGCATTTCCACATGCGCCGTGGGATGGACCCTCCCACTACATACAAGTCTCCACCATGCTTGCAGGCTGCAGTGATTTGGTGGCACAAGCTGTTTTGGCCACTTACACTGATGGAGTCATCTTCTGCACAGTGCAAGGACACGGCCAACGAATGGGTGCGAGATGACTCTTTCCCGATGAGGTAAATGTGCACATTTTCCCCAATTTCCTGTTGGCAGAATTGAAATCCCGACATCAGCTCCGACAGGTACTGCCTCACACTCACACCCTGCTCCAGCCTCCTCTCCAGTTAGCAGTAGTCATCCCAACTTTTCTAATTACTTTCTTCTAAGCATTTTATGCAGGGGCAGAGGATCTGTTTTGGTTATCCCTGCAATTCAGTTTATTTACATATTTATTCAAATAAGATCTTGGTATGTAGCCCAAAGTGCTCATTCTTAGATCCTCCTGCTTCAGCCTTCAAGGGGATCACAGGTATGAACCACATCCACTCTTACTGCTTTTTTGTTTTTCAGTGTTGGGTTTTAACCCAGGACTTTATAAGGCAAGCATTCTAGAAACTGAATTATATCCCTGCTTTTATTATTATTATTATTATTAATGCTATACTTTTTCTTTTTTTTTTTTTCCCCAAGACAGAGTTTCTTTCCTGAGCTTTGGCTGTCCTGGAACTAGCTCTGTAGACCATGCTGGCCTTACTCAGAGATCTGCATGACTCTGCCTCCCAAGTACTGGGATTAAGGGTTTGTCCTACTGCCCTGCAAACTGAGACAGGATCTTATACAGGCTACCAACTATGTAGCTGAAGCTGATCCTCCTGCCTTCACGTCCACCTCCCACGTGTTGAGCCAGCGCATCTAGCTAGAACTGTTAACTCAATGAAGAAAACAGATCTTGAAGATAGAATCAAACCAGGTAGTGGTGGCACAAGGCTTTAATCCTAGCACTCAGGAAGCAGAAGTTCGAGGTCAGTCTGGTCTACAAAACGAGTTCCAGAACAGATAGGAATGTTAACACAGAAACCTTGTCTCTAAAAACAAAAAGAAGACAGCATTAGAGAAGACAGTAAAGGCTCTGTGAGTTTCAAAGCTCATAGACTGTTATGGGGTCAGAAAATACATCCGACTTGTTTACTTCAAGACGGTGACTCATCAGTAGCTATCAAAAGAGGGTAGATCAGTGGCTTGGAAGATGGCTTAGGTGGGTAAGGGTACTTGCTGTACAAGCGTGAGGATCTGAGTTTGATCCTTGTGGCCTATGTAATAGAAGGAGAGAACTGACTTCTTTTTTTTTTTTTTTTGTTTTTTTTTTTTTTGAGACAGGGTTTCTCTGGCTTTGGAGCCTGTCCTGGAACTCGCTTTGTAGACCAGGCTGGTCTCGAACTCACAGAGATCAGCCTGCCTCTGCCTCCCAAGTGCTGGGATTAAAGGCGTGCGCCACCATTGCCCGGCGAGAACTGACTTCTTTAAATTGTCCTCTGACCCCCACACATACACCAAGAGATACACATTCTCCCCTGCCAAAAAGAAGAAAGACAAAAAAAGGCCACTAAGGGCTGGAGTGTACAGAAATTATGGCACCCCAATCCTTAAGAAATGTGCCTCACCTTTAAGCTGCTCCTGAGTGACTCCGCAAAAGCCTCTCTTTCTTCTTTATTGAAATTGATCCAGGCTTCTATTGCCTCTGTTGGGTTCTGGGAGCACGGAACCCCATCTGCGAAAGCCAAAGGAAAAGCAGGCCAATGGCAATATTACTGGGTTTCATTTTATTTTTATAATTTTATGTGCATTGGTGTTTTGTCTATATGTGTTACGGTATCAGAAGCCTTGGAACTGGAGTTACAGACAGTTGTGAGCTGCCACGTGGGTGCTGGAAATTGAACTTGGGTTCTCCAGAAAAGCAACCAGTGCTCTTAACTGCTGAGCCATCTGTCCAGCTCATGTTTTTGTGTTTTTGTGTGTGTGTGTTTTATTTTTCTAGACAGGGTCTCAAAAAACAAAAATAAAAAAATTTTTTTTTTTACATGGATGAATGCTTTGCCTGCGCATGTCTGTGCACCACATGAGGTGTGTGTTCATGACCATCAGAAGATGGCATCAGATGCCCTGGAACTGGAGTTACTAATAGTTGAAAGCCACCATGTGGATTCTGAGAATTGAATCCTGGTCCTCTAAGAGTAAGAAGTGCAAGGGCAACAAGCACTCTTAACTGCTGAGCCATCCATCCAGCCTCACCAATAACAATCCTCACGGGCTCTCAAGAGGAACCACCGCCGGTAGTCATGCATGCCTCCACGCAGCTCCCACTGAAATCACACACACAGGCTTATTCTTAGTTATGAATACATGGCCTTAGCTTGGCTTCTTTCTTGCCAGCGTTTCTTAACCTACCTTTTGCCTCTGGGCTTTTATGTATTTCTGTATACTTTCTTTATTTCTTTCTCCATGGCTTGCTGAATAGTTGGTTGGCTGGTCCCTGATGTCTTCCTCTCCTTGTTCTCTTGCTCCTCTTTCTCCTAGGTTCTCCTTGTATTGATACTCTTGCCTGCCAGCCCTGCCTATCCTTGCTTCTACTTTGCTATTGGCTGTTCAGCTCTTCATTAAGACCATCAGGTGTTTTAGACATGCACAGTAACACAGCTTCACAGAGTTAAACAAATGCGGCGTAACAAAAATCATAAACCTGAAAATAATATTCCCCAACATAGGTCCCAATGAGGGCAATCCCCTCATAAAAGGGGGGAGGGGAGCAGTATCATAGCAAAGCCAGCAAGTGATAGTCAGATTAGGTTTGGTGGTATTCAGGACTAGGTATGAGTGGTCAAGAAGAGTCAGGAGTGGGTCTTCTGTCTAGAGTTAGCCTGGGGGTCCAGGGTCACTGCAAGGGCAGATGAGCTGAGCTGGGTCTCCGGGGGCTGTGCAGTGGTCGGGCGTGGGGTGCTTGGCTTGGATGCAGGTGCAGGGGGATTAATAACCTGGTTGGGGCCTATCACAGCTCTGAGGGGTGATTGGATTCTGTGGATGGTGAAAGTCAATTCCAGATCATGGTCCCTACGGTAGAGCGGTAAACCCCAAGCCTTACTGGTGGTCCAGTCAGCCTTCTTGCCTGCCTCCAGCAGTCGCCCAGGGGGTGACTGGGGAACAACCCACAGGTCACTCGGCTGCTCTCATGCCCCCTGCCCACTGAACAGTGACGAGGGTGTGTGTGTGTTTGTGTGGACTCACATTCCCTGACACAACAGGCATCTTTCCACCCCCCACCCCCGCATTTGTTTTGTTGAGCCCTGGAGTGGGAGTGAGCACAGCAAACATAGAACCCAAGGGACCTGGTGGCCCCACACCCCGCTAGGGAGTTGCACCATACCCAGGGAAAGGTTCCTGATCCTGAACCCAATTCCAACCACCAACCAATGAAAGGAAAAAGAAGACTGAGCATGCTTCCTGTCTGTGCTCATAGTACCTCAGACCACGTACTAATGGACTGGTATCTAAAAGGCTATTGGCTGAATGAAGTCCCATAACAAATCTTAGCACTTGGGAAGTGGAGGCAGAGAGATCTCTGTGAGTTCAAGGCCAGCCTAGTCTACAAGGCAAGTTAAAGGACAGCTATGGCTATGCAAATAGACCCTGTCTCAAAAAAAAATTAAAAAATTAAAAAAAAGACTTGAGCCACTTTATTAGACCACCATTATTATATGTATTTTTTTATGGATGTATCCAATTACATATATGTGAAATTAACTTGAAATTGCCCCATCACTAACATTCTGCAGTGCTGTGATCAAACCAAGGGACTCAAGTTCACCAGGGAAGTGCTCTATGAGTCAGTCACATAAACTTGGGAGTTCTGAGCCAGACTACCCACTGAAAAATCACTCTTGCATAGCTGGGTATGATAAGCCTCTCCATGAACTTACCTGAGATGATATCAGTGAGCAAATGGTGAGGCAAGTGGAGAAACTCCTCTGTGCTCTGTAGCTGGGCCAGGTGGGTCTTGGCACAGTGCTTGGCAGCAGTGTAGAGCTCAGGATCACTGTGCCTGTCTGCAAGCCACATCACCTGAAGGCAGTTTCCCACTTGTACTGTGCGTGCCAAAAACCGAGAACATTCCTCAAAGAGAGATGTCAGCTGATACATGTCTGACACCTCATAAATTTCCTGCAGCTCATCAGCTCGAAGATTCACAGTCCCATGGTATATATAATCAACCAGGAGCTGGAAAACAGACTCACTGACATCTTGTAGTACAATCACCCGGTTGTGAGCCTCCTTCAGGTTAGAAGTGAACATGGATCGGAAGAAGCAGCTCTGAGCTGACAGGACCAGCCGGTGGAGCTGAAACTCTCGGCCTTCCACTGAAATGGTGACGTCAGCAAAGAGCTCCTCCTCTAAACACAGTTTCATAATTCCCTGAGCCACTCGGCCTGAGTGAGATCGGTCTTTGAAAGTATAGTTCACAAAGTAGTTTTCATCCATGGACGCTCCTGGCTCCTCTGGCGACTCCATGGCAGCCAACTATCTGCAAAGCAATACTGCCCTAAGTATCCGAGTAATCCACAGACATTGTCCATGAACTCAACTGTTCAACTCAAGACAGGAGAAGGGGGAAACAGGAGCCAAGGTGGGTCTAGACTGGCCTTATTCCTGGTACTGCCAACATGATCTATGACATTCCTTCACCCAAATTTTCCTGCAGTGGGGCCACTCCTCCAATGAAATCGATTAAAGTTCTATCTCTACTGTTTTTCCTTGATGGAAAATCAGATATTCCTGATAATGATGTAACAAAAGACTTGGGACTTTGGTCAACTGGTGAAAGAAGAGGAGGAAGCCTATTTTAAAAGATTTACTAACCAAACAGTTTGGATATATAAACTAGTGAGACTCAGAGGAAGCATGATTAAGCAAAAGACGAAGAAGAAGAAGAAGAAGAACAACAACAACTAAATAAAGCAAGACATTCAGAGTTCTGGTGGTTAGACTCCTTGCGTGGACATAAGACTGCAAACCCTCCGATATGAGGCCTGGGCCTGGACATCATTACTTCCATCTTTATTCTTTTCTGAGCTGCCAGTTCCCTACTTACCCACTCGCCCCTGTGAGTTCCTAAATAAGCTCCAGAGAGCCCAGCCGTCCCCGGCCGGGGGCACAAGTCCATAACCCTGAGCAAACGACCGCGCCACCTAGAGTCGCCTAGGAAACGGTCTCCAAGGAAACCGTCGTCTTCCCCGTCCTCCCCCTTATCAAAAGCTCGAGAGTGGGGGAGCGGCGTGGAACTCAGAACCCAGAATGCCCACCCTTTACCTTTCTCTCACCCGTCCGATTCTTTGCTGCTGCTTCTCTTCGGCCTCCGCTGTACCGAGCTAGAGCCACGTACACCTCACGGTTTCCCCACCTGCGTGTCTTTCTTACCTGCGTTACCTCCTTTCATGCCAGTGCCCAGATCCGGAACCTCTGCTTCCCGCCCCGCGTCTGCCCGGAAGAATATTCAGTGCACATTTCCACTTCCGGTCCGTGCCCTTGGTGATCCGTGGCCTGTGTGTTCTTCGGCTTATTTTGTCTCCGTCGTAGGAATATGGCGGCTGCTGCAGCCAGGGTCTGGTGGCGTGGGCTCGGAGGGGTCGCTTCCATAGCCAGGGGTGAGCAAGGGGGACAGCTGAGACAGCGGCAGAGGCGCGCCTAACACGGAGACCTCTCGGGTCTCACCCGCCTTTGTGTCTTTTATGTCTCTGTGCAGGGACTGGGCGACCCTCAGTGCTGTTGCAGCGGGTGAGGAGGGAGAGCGCGGCGTCTGATACGCGCCGTGAGTATGTGCGGACAGCGCTTGTCTCACCAACGTTAGCAGGGGTTTTCATTGTTCTGTCAAATATTGTCCTTGCTCTGGAATGCCTTCCCTCCTGGGAAATCTCTGCTTGTCCTTGGAGATTGCTATGGTCTCCACCTTGCTGTTAGAATTGAGCACTTCCTGTGCCCTAGATATTTGTTTCCTTCTCATCTTGATTGTCCTTTGACCGTTTTCATGACTCTTTTTCTCCGATTAAATTGTCAGCTCTTTGAGGGCAGGTAACAAAATTTTTGAGACCCGACCCGAAGGCCATAAATAATAGTAGCTCACATCAATCTTGTACTTACTGGGCACCTTAAGGCTTTGCGCCTTATAGTGAATCATTTCCTTTGGACATCATAACAGCCTTGTGAGATGCATAGTATTTTACTGTCCATACTATAGATCAGTCCAGATAATTAAAATTTTTCAGTCACAGATCTAGTGAACGACAAAACATGTCTTTGTCTGTGATGTGTGTGTGCTCAAGTAATTTAGTGATCATGTGAATTTTATGTTCAGTCAACAGAATCACGATTTCTGGACATTGATTTTCTTGTAGATACACAAAGGAACTGGGAGCAGTGTGTGGGCAGTGTGAAAATCTTTCCTGGGTTCTTCAGCCCTGAAATTTTTTGATTAAGAACTTGGTATAAGCAGGTGCCAATGAGAGAAAGAGAAACAGAAGTCTGAATTCCATCCTTAAAGAGTTCTGAGTCTGATAGACAGGCTGACATTGTTGCTTCTTGTCAAGTACAAGAAATCTGAGGAACAGCTGTGAAACAGTGTAGAAAGAAAGACCCCAACTACATAACAAGAGTCTCTGTGTACTGTGAAAGAGAAGTGCTGTTTCCCCCTAAGTGGTTTTTGTTTTTTTGAGACAGGGTTTCTCTGTAGCTTTGGAGCCTGTCCTGGAACTAGCTCTTGTGGACCAGGCCAGCCTCAAACTCACAGAAATCTGCCTGCCTCTGCCTCCTGAGTGTTGGGATTAAAGGCAGGTGCTGCCACCACTGGGCTCCCCTAAATTTTGATCACTTCCTAATTCCTGGAAGGTACTTTGCACCTGTGCCTTTAAGATTCTTTTCGGGAGGGCGTGGCTCAGCAGCATTTAAGGGCACTGGTTGCTCATCCAGAGGACCCAAATTCCCAGCACCAACATGTCAGTTCACAACCATTTATAACTCTAGTCTTAGGGGTTCTGACATTCTTCTGTCCTCTTTGAGCAACAGGCACTCGTGTGCATAGATATATATGCAGGCAAAACACCAAAACAAAAGTAAATACTTTTTTTAAATCCAAGAGACTTGAGGCAGGACCGGTTGTTACCTTTTCCTTTTATACTTTTTTCTTTCCAGCCACTGTCAGACCACGGACTGATGTGACCCACAAGCAGCTCTCAGCATTTGGAGAGTATGTAGCTGAAATCCTACCCAAGTATGTCCAACAAGTTCAGGTAATACTCATTGTCCTTGGGTCTGGGTTAAGAATCCACCCCATTGTTTATTTCTTCACCTTAAACTAGTGGTTCTCAACCTGGGGGTTGTGACCCTCCCCCCCTCAGAAAATACAGATATTTACATTATGATTCATAACAGTAGCAAATATTACAGTGATGAAGTAGCAATGAAAATAAATTTATGGTTGGGGTCACCACAACATGAGGAGGGTCTCTCAGCATTAAGAAGGCCCAAAATCTTCCAGGACAGCCAAGGATACACAACAAAATCCTATCTCAAAGAACCCCCCCCAAAACAAAACAAAACAAAAAGTTGAAAATCACTGCCTTCAAACAGTGACTCCTGCAGAAGCTAGCGACATTTCTGCTGTCTACAGCACCTTTCCATGTCTACAGGTGACCTGCTTTGATGAGTTAGAAGTCTGCATCCATCCTGATGGGGTCATCCCAGTGCTGACCTTCCTCAAGGACCACACCAATGCACAATTCAAATCTTTGGCTGACATGACAGCAGTAGATGTCCCAACTCGGCAGAACCGTTTTGAGGTCAGTTAAATGTGAGGTTTGGGGCCAGGATAGATATAGCTCAGTTGGCAGAGTACTTTCCAAGCATGCACATGACTCAGTTTGCTCCCCAGCACTGCATAAAAAATGCGTGTATTGGTAGACCTTGAGTCCTAGCACTTGGGGAAGTGAGGGTGGGAGGGTCACAAGTTCAAGGCCATCTACTGCTGCACCGGGAGTTCAAGGAAAACTAGGGCAATGTGAGATGAGATGCTAACTGAAAAACAGAAGGAGAGGTTTGGGAGCTAAAGATAAGAAAGGACATAGATGATTTCCTGAGTGACAGCTTCTTTGGTCACCAGAGCCTCTGTAGTTTCAGTGTCAGGCTGAGTCACACAGATCATAGCAGAATTTTGGTCTGTTTTTGTTGGCTTCCTTCCTTCTTTTTTTTTTTTTTT
>NW_026068108.1:1725911-1741998 GCF_014885135.2 Alexandromys fortis
GGCTGGAGAGATGGCTCAGAGGTTAAGAGCACTGGCTGCTCTTCCAGAGGTCCTGAGTTCAATTCCCAGCAACCACATGGTGGCTCACAACCATCTGTACTGAGATCTGGCGCCCTCCTCTGGCGTGCGGGCATACATTGAGGCAGAATATTGTATACATAATAAATAAATAAATCTTTAAAAAAAAAAAGTTTAAAAGTTAAGTTTATGCTGGATATGGTGGCACATTCACACAGCTCTTGGGAGGCAGAGGCAGGCAGATCCCTGTGAGTTTGAAGCCAGTCTGGTAATACAGGTTCCAGGACTCAAAAAAATGTACATATTTAATGTTATACACACACGTGGTGGGGGCATTGAACCTACAGGCTTATACTTGCTAGTCAAGCACTCTACCATTGAGCTATATCCACACTGGGGATTTGGTTATATGGTTCAAGAGGATCTTTTGTGACTGGATTTGGACTTTTTTTCTGTTAGCTAGTAAAGTTATAAGATCATACAATATTAAAATAGGAGAGGCATGCCTTTAATCCTAGCACTCAGGAGGCAGAGGCAGGTGGATCTCTCTGAGTTCTAGGCCAGGCTAGATTACAAAGTGAGTTCTAGGATAGCCAGGGCTACACAGAGAAACCTATTTTGAAAAACCAAAACTAAACAAACAATAAAGACTGATGCTCTCACCCAGACCTCATCCTATAGCTACCTCGTTCCTCTAGTTTTTTTTCTCTCTCTAGGTTGTCTACAACCTGCTGTCTCTGCGCTTCAACTCTCGGATCCGTGTGAAGACCTATGCAGATGAGCTGACACCCATTGAGTCCATAGTCTCTGTGCACAAGGCAGCCAACTGGTATGAGAGGGAGGTGAGTTATTGGTTGTAGTGGGCCCTGCCTCTGGGCCAGAAGCACAGCAATTGTTTGTAATCATGGGGTGTGGTGCAGTGCATCTCCGTGGCGCTTGGCTCTGATGGACAGATTGCCGAGAGCTGTTCTTTCCTAGGTCTGGGACATGTTTGGAGTTTTCTTTGTTAACCACCCTGATCTAAGAAGAATCCTGACAGACTATGGCTTCGAGGGACATCCTTTCCGGAAGGACTTTCCCCTCTCTGGCTATGTTGAGGTAGAAACCTTAAAACTGGGGTAGCAGTCATGGAGCATGGTGGGAATATAATATGATCTATAGATTATGATGGTTTAAGAGCCTGTACTGCAGTACTGCAATCCTAGTTTTATTTTTGTAATGTGAGGCAAGTTATTTGGTTTTGCCATGAGACTGTTGTCTTTTCCTTTTTTTTTTTTGGTTCTTTAAACTCATGGAGATGGAGATCTGCCTGCCTCTGCCTCCCAAGTGCTGGGATTAAAGGCGTGCACCACCACCGCCTGGCTGAGACAGTTTTCTCATCTGCATAATGGAAAAATAAGAATTTAAATAGGTGGTGGCATTAAGTGACATAAAGCCTTGTATATTGTAAGTGTTAAAGCTAGCTGTTATCGTAATGATTTTTTCCTTTCTTTTTGAGACAGCATTTCTCTGTGTAACCACCCTGGCTGTCCTAGAGATCAGGCTGACCTTAAAATTACAGCACTGGGATTAAAGACATACGCTACCACTACCCAGTGGTATTTTATTTTTTAAGATTTATTTTTATGCCGGGCAGTGGTGGTGCACACCTTTAATCCCAGCACTTGGGAGGCAGAGGCAGGGGGATCTCTGTGAGTTCTAGGACTCCCTGGTCTGCAGAGTAAGTTCCAGGACAATCAAGGCTACACAGAGAGCCCCGTCTTTAAAAAAAAGAAGAAGAAGAAAGAAAGAAAGAAGAAATTATATTTATGAGTATGAGTGTTTTGTCTGTGTGTATGTATATGTGTGTCTGGTGCATGTGGAAGCCAGAAGAGGATATGCCAGATCCCCTGAAACTGGAGTTACAGGTGGTTATAATTCACCATGCCAGTGTTACGAATCAAACCTGGGTCTTCTGGAAGAATAGCCAGTGCTCTTAATGGCTAGACAATATCTCCAGTCCCTTATTGTTGTTTTTTTGTTTGTTTGTTTTTGTATTGTTTTTTGTTTGAGACAGGGATTTCTCTGTCTTGTCTCTATCTTCAGGCCTGTCTATCCTAAACAACTCTGTAGACCAGGCTATCCTTGAACTCACAGAGATCTGCCTGCCTAAGCCACCCAAGTGCTAGGATTAAAGGCTGCACCACCACTGCCTGGCTTGCATTTTTTAAAGGAAAACAACAAAGGTTTTATTTATTTATTGGTGGTTTTCTTGGGGGGTTGGAGGACAGCTGCAAACAGTTTTATTGATCAAGGCAACCTTAAAGATAGATTCTGTCCCTAACCTCTATCAGTAAAGAATTGTAGACATGAAATTTTCAGCCCTCGAGCACACCACAGTCGGGCGGTGATCCATGTTTTTAATTCCAGCACTTGTGAGTTCACAGCCAGCCTGGTCTACAAGAGGGAGTTGGGACAGCCATGGCAACAAAAAGAAACCCTGTCTCAAAAAAAAAAAAAAAACCTACTGAGGGTTTGGTATACTAGTATATTCTTATAATTTCAATACTAGGGAAGCTGAGGCAGGAGGATTGTATTAAGGCCAGCTTGGGCATGGCAAGAGCCTATTAAATGGGTGGGAAACTGGAAGATAGCTTAGTAGTCAGTAAAGTGCTTTCTGCACAAGCATGAGGACCTGAATTTGGATCCCTAACATCCATGTAAAAGGATGGATGTAAACCAGGCATGGTGGTACATGCTTTTAATCCCAGGATCAGGAGGCTGAGGCAGGCAGATCTCTCGAGTTCCAGACTAGCCTTTAATTCCAGCACTAAGAGGCAGAAGCAAGCAAATCTCTGAGATGAAGACCAATCTGGTTTACAGAATGAGTTCCAGGACAGCCAAGCCTGTCCCTGATCTCAAAAACCAAAAATAATATAACAACATGTGTGTGTAACCTGGAGTTACACATATTAGTCAGCCAGCCTAGTCTAGTCATTGAGCTCTAAAAGGTCAGTATAAGGCCAAGGAGATGGCTCACTGGGTCATGCACTTAAAAGAAGACCTCAGTTTTAATCCCCAGAACCCAAGTAAAGTAGGGCATAGTAACTCACATATGTAATCCCAAGAGTTCCTGCAGCGAGGTGGGCAGTGGAGACAGGAGAATCCCAGGAAGTTCATGTGCTAGCCAGCCTGTACTATAGCCACAAACATCAGCACATGTAACACACATTATACAAACATGAAGCATACACATTAAATAAATAATGTGGAAAATGACGAAGAAAGATACTTGATGTTGACCTCTGATCTCCAAATATGCACATATTCAAGTGAACATGTATGTACATTGTACACACGTGAAAAGAAAGGATGGCCACTGAGGAGGGATCATAATTTCAGGCAGGTTATTTATTAGCACACATGAATTTTGTTTTGTTTTCTTGAGACAGGTTTCTCTGTAGCTTTGGGGCCTGTCCTGGAACTAAATTCTGTTAGTTCCTTGAACTCACTGAGATCCGCCTGCCTCTGCCTCCCAAATGCTGGGATTAAAGGCGTGCGCCACCACCACCCATCGCTATTACCTTTTAAGGTGTGTGCTTGGGAGAGCAGCAAGTCTGCTAGCAGATAGTTCACAGCTTAAGATGTGAAGTGGCAGCCTGTGAAAAGTAAGGCCATTTTGAAATCCCACACATTCATTTACTGCACTGTGACCACGTGGGTAATATGCATGGAAGTGACTGACAGCTGTAACGAGTACTGAACAGAAGTCAAGGGGAGAGGGAAGGGGACATACAAAATGGCTCCTCGGTCATTAGTTCTAACTTTTGCTCCTACAGCTACGTTATGACGATGAAGTGAAGCGGGTAGTAGCTGAACCAGTGGAGTTAGCACAAGAATTCCGCAAGTTTGACCTGAACAGTCCCTGGGAGGCTTTCCCTGCCTATCGTCAGCCCCCTGAGAGTCTCAAGCTTGAAGCTGGAGACAAGAAGCCTGAAGCCAAGTAGCTTGAAAAGCTGGATCCCAGAAGAATGCCTAATCTATGGTTGTCTGTGTAAATAAACTCCTAAGGTCATTATTGGCTGGCTTTTTGAGAAAGGGTTTCTCTGTGTAGCTCTACTGGAACTCCCTCTGTAGCCCAGGCTGGCTTTGAACTCAGATCTGCTTGCCTCTGCCTCCTAAATGCCAGGATTAAAAGAGTGCACCACCGCCACTGCCTCTGGGTGTTTTAAAAACATTTATTTAGTGGGGGTGGCAGCATATGTGACCAATCAGAGGATGATTGGCAGGAGTGGTTCTCCCACCATTGGGTTCTGGGAATTACACTCAGGTTATCCAGCTTGGCAGCAAATGCTCTTTCTGCTGAGCTACTCCCCCAGTCCCTCATGATCTTTTTTTTTTTAAATATTTATTTATTATGTATACAATATTTTGTCTGTGTATATGCCTGCAGGCCAGAAGAGGGCACCAGACCTCATTACAGATGGTTGTGAGCCACCATGTGGTTGCCGGGAATTGAACTCAGGACCTTTGTAAGAGCAGACAGTGCTCTTAACCAGTGAGCCATCTCTCCAGCCCTCCCTCATGATCTTTAATGGGTAGAAATGGTACTGACTCAGGAGAGGGGTGCAGGGGCTGGAGGTGTTCCCTCCAAATTGGTCTATTTAATGGAGCTGTATGCTATAGTAGTAGACACTGTTATCTGTAGGCCTCTGGAGCTGTAATTCAGTTTTCACAGTCCTTAGGGTTTAGAATAGGTGTAGCATGGTCTTTAGTGACAACTGAGGGCCTTGAAACTACTGAAGAAAGTCCTTATCTCAGCAGACTGTGTGGGAGCAGCTGATAGATCCAGGGGTCTGGGTGGGGCCAGAACCTCCATGTACTGTCATCCATCCAAACATCCACAGGGTTCTATGAGCCAAGTGCAGGAGCTATTTCCTTTTTTATTTTATTTTATTTTTTTTAAAGATTTATTTATTAGGTATACAACATGTGTGCCTGCAGGCCAGAAGAGGGCACCAGATCTCATTACAGATGGTTGTGAGCCATCATGTGGTTGCTGGGAATTGAACTCAGGACCTCTGGAAGAACAATCTGTGCTCTTAACCTCTGAGCCATCTCTCCAGTCCTTTTTTTAAATTGATTTTTATTGAGCTCTACATTTTTTTCTGCTCCCCTCCCTGCCTCTCCCCTCCCCCTTCAAACCTCTCCCAAGGTCCCCATGCTCCCCAATTTACTCAGGAGAACTTGTCTTTTTCTACTTCCCATGCAGATTAGATCCATGTAAATCTCTTTTATTAGTGTCCTCACTGTTGTCTAAGTTCTCTGGGATTGTGGTTTGTAGGCTGGCTTTCTTTGCTTTATGTTTAAAAACCACCTATGAGTGAGTACATGTGATAATTGTCTTTCTGTGTCTGGGTTACCTCACTCAAAATGTTTACCAGCTCCATCCATTTTTCTGCAAAATTCAAGCTGTCATTTTTTTCTGCTGTGTAGTACTCCATTCTGTAAATGTATCACATTTTCCTTATCCATTCTTCGATCCAGGGGCATTTAGGTTGTTTCCAGGTTCTGGCTATGACAAACAAAGCTGCTATGTACATAGTTGAGCACATGTTCTTGTGGCACGATTGCACATCCTTTAGATATATGCCCAAAATTGGTATTGCTGGGTCTTGAGGAAGGTTGTTTCCTAATTTTCTGAGAAATCACTACACTGACATCTGAAGGGGCTGTACCAGCTTGCATTCCCACCAGTAATGCAGAAGTGTTCTCTTTACCCCACATCCTCTCCAGCATAAGTTGTCATTAGTGTTTTTGATCTTGGCCATTCTTTCAGGTGTAAGATGGAAGAGCTGTTTACTCTTATGCCATCCATAGGGTTCTATGAGCCAAGAGTAGGAGCTATTTACTCTTAAGCTAAAGGAATCTATCAAGTTTCTGGACTAGTACTAGAAAGTTGTCAGTAGAGTTATCAGAGGCACTTGGGAGCCACAGGTTCATCTATCTGCTTTCTGTAGTATGGCGATGCAGGCCGCGTTCCCGCCCAGCTCTGCACGGCTAGCTTTACCTGAAATAATTACATGGAAACTGTATTCTTTTAAAGATTGCCTGGTCTATTAGTTTCAGCCTTTTATAGGCTAATTCTCACATCTTGCTTTAACCCATATTAAATAATCTGTGTAGCACCATGAGGTGTGGCTTAGCAGGAAAGATCTTAACCTGTGTCTGTGTCTGGTGGGAGAATCATGGTGACTGCCTGACTCGGCTTCTTTCTCCCAGCATTCTGTCTGTCTACTCCGCCTACCTAATTTTCTGTCTTATTAACCAATGAAATCAACACAAAACAGAAGACTCTCCCACATCAGCTTTCCAAAACAATGCTGCCTCCCTCAGCTACTCTCATGCTGGTTTGTTGGCTCTGTGTCTGTCTGCTATGTAGCTGGAGAACTGGACTTGCAGCTGATGCTTTTGGCAGCTGAGGAGCCCTGGAGGCTGGGCTGGACTCGGTGTCAGGTTGGATTAAGTGTCCTAGCTGGCCTCTAGCAAGATGTTTTCAGTGTGGGAACAGATAGTAAGATAGCATTGCTGCTTGAGATGTGTCCCTTGGTAGGGTCAAGCAGGATCTCTTATTAACTAAACAGCCCATCCATCTGAGCAAAAATATGATGCTACTGCCGAAACTGAAGAGTCCCCATCTTGAAGGGGTGAAATTAACCCCCAGGTGAACGAGGCCATAGCCAGCCCTTCCTTACACAGCACTGAAGACTGACAAAGGAATGAAGTAGCATCCTGTCGTGGAAAGTTGGATGAAGGAGCACAATGCTTCTGGGAGGACAGTTAGAGGACATGCTGGGACATTACAGTTCCTGCTGCGTGCAGTGGTAGTCACTGGTCTCCCTTGGGTGACTAGTCCAGAATCAGGGTGGGTGGCTCTGAGCCTCACATGGCAGAGGAGGAACTGTGGGCCTGGGGAGTGCTATAGTGGCTGATGGTGTGGAAACTCTATGGAGATCAGTTTCAGTGCTTACTGTTGTTCTGGGACTCTACCAGGGTGTTGTGCTAGCCATAGTAGTCATGTTGAATTTTTGCCAAGATGGGAGTCAGAATGGAATGCACTGGGATAAGATTCAAGCCTCAGAGGGTGACCACCAGCATGCATATATGTGCATTTGGAATAGGGGAGGGGACATGAGATGGGACCCACACACTTTTTTGTTAAAGATGCCTCCTGGGCAACAAAACTTTTCTGGGAGGCCAGGTGTTCAGAGTGATGGACAGCAGGGATCCAGTTCCCCTTTACTGCCTCAGGACTGTCCATGGACAGCATTGTCATGGAAGGTGGCCTGCAGGAGCCAGAGGGCCAGAAGTGATGCTTGAGGTCATTTTTCTTAGCCTGGATCATGGAGTTGCAGGGTCCAAGCATCCTAAGTTCAGGGTTTGGAAGGGGACTAAAGTTAGACCTGCCTGTGGTGGGGACCAAGCAGCATGGGTCTTCCCAACTCCTTGCCCACTCTTGCTCCCATACCTGACACCTAAGGTCAGCCCCACCCCTAAATAGCTCCCCATGCAGTCCTGGGGGCGGAGCTGGAACCGGACAACATGGGACAGCTGTACACCCAGGATTAGAAAGCAGGATACACACACATCCAGGCCATCAACTCAGGCTCCTCCAGCAGCAACAGGTGCCCAGTGACTTGGAGGGTGCTAAGCCATAGTTACAGCAACTCCAGCATCTTCAGGAAGGGCTCCTCTTAGCATCTGCTTCTTTTTTTTAAATACATTTTATTGATATTCAGCTCTACATTTTTCTCTGCCCCCCTCCCTGCCTCTCCCCTCCCCCTTCAGCCCTCCCTCCCACCAAGGTCCTCATGCTCCCAATTTACTCAGATCTTGTCTTTTTATACTTTCTACTTCCCATGTAGACTAGATCTATGTAAGTCTCTCTTAGTGTCCTCATTGCTGTTTAAGTACTCTAGGATTGTGGTTTGTAGTCTGGTTTTCTTTGCTTTATGTTTAAAAACCACCTATGAGTGAGTACATGTGATAATTGTCTTTCTGTGTCTGGGTTACCTTACTCAAAATAATGTTTTCTAACTCCATCCATTTTCCTGCAAAATTCAAGCTGTCGTTATTTTTTTCTTAGCATCTGCTTCTTATAGGCCCATTATGTGTCTATCAGCTCCATGGGGCTAGTGAGGCTGAAGAGGGAGGTCTTTGTCCTCCTGGCACAGAAAACACTTTGGGACCTGTGCAAGGGTTTCTGTCCCCAGAGCCATCCCCCTTCATTGGGATCCTGACCCTTCCCTTTCACTTGGCATTTCCTCTTCTCATTACCTTTTCCCTACCCTTGGCAGGGACTCCAGCAAGTTCCTGTGTCTTCCTATTCTGATCTCTAGCCTAGCTTGGCCCCTGGATGCTGACCACCCATGCTCATTCCTATTCTATTTTACTTCATAGACCCAGCTAAGGCCTGGGTTTAGGCATAAGCACAATGCAAAGGGCAAGACTGGCAGACAGTGGTTACATGTCCAGAGGTCAGGATTGAAAGTGTGTTTAATACATGCTAAAAGCAAAGCAAGCCCTAAATAAATTCATGTCAGATCCTCTAACTCCTCTCCTGGCAGTGCTGGGAAATACGGAATGCTTGTTACCCAGTCTCACACTCATGTCAAAGCTGACCAAGAGTCTACGGTCTCTGAGACTGCAAAGTCCCCGTGTGGACTGGGAGCATAGATTGGTCTTCCATGGCTCTAATTTACAGAAGGAGTCAAGGGAAAAGGTAGGGGAACATTACCTCTGTGGAGAGGAAAGAAAAAAAGTTTTCTTTTGTTTCATCTTAAGCCTCACATGTAACAACATCTTAGAGTAAGGAATAAAGCTGGGAGAAGCCCCTCGCAGAGAGACTGGTTCAGGCAGTGTAGGGTATGTATGTGTATTCTGTGTAGCTCTGTTCTGGCCTCCCAGAGCCCTTCTCATTTTTGTATCTATGAAAACTGACTAATGCCGGGCGGTGGTGGCACACGCCTTTAATCCCAGCACTGGGGAGGCAGAGGCAGGAGGATCTCTGTGGGTTTGAGGCCAGCCTGGTCTACAAGAGCTAGTTCCAGGACAGGCTCCAAAACCACAGAGAAACCCTGTCTCGAAAAGCCAAAAAAAGAAAAAAAAAAAGAAAAGAAAACTTACTCTAACACATGTTTTGACCACATCATTCAGCCGGTTTTGAGAGGGCAGGAGGCAGGGCAAGTAGGTATCAGCCCTCAAGTCCCATGCCCTACTGGAAGAAGGAACATGCTGTTTCCTTGAGTCCTGTGTTCCTACTGGGTCAGAGTAGTGGGATGTTCCTTGTTACAGAGAGGCAGAATTTGGGCCTGAAGAAGAATGTCATTTGTCAGTGAGAAGTCAGAGGGAGGGATGCACTTGACACAGATATGAAGGTGAGACCTACTTGAATTTAGGAGAATATGATTCAAGCTTCGGTCATTCTCACAAAGCCTGACCCCCATCTAGGCCTTACGGGTTGTCCTAGTCTGGGTTGTTCTGTCCTTCCCGGGGAGAAGAGGAGGCAAAGGCATCACAGTCAAGACACAGGGCAGGGCCATAGGGCTGACAGAGGCAGGCCCATTTTATTGGAAGAGTCGAGGCGCATTGAGCAGGTTGTTATGCTCGGGCTGGTGAGGCGTTCGGGCTGCGGTCCCGGCTCGGCATGCACACCCCACGGCCTTCCCGGGTTCCTCCAAGCTGAGGTTCAGAGCTCGGGGGGCTTGAGAGCGGGCGAGCCGGCGGCAGCGAGGTCGGGGTACACCAGAAAGCCTGAGAAGGTGATGTACTTGCCGTGGTTGCTGTAGGCGCCATAGCCATCATGGTCGTGGCTGAGCAGCCAGACGGCGTCGCCGCGCCGCAGCGGCAACATCACGCTCTGGCTCTGCATCTCGCGGCGCCTCGAGGCGCCGTCGTCGTAAATCATGGCCTGCACCTCGTCGCGGTTCTTCATCAGCTTCACCGACAGCGTCTTGCGCGGCAGCTTGCCCAGCGTGAAGGAGAAGAAATAGGCGCCGGGCAGGCGGCAGCGGAACACGCCGGCCGCCGCGTCGAAGTCGCCACCTATGTTGACCAGCTCGGTGTCGAAGGCCAGCGGCCGGTGGTGCGGCCCGGGGCCAGCGTCCGAGCCCACCAGGCTGCGCGTGCGCGCCGCCGAGAAGGCGGAGCGCGGCTCCGGGGGCGCAGCTCCGCGTGCAGGCGTGTCGGCGTCGGCATACACCAGGTAGCCGCTGAAGGTGGCGCCGGGAGCGCCCAGCGCGTATTGCGGAGCGCCGTGCAGCCGCAGCCACACCGTGTCGCCGTAGTCGAGCTGCAGCATGGCACTCTGGCTGGCAGCGCGCCGCGCGCCCGGCCGCCGCTGCTCGTCGAAAGCCAGCGCCTGCACCTCGTCGCGGTTGCGCACCAGCATCACCGACAGGCTCTTGTGCGGGGCCTTGCCGGCCGTGAAGGAGAAGAAGTAGGCGCCGGGCACGCGGCAGCGGAACCGCCCGGTGGCCGCATCGAAGTCGCCCCCGATGTTCACGTACACCTTGTCGAAGGTCACCGCCATTTCGGACGTGCCCTCCAGCGGGGTGGTGCGAGCTGCAGAGAAGGCTGACCGCAGCTCTGGGGAGCCAGGGCCGGCCGGGCCCAGTGCCCAGCAGGCCGCCGGGCTTAGCAAACCCAGCAGGAGCAGCAGCATAGCACCTGGGAGGGGAGAGAAGACCCGGGCAGGGGAGAAGGGTTGGACAGTGCCTGCCTCCACCTGTAATTTCTCTTCCTAGCCTTGCTCTTGACCCATGACTTGCGCTGTTTCCCTTCAATAGGCCAGTACTTCTCACTTAAGGTGCTTCAGTGCCGGCTGGAGGGCTTATTATAGCACCCATACTTGTTGCAAGTCTACTAGCATCTTCGCAGGCTGATTAGCGGACCTAGAGTTCACATACTCAGAATCACTGGATTAGGCCAGGCCTTCTCCAAACTTTTTTTTTTTTTAAAGCTTGAGAATCCTTTTGCAAATAGGGCCTGGTGCACATGCCACAGACATGTTGACCTGTTCTGGTTAATGAGGCCCGCAGCCCTGTCCTCTCTCCTTCTCCGGGTGTTACGGAGGCCTAAGTTTCCTGTAACCAGCACCTGCATTCCACTGCTTCCCCTGTGGTTTTTCTCTCTCCTCGGCCTACCCTTCACAATAAACACTGGCTCTTTGTATCAGTTTCCACCACGGCAACGTTTTTAACTCTTACCTGGGAATGAACGAAGAGAGCGGCTCTCTCACCCCTTCCTGGCCTCTGATCTACTCCAGAGTCCCACAGGATCTCTGGAATCTCCTTGGGTCCTTCCTGCACTGAGAAGGTCTGGCCCTACGAAAACAGAATGAGGTAACAAGGCACTGGAGAGATGGCTGAGCAGTTAAGAGTGTAAGCTACCGTTCCTAGCACCACATGGCAACTCACAGCCACCTGTGATCTAATGCCCTCTCTTGGCCTCCATTGGCAGCTGGCATACATGGTACAAAAACATACATGCAAACAGAACAGCCATAGTCAGAAATGTGTTTACTCTTTAAGGGCTATAATTCCCTCCGGGCCTTTATGCTTGGAGGCTGGTTCCTGTGGGAAGGAGGGCACCATGGCTGCTGAGGAAATGGAGAACAAAATAAAGTCCCGGCAGGGTTTTGGCAGGATGGTGAAGTCATCAGCTTCATTTGGTGGAATGGAGTGGACAGACCCACAGTGCTCTGACACTGAGTCACACCCCAGTCACCTTAGGCAATATTTTTTTAACTCTGAGTAAGGCTTCATCCATATAAACAGCATGGTGGAGGACCTCACACAAGCTTGTGGTAACATACCCAGACAGCAATTGTGAACAAGGTCTGTATAGGGACACACCTACCCAGGTGTCCAGACACTTCTGTTCCTACCCCAGGGAAAAGTGACCTGATCAAGTTCTTGACCTAAGGTGTTAGTCTCAGTAAATGCTTGGTGGAGGCATTACCCAGTTCCTGGAGTCTGCTGTTGGTGGGGTTCCACCATGCTCTGAAGTAGGGCAGAGGTTTTGAAGCTTGAACACCCAAAGGTTCCAAAGTGGAGGCAAGTGGGAAAGGAGCCTAGAGGCAGACTGAGACATGAGCTTTCCTGGGAAGCCCCTGGGAGCGTGTGAAGCCTTGCATCTCGGCTGAGGACTGGAACTAGGCTGCACTCCATGTCCCTAGCTGCTGGAGCAAATGCACTGCCTTTAACTCTCACAAGAAAGACCTCAGGTCCAGGGGCCAGCTGAACACTGCCTCCTCCCAGGGGGTACTTTTCTGATTCTCAGAGATGTCCTCTGGGTTACTTGGTGAGGAAGGGAGGCGTAGTGAGACCTCCACCTGCCAAGTGTCTAATTCCTTTTTACAAACTATTTTAGACATTACAGATGAGCCCTCTCCCATCTTATGGATGAGAAAGCTGGTGCTTAAACAAGGAGTACAGGTTTTGGCTCTAGGTCATCCACGGAACACTAAGCTTTAAACAGAGGGTTTAAATTTCATATTCGGTGCTTTGCTCTACTAGGTTTCCTTCTCACACAAAGGCATCTCTCCAGCCGATGCATTTCCTGCCTCTGACCCCTTTAGCAAAACCAGAAGAGACAAGGAATGAGTGCTGGAATCTCGAGAGAAGAAGGAAGCTTAGCAAGCAAACAAGCAAGCAAGCAAACAAAAGCAAGCAAGACCCTCTGGCGTTTTGTCTCCTGTCGGGTGGGAGTGCCCCCCCCCCCCCTGCGGCTTTCCTAGCAGTCTGCTCTAGAAGCTCCTGCCCACCTCCTGCCAAGTCTGGGAGATCCATCAGTGCCAAAGGATCTTCCCCCTTTTCATACTCTACTGCACGTGTCCCTGGACCCTGGATTCCTCCCTTTGACAACCCCTTTCCCCAGCAGGTCAGTGGGGGATGGGAAGGTGTCAGGTGGGTGTTGGAGCTCCAGCGAAGGAAATGGCTGCACAAAGCTCTGTCCAGGTAAAGCTCAAAATAGTCACCTTCAAAGAGAAAAACTGGGACACAGAGAGAGAGAGAGCTGGGTAAACCCAGAGTCCTGGAACCAATGGGGAAGGTGCAGCGATGTCAGGCTGAGGGCATCTTCAAGCCCCAGCACCTTGCTCCTGGAGTCCCAGTTAATCCCGCTCTCAAGCCCCGCCAGAACCCCCTCCCTTCTAGCTTCCTTGAAAGTCCTGCATCCTTTTAAGAAGGTGAGCCCCGCTTTTACAGAAGTAGCCAATTAATCTTTTCTCGTGGGGGAAAATATCCCAGAAATGGGTCCCCCTTTTCCGTGAGACCTGCCCTCCACCCCTCCCTTTGGAGTAAAAGCCCTTGAGCCTCTTTTATGAAATAGCGCCCAGATCCGCCTTTCCAGGGAAAGAGACCCGGTCCCTCGCGCCTCCCGCCGGCCCCGCTCACGTAGAAGAGAAGCCTACGCCCCCGCCTCCTCCGGGCTGCCCTCACCCTGGGTCGGCTTCGGTCGGAGCCGGCGATCCCGCTCCGCGAGGACGCCGGGACGCGCGCTGGTCGCCTGCGCTGCGGCTTGGCCCGGCCTGCGGGGGTGGCGGGGTCTCGGGCGGCAGCGAGTGGCTACCCCGGTACAGGGAGGCGTGAGCGATGGGAAGGACAGCAGAAGCTGAAGCCGAGAACCGCAGGGGCGGGGAACAGGGGAGGCGGAGGAGAGAGCGGAGGACGGAGGACTAGGGAGGGGCGCCGAGCAGCGGGGCCTGGGGCACGGCAACGAGCCTGCGCCGAGCGCGGGACCCTTTCTCACTCGGGGTCTTAGAGCTTTATCTTCAGGGTGCAGAGAGCAGGCGTCATTTATCCAAGTTAGCAGATGGGGAAACCGAGGCCACACTAGGGGTGGCTCAGGGCATCCTACAGACCAGCTTTCCAGCTTGTATGTATGGGGAGAGAGGATGCGAACAAGACACGGACTGGGCTGCAAGGACAGAAATGGGGTGAGGTTTTGTGTTCGACAGACGTCCTGGCTGAGTGGCCTTGGGGAAGGTCTGAGGGTCAATGTCCTTAGTAAAGAAAGATGGAAATGCCCCACTTTTCCTTCCTCAGTCAGAAAGTGCTCCGGCGTGCAAACAAGGCTGGGGAAAAACAAAGCTGCAGACCATCGGTTAGCACACCAGTCCTCTGAGAAGGACAAAGAAGGAACAGGGTCCTTGCAGTCAACTGTTTTTCTGGAAAAGCGTCGAGAAGGTCGATAGGAGGTCCCTGTACGTGGCCTGGACACCCTGGCACTGACCTAGGAGTCCAGCAAGGCCTTGGAGCTGGGATCAGCATCTGCTCCTGTCACACTGACAGACCCTCTGTATAGGCTTTCCTAATGGAACTCTATGTGGTCACCTGGGGAGTGACTGCCTTCAGGATGGTGGTCTAGGGCAGCTTCCCTGCCTAAACAACAGAATACTGATGATTTGATGTCTCAAAGTGTTAAAGCAATTGAGTTGTCCGTTGTTAATAAAGTCTTTTGTTACATTCTCCCCCACCTCATCTGTAAGGAAAAATCGATGCAGGCAGATTTCAGTATTCACTGGGACGCCCTCCTGACGCTATTCTAGATACTACTCTATGGTCTGTTCTTTTATTTCTCACGCGTCTCCGTGTTCTTTACTGGTATTTCTAAATTCCCACACCTCTACCCTGGCAAGAGGTGTTTTTGTCGAGGCCGGTCCCCGACAGTGATGGCCTTGGCTTCAAGATCCTCCAGGGTGCTGGGAAATGAAGACCTAGACCGTCCTTGGGTGCCAGTGGGGAGGGAACAGGTCTGATAGCCACACGAATGCATGCACAGGAGAGTTGGGCGAGACCAGGAGCTAAGCTGTGACAGCTGTGTCCCTTGACAGTCAGGTCGCCCTTCTGAACCTGATTCCTGTTGTGTATTATTCTTTCAGGTGTGTGACTTTTGTTTACGCTGTATTTGTTTAACTCTGGGAAGCTGTGTTGCTGTGCCTGTCTAAAAAGCCTGATGATCCTAATAAAGAGATGAATGGCCAATTCTGAGATCAGGAGCAAGGGTAGGATGGGGCTGGCAGGCAGAGAGTATAAACAGATGGAGAAATCTGGGCGGAGAGAGAAGGAAGAGCAACCAGAGAACAAGGAGAGGAGGACATCAGGGGCCAGTCACCCAGCCAGCCGCAGAGTAAGAAAAGTAAGATATACAGAAATAGAGAAAGATAAAAGCCCAGGGCAAAAGGCAGTTGGGATAATTTAAGATAAGAAAAGCTGGCAAGAAACAAGCCGAGCTAAGGCTGGGCATTCCTAACTAAGAATAAGCTTCCATGTGTGACTTATTTGGGAGCTAGATAGTGGGCTCCCCCCCAAAAAACCAAAAGAGTAAAACATCACACAACAGATTCCAGTGGTGGAAGGTGGGAGAAGGGAAAGGCAGGACAATTATGAGGGCTGGGACTGCCTAGGCCTGGAAGACATTCGACACTTAACCAGAAGAACTCTCACCAGAGAAGTCAGGAGAGGGGTGTGTGTGGGGGGGGACAGCACATCAGTAGGGGTTCTTAAGGGTCTTGGGAAGGATGAGGCCAGAAAAGGATGAGGGGGAGGAGTAATACTAGGAGATGGTGGGTATGGGGCAGTCAGGAGTGGAAGACCATAGATAGCAGATCAGATGGCAGGAGGGCTCAGAGGAAAGAGCCCAGGCTAGGATGTCGTCCTCGCTTGCCCCTACCTTGTGGGTCACACTGGCAGTGCTCTGCCCCTGCTCAACGCCTCCCCAAGCCTGGATGTTGCCCTACCTCCCTTTTGTGTCTCTCCTGGAGCATTCTTGGTTGTGCACTTGAGTCAGGTCAGAGTATTGGAGAGCTAAGACCCTGGAGGAACCCTCAACTGACTAGGGGCAGGGACTGCAGCTTCCTGTTCCTCGTGGTGGCTTTCCTATGGCCAGCTCCAAGATGTGTTCTAGTGGAATCAAATCACTCCTTTTGTGACACCTCAGCCGCATGCACATGGTTTGTGTCCTCTTTCCCCTCCTAGGTGCACCCTATTTCCTGAGAGTACCTCCTAAATAACTGTTCAAACCCAAA
>NW_026068108.1:1746584-1748184 GCF_014885135.2 Alexandromys fortis
CTCTCTCTCTCTCTCTCTCTCTCTCTCTCTCTCTCTCTCTCTCTCTCTCTCTCTCTCTCTCTCTCTCGTGTGTGTGTGTGTGTGTGTGTGTGTGTGTGTGTGCCCGCGCGCGTGTGTGTACACATGCATGCAGGTACCCACAGAGGCTAGAAGAGGGCATTGGAGTCTCTGAAGCTGAAATTACCAAGTAGTTGCGCGCTGCCTAGCATGGATGCTGGGAACTGAACTCTGCATGTGCTTTTAACCTCTGGGCCACCTTTCCAGCCTACAAATTAAATTCTTTTCTTTTTGTTTGACTGGGGGGCTTCATCCCAGTCCCCTGGCATCCATTTTGAAACGTTGGGTGGAAAGTTCCATTTCAAAGCTCCCTCCCCTGGGAGTTGCCTCAGTCCAAACTCCACCTCCGAGAAAGCTCCCTCCCCAGGGAGGGTCAAGACCACTCCCACTGCCCCCCAGAGAATGAACATGTGGTCTCCCCTTTTTCCTCTCTGGTGGTTGTTCCGGTTCTTCCCCCCTGCACCTCGGTGTTTTCCTGGGGGCCACGCAGGAGCGCCGGCATCCATTAAACCCGGACATCTAATTCATTCTGATCTGGTCTAATTTGGATTATTACATTGGCGGAGAGGTATGTCAGTAGGGAAAATACTTAACACTTTTATTTTTGAACTCACAGAGATAGATCCACCTGCCTCTGCCTGGGATTAAAGGCGTGCACCACCACCACAGACCTAAACCCAGTTTCTTCTCTCAGGGTCTGCCTTCAGGAGAACCAGACTAAGACACTGGGTAAGTGTGTGCCTGGGATTGTGTTAAATGCTTTCACAATGATTGTGTTAAATGCTTTCACAATGATTATCCCATTTATTTTTCTTATCACTCTTAAAGTAGATAGCGCTAAACTAATCTTACAGAGGAGGGAATAGAAATTTTAAGGCGTGGTCTGGCTCCAGAATCCATAGAGCTGCAGCCTCCCTTACTCTTGTCTTCCCTGGGCTTTATTTTTTTTCCTGGGGTGGGGAAGCAGGATAATGTCAGACTTGAGAGAAGCAGTGAACCCAGTCTCTCGTGCAGCTAACCACAGTCATCCAGAGAGGACTAAGTGATGTAAGCCAATATCATTGTGGGACAAGGAAGTAGCTTTCTCTGTGTCCTGGCTAGACACACTAGAGTCATTGGAAAGGAGGGACTCTCGACAAGCAGGCAAGCCTGTAGGGTGCTTTCTTAATTAGTGACTGATGTGGAGAAAACAGCCCATTTTGGGTGGGGGCACCTGTGGTTGGTGGTCCTGGATTCTGCAAGAGAGCAGACTAGCTAGCCATGATGAACAAGCCAGTAAGCCTCACCGCACCATGGCCTCTGCATCAGCTCCTGCCTCCTGGTTCCTGCCTGTTGACTTCCTTCAACGATAGGCAGTGATATGTGTTGAAATAGGAGCAGCCGGGCTGCGTCCCCAGCACCCCGGCCGCCTGCTAGCTCATGCCCTAAATAACAACACACAAATTGTATTCTTTTAAACACTGCTTGCCCATTATATCTAGCATCTTCTCGCACCTGCACTAGCCCATTTCTAATAATGTGTGTAAGCACCCCAAGGTGCGCT
>NW_026068108.1:1750778-1754970 GCF_014885135.2 Alexandromys fortis
TTTTTGTGGATTCAGTTATCCTCACGTTGGGCAGATATGGAATTGTAGGCAAAATAAACCCTTTACTCCCCAGCTTGATTTTGATCATGGTGTTTCATCATAGCAATAGCAGCCCAAACTACAACACTTACTTTCTCATTTCCCATTTTGATATGGAATTGTCTGTAGCCGGGGCTAGCCTCAGACTCCATGTAGTTGATGACCATGAACTCCTAGCTCTCCTGCCTTCATCCCAAGTGCTGGGTGTCTATGCCCAGCGTTCAGAAAGTGCTTTTAGCTATTTATTTCACTTATTTTATTTTTTTACATTTGATGTGTGTGTGCACGCGCGTGTGCACGTGTGTGTGCACACGTTTATGCTCGCACACACATAACCTGGTACAAATGTGGAGGGCAGAGTACAACTTGAAGGAGTTGATCCTCTCCTTTCCATTTTGTGGATTCTAGATTTCAGACTCAAGTTCTCATCAGTCTTCCTGGCAAGAGCACTTATCTATGGAGCCACCTCACTGGCTCACAGAAAGTGCTCTTAAAGGGATTGACTTTAAAGGGACAGATGCCAGGTCCTCTCCTTTTGCCCTCCTCCTTTCTTTTCTTCCTGGAACATGGGCATGAAGGACAGTGGTCACTTTAACAGTGAATTGTTGCTAGGTGAGTACCCAGAAAGAAGCTGAGATGAACAAGCTCTAGATCTTGCCTCAAGGAGACAACACTTTAGTGTGGTAGTTCTCAACCTTGCTATTGCTGTGACCCCTCAATACAGTTCCTCATGTTGTGGTGACCCCCAACCATAAAATTATTTTTATTGTTACTTCATCACTGTAATCTTGCTACTTACTGTTTTGAATCATAATGTGAACTTCTGTGTTTTCCAATGGTCTTAGGCGGCCCCTGTGAAAGGGTCCCCCAGAGGGGCTCACCACCCATTGCTTTCTTGGGACCATAAGGTGTGGACAAGAAGAACTCAGTGCAGGACAGAGTCACAAAGTGCTGTGGGCCCTCAAGGCGGATTTCCAGCTGTGGTGGGACATCTGGGAAGGTGTCATGAGGGAAGCCATTTCCACACAATGACAAGGGTGCCTTGGTGAGTGGAGGTGGAGCTGGGGACATCAGGGGTGACACCCAGTTAAAGTAAGAATCTGAGCAAGAGTGTGGAGCAGGCACAGACAGCAGCTGAGGAGGGAGCTGCACATGAGAACAAAGAGATGGGACAGAGGAGAGAGGAAAACCTATCAAGAATAAAATGGTGGATGTGTCTAAATAAATTCGCACTATGCAAGAAAAGGGGGAAGCGACAGGAGGGATTAGGAGACTCCAAGATTGCCAGAGAACGCGAACACACAAGCGCACAATTTAATTAGCGTCTTGGCTTGCCAAAGGATTACAGGAGAATTAGCAGAGCTCAGGCGCCTAGGGACCTTGCTGGGAGTTGAGAGGAAGTTAATGAGAAAGACAACAACATGCCCCAGGGAAAAATGAAAGAGGACACAGTGTCAGTCAAGCGGGGAGCTGCCAGCAGGAGAAACAACTGTCAGGAGTCTCTGTCTCCCTAGCAGATTGCAGACTACCAGGTCGGGCTCCTCCATAGTGCCCATATCAAGTGACCATTCTCTGAGTACTGTAAGTCACCTCAAGCAGGGAACCCTGTGAGTAGCTACAAAGGTCAAGTCTGCCTTGGCCGCTTTCCCAGGAGGGCTCAAAGGCTCAAGCACCTGCAAGATAGCAGAACTGAACCCCTGGGCTCCATCTTCAGGTGAGTGGGAAGTGACCTCTCCTTAACTGGAGGTGACAAACTTCATTTTCCAAAGACTGTTAACAGTGTCTGCTGCCCCGCCCCTTGCTCCTGCAGTGATGCTGTCGTGCTCGATAAAAAGGAGTTATGTCAGGTCATAAAGGGGGGACTGCTTCTCCCTGCCTTTCTCTCTCGAAACTGCCCCATTGGAGTCTAGCCATCCTGTCCTAAGAAAGCCAAGCCCTCAAGAAAGGGCCCCATGTAGATGTTGCGGCCTATAGCCCTCGTTAGGACCAGCTAGATAATTTACAGGGTCTAATGCGAAATGAAAATCTGGCATCGCTGTTCAGAAACTGAGTTTAGACAAGAGCAGGAAACCAGTCACAGAGCAGACTGTCAGGCCTGAGACACTCCCGCTCCCAAATTCTGGTGACTGGATAAAAGTCAGCATTCCTCAGGGACTTGGGAAGCTATTTCCCACTTTTCAAAAGGAGTCTTTTTTTTTTTTTTTCTTGTCTCTAGCAAAAGAGACTTATGGCTTTTGCATTAATATATGCCCGTGGCCCATGCTAGCTTCCAGGCCTTAGTGCCTACTCACAAGAACTTTTTATTCACTTCAAGCCCCACCCCCCCAAGCCAGCTCACAGGTTCCTTTTCCCTCAGAACCCTGAAGATTTGTTCCTCTGTTACCTCTCTCTGCTTTCCCAAAAGACAGCCTTGGTAGTTTGGAGTAACCTTTCCCACTTTCACCCAGAGAGGGGCTATTTCTGTTTCTTTATTGTACCCCATGAATTCAGAGCTAAAGAACAGTTTTGTGGCAGAATGCCTGTGAAGCATGGTGGGTCAACAAGATGGCTCAGCAGATAAAGGTGGCTTTGTCACCAAACTTGAGGACCTGAGTTTGATTCCTGGGGTGTACACAGTACAAGAAGGGAATTAACACTGAAAGTTGTCCTCCAACCTTCACACATATAAACAAGCAACAAGGAGCTGAGGGTCTAGTAAAGAGCTGGTATGTGCAAGACCCTGAATTTCTCTTTGCTGACGGGGGCATTGTGTTCTGACTCTGACTCGGAAGAGGGCAGCAGAGGGGTTGAGCTGCCTTTTCTGTGTTCACTGAGGGAAGTGCCTGTCAGGGGCAATACCTGAGGAGTCAGACATGGTTGGGGGAAAAGCTTGAGATGTAAATACAACCCTCAATCCAATCCAGCGACGTTTGGATGAGGAGGAGGGGGGCAGAGAGGCACCAACAGCACGTGACTGGGGGCAGGGGGATGGGTTTTTCAGGCTGGCCTTGAACTCAGCCTTCTGCAGGTTCTTGAGTGCTGAGATTATAGGTGTGAGCCATCACACCCCACTCCCGCCACTTTTCACATCAGTCACAAATAAAAACATCAGAGAAAGAACAATTAGAATAGTAGGCCAGCTGGGTGGCGGTGGGGCACGCCTTTATTTTTATATTGATTTTTATTGAGCTCTACATTTTTCTCTGCTCCCCTCAATGCCTCTCCCCCTCCTCCCTTCAAGCTTCCCCAAAAGCCCCCATGCTCCCAATTTACTCAGGAGATCTTGTCTTTTTCTACTTCCCATGTAGACTAGATTTATGTAAGTCTCTCTTAGGGTCCTCATTGCTGTTTAAGTTCTCTAGGATTGTGGTTTGTAAGCTAGTTTTCTTTGCTTTATGTTTAAAAACCACCTATGAGTGAGTACATGTGATAATTGTCTTTCTGTGTCTGGGTTACCTCACTCAAAATAATTTTTCTAGCTCCATCCATTTTCCTGCAAAATTCAAGATGTTGTTATTTTTTTCTCCCGGTAGTACTCCATTGTGTAAATGTACCACATTTTCTTTATCCATTCGTTGGTCAGGGGCATTTAGGTTGTTTCCAGGTCCTGGCTATGACAAACAAAGCTGCTATGAACATAGCTGAGCACATGTCCTTGTGAAACAATTGAACATCCTTTGGATATATACCCAAAAGTGGTATTACTGGGTCTTGAGGAATTTGTTTCCTAATTTTCTGAGAAATCGCCACACTGAACATCCAAAGGGGCTGTACCAGCTTGCATTCCCACTAGCAATGCAGAAGTATTCCCTTTACCCCACAACCTCTCCAGCATAAGTTGTCATCAGTGTTTTTGATTTTGGCCATTCTTACAGGTGTAAGATGAAATCTCAGAGTTGTTTTGATTTGCATTTCTCTGATGACAAAGGATGTTGAACATTTTCTTAAGTGTCTTTCAGCCATTTTAGATTCTTCTGTTGAGAGTTCTCTGTTTAGGTCTGTACTCCATTTTGGGGGGGGGTATATGATCTTTTGGTGTCCACTTTCTTGAGTTCTTTGTATATTTTGGAGATCAGACCTCTGATGTGGGGTTAGTGAAGATCTTTTCCCATTCTGTAGGCTGTCGTTTTGTCTTGTTGACCATGTCCTTTGCTTTACAGAAGCTTTTCAGTTT
>NW_026068108.1:1757116-1761835 GCF_014885135.2 Alexandromys fortis
AAACATTTCAAGAGTCTAAGGACCTAGCTTAATGAGGACAGCATGAGGCACAAGCATGAGGACCTGAGTTCTGATCCCTTGCATTCATGTAAAACCCAGACACAGCAGTATATATGTATAATTTCAGCACTACAGTGGTGTGGGAAGTCCTTCTGTGTATGTGTTGTTTTTATTGATTAATGAATAAAGAAGCAAATGGCTTAACAAGATATAGCCAGGCTGGAAAAGATATAAAGAGAAAGAAGGCAGAGTCAGAAGAAGCCATGTAGCCCCACCAGAGAAGTCATACTGGATGCTGGACAGAACTTTTCCTGGTAAGCCATAGTCATGTTGATACACAGATTAATGGAGATGGGTTTAGGATATGAGTCTAAGTGATTGGCCAAGCAGTGGTTTAATTAATATAGTTTGTGAGTGATTATTTTGAGTCTGAGTAGCCAAGAAAGAACAAGGGGCCTCCAACACTGTGGGGCAGAGACAGGTGGACCTTGGGGTCTTATCAGCCAACTTGCCTACGTGTAGGAGGTACAGAGTTCCTGTGCTCACAGATAAGTTCTAGGGTAACCTAAAATCTTAGCACACAGGGTTGTTCCCTCAAGGGAAGGAATACTATACCTGTTATCCATCTAAAAACATAAGAGTGGACATGCATTTTAGCCGGATGACCTTTATACTATCTATGGCCAAAGAGGAGACAATATCATATCCTCCCCAAGACCCTTATTATAAGCTTTCTTTTCCCAGTCAATCTACAGAACCTATTTACATAAAAGATATCGCATGTAGTCAATCTATGGAACCTGTCTTATGGAACACGTCGCATATGCTTTGCAAAAAGTTTTGATGTAGTCACTTCCAATCTTTATTTAGCTTACTTTGTTCCTCAAAGAGATTATATATGCTTTATTGTGCTCATGTGATTTACTTCATGATCACCAGAAAAGTTTTTACCAAATGGTGCTGTGCTTAAATATTCCTAAAAATTAACTACTCAAGGTCAGACTCTTAAAGTTTGAGCCAAACTGGCTACTTAGTTGTATTGAACCAAACTGCCTTCCTGCCTCCCAATGATCATCACTCTGGTGCCATGGAAGTCTCCAAGATCTCCACACCTATGCAAAACAATGAACTCTGGGTTCAGGGAGATCCCCTGTTTCAAAAGGTATTGCAGAGACTCTACACGCATCCTCCTGGGGCAAAGATAAACATGCACACATTCACTTCAAGGCAATTGTCCTCATTGTCTATCTCATGCCCTGAGAGAGTTCTACTTTATGTCCTAAAACACTATCTTTCAGACTTCTGCAAATCTCGTGTGAATTTTTTTTTCGGGATTAGCACAGTGCCTGCATCACTTTATTCCCCCTTGCCGTGGCCGCACATCATAAACTCTGAAACATGACAGTCACATGATTTCTTCAGTAAGCTCCCAGGTAGATCCCGGCTCACCCGGAGCTTGGAGTCCTGAGGTTTCAAATGTTAAAGCTTTTACCACAGCCACAAGTTCCTTTGATGTTGGGGTTATTGAAACTCACTGGACAGTTTGTCCTCCACATAGTCCATTTCTGTTCCTAAAAGTGTTAACTGTGCTTTCTTTTCGATGAACACTCTGACTCCATCTTGAATCATCAGTCATTACTCCAGGGTGTAAGAGAGGCCATTACAGCCCCTGGTTCGCACGCCAACTTTCAGGCCCACATGCTCTGGCCTGTCTTTAAGAAGTTGTTATATCTTGTTCACAGCTGAGGGGGTCAGCGTGAGCGCCGCCTGCGTGGGCTGCAGCTTCCTCTTGCTCACAGCCCGCACGGTGGCGCGGACCAACGATGCCAACATGGTCATGGTGCGGCTGCAGCCTCGGGCCGGAGCGTGACCCCTCAGCCTCGCTCCATGGACACGGCTGGCTCTTTGACCACAATAGCATATTTATGTCAGAATGACTGTGACAGATATTTTTGCACAATGAAAAGTATTTTTAAGACTATGGAAGGCAGCATGAGAGAGAAATTTGATACCGTGTACTTGTCCTCATACCTTTATAACTTGTATTTGTAATTTACTGAAATTTGTTTGGTGAGGCAGTTGTTTTAAACTGACAAAACCTCTCAGCTGTCAAACTGCATCAGAGATCTTTGAGAAGGATAAAATTTTACTTGAGTTACAGATTAAAAACCAACAGAGAACTTACTTGGTTGGCACCTAGAGCTACCTTCAGGTTCCTCCATGGTTGCTGAAGGTCATATTTGCCTTTTGCTGTTTAGCGCAGGGCACCTGCCAGACTCCAGAAGATCCTGTGGGCTAAGAATCTGTAGGAAGACAAGCCTACCTTGACCTGAGCAGCTAGGCTGTCGATTCCAGTGGTCAGCGCTTGGCTGTTGGAGTGAATTGTGGATGGACGTTGTTCTGTGCCCATTTGTCTTCTGTCTTCTTTGGAGGAAATAGAGTGATGCTGCTAGGAGCCAACCTGTCTCTTTTAGTTATGAAAAGTTTTTTTATTATTTCTTTTTATTTTATGTGCATTAGTGTTTTGCCTGCATGTGTATCTATGTGAGGGTACTGGATCATCTGGAATGGGAGCCAGAGGCATTGTGAGCTGCCATGTGGGTACTGGGAATTGAACTCAGTTCTTCCAGAAGAACAACCAGTGCTCTTAGCCTCCAAGCCATCTCTACAGCCCATGAAAAGTTTTTTAACAGTTAAACATTTAAATTCCCTATTCCACAGATGAGGGCTGTTTATCAGGTATAATTACAGTATAGAATCTGCCTGGAGGGCTGGGTCTGAGCTTGACTGTACTGGCTCTCATAAAAAGACAAAAGAAAAAAACTGCTTGCAATTGAAGGGTAACGGTAGAACTGACAATAGTAGAGAACAGCTTACTATATTTTAAATTAAGGTTGGAGGGCTGGAGAGATGGCTCAGTGGTTAAGAGCATTGCCTGCTCTTCCAAAGGTCCTGAGTTCAATTCCCAGCAACCACATAGTGGCTCACAACCATCTGTAATGAGGTCTGGTGCCCCCTTCTGGACTGCGGACATACAGACAAAATATTGTACACATAATAAATAAATATTTAAAAAATAAATAAATAAATAAGGGTTGGATTAAATATACTGTATTGTTGTAAGAGACTTAAAAGTACATACCAATTTAAAACATGAGACTTATTGCTTTGTAGTCTGAAATGAGATACAATGAACAGACAATTATAACATTTAACAGTAAACATAGGTGCATTTAAGTTACATGTATGAACAAACATATATACACAGTAAACAGGAATTGGGTGGAGTGGATGCTCTTGGTGGGCCCTGCCAAAGGCATGCCATTGTGCAAAACACATGCAACAGAGTCAGCAAGAGGAATTTAGAGACAAAAACATAAGTAAACCGGGGACCAGGCAGGGTATACCTCAGTGAAGAGAGCGGAACTAAGTCACCTGATCTGGCTCTCAGTTAAGATGGTGGTAAAGTCACCTGACCTCAGTCAAGATGGTGGTAAGGTCACCCATGTAACAGTGTTAACTCTGGAGAACCAGGCAGGGAATACCTCAGTAAAAGATGGCAGAACTTGGTTACCTGACCTGGCTCTTAGCCAAGATGGTGGCGAAGTCATCTGAGTTCAGTCAAAATGACACCAGTCACATGTTATATGAAAAAGCCACTCAGTTAAGATGATGGTGAAGTCACCTGACCTCAGTTAAGATGGTGGTAAGGTAGCCTGACTTCAGTCAAAATGGCAGCAGTCACATACTGTATGGAAAAGCCACGAATTTTGAGCTGCAGAAATTTTAAGTTTAGTAATAAGAGAGACTAGAGGCATGATCTGCCCTGTTGCTAAGCCACCGTGCCACAAGTCACGACAAGGGAGCAAAAGGCTGGAATTGAAAACAGCTGCCTCGTGGATCCGACCAATCTTGTTGGCAGCAGTAGTGGTGGCAGGGACAGTTTGAGGAAACTCCTTCCATTTGCCTGTGTGCTGACAAGTGTTAGAAAGCTCCCATAAAAGAGGAGCTGGCAGGACACCAGCAGAGTGAGGATAGGAGCTGAAGAAGTAGGGCATTAAGGCCTGGGGTTTTGGGGCCTCTAAAAGGCATCCATCCCAGGGGGTACGGACATGGATGGCTTGCTACTCATAGCTGAAACTGTGAAAACAGTGACACCACATGGCTTATAATGGGAAGTCTCCCCCTATAGGTGGGTGTAATTGGCGTGAACACCACAGCACCCATGGGAGGGTGTCCTCTGACCCCAGGTTGGGTGCTATGGCCTGGCTGGATCTGGTTGGGGTGAAAGGCCACTCTAAGCAGTCTTTCACAGTGGGGGAAAAAGAAAGAAGAAGAAAAAAGAGAAAGAAAAGCTGAGGGACCCTGGGCCCCCAGTCAAATGCACCACACAGAGTGTGCTGTGATAGCATGGGAGGACTGGTCTGGTCATGATTTTAGCTAAGGGAAGCAATCCAGAGATAAATGTCAGTGAAGGGCTCAACCATCCATGGTTGGGGGCTGTTCCCCCATTTTTAGGAGCACCAGAAGATTGCTATGAGCTTAACAGTCAATTCCTTGGGTTTGGAGAAACGGTTAAGGTGACCAGAATGGGGGAAACTCATTAATTGAAGCTGGTGATGTGCATAGAATCATGCTGTAGAAACCACGCTCAGGCATATGGAACATGTGGTTGTTGTGGAAAAAAATACCTGGTTCCATATCCTGATCCCAGGCGAG
>NW_026068108.1:1762735-1767025 GCF_014885135.2 Alexandromys fortis
GCGCACAGGTGCCTGTGTGTCTATGTGTGTGTGCACGCATGGGTATGGTGTGTGTGTGTGTGAAGTATGACATTCAAAGGCTCTGAAATAATTCACAGTGTTTCCTTTGTTAAGCCTTCCTGCATCTCTGAGTTTTCATTTCCTCTTTTTTGTTTGGACAGTGGCCTCTGCATGCTTTTCCCATACTCTGGCTTTCTCTGATTCAGAAGCCCTCTTCCTCACCTCTGCCACTGGCTGCTTGCCCATTTCCATTGCTAAAGCCATCTGTCTTGTCAGATTTTAACTCAAAAGACATGGCTTTCTCTTTTCCTCTCTGCCCTAGCCTGTCTGATGTTTAGGACTTGTCAGCCCCATGTCTCTCAAACTCTATGATATTGTCCTGAGCTGAATGCCAAGGGCTTGCACTCACTGAAACATCTCCTCAGTCCCATTCTCAAGCTCCAGAAGCAAACAAGCAAGCAAACAACCCATCCACCCAGAAACCTCAGGGATGTTGACAAAAGATCTGGAAAAATGGGGTAAAGTCTGATGAGAAAGGACTTAAAGGCATCTAGACTTTTTTCTAGGGTCAGTAGCTTTCTTTTCTTTTTTAAAAAAGTTTTTAAAAATGTATTTATTATGTATACAGTGTTCTGCCTGCATGTTTCCTTTCAGGCCAGAAGACAGACCAGATCTAATTATGGGTGCTTCTGAACCATGTGGTTGCTGGGTATTGAACTCAGGACCTCTGGAAGAGCAGTCATTGCTTTTATCCGCTGAGCCACCTCTCCAGCCCCAGGTCAGTAGCTTTCAATCCTATCAAAATAACTTTCTTCATGACAGGTAGTCTGTGAAGCCTTGTCACCAATGCAGAAGTAGAATCCATAGAGAACAGACTCTACTGACACATAAGTCAAAAAATCAACATGGGGCCCATGAGATGGCTCAGTGGGTAAAAGCTTTTGTTGGCTCAGTTCCTGATGTGGGATTCCCCTCTGTATGCTGTGAATACCATTGGTTAATAAAGAAACTGGCTTGGCCTGGTATGGTATAGTAGAGCTAGGCAGGGAAAACTAAACTGAATGCTGGGAGAAATAAGGTAGAGTCAGAGATGTATCCCCACCAGAGACAGACACCCAGACAGAACTTTATCTGGTAAGCCACAACCATGTGGCAGAAAGGACATGGACAAGTTTAAGAAACTTTGCTTGATAAGGAGCTGGTTAAGGCACTGGGTTCAAGAAACTTTGCAGCATCAAGAGTTAGCTGGAAACAAGAACCTTTGCAAACCAAATGTCCTTAGTAGCTAGCCCCCCTGTCAACACCCAGCTTTGTTGTCTAGACAAAAGCAGACGTAACTGCTCAGGGGAGGGTGGGGGCATGCACAGAAGCAGAAGTAATCAGCACCCTTTGGTTAGCAAGTTGACCCTAAATAAACCTGGCTTGCAGTTTTTGCCTATATATGTCAACCCCAGATGATGAGGGCCTCTTCTGCTACTGTTGTGTTGTGAGTAGTGGATGAGTTCCTAGTCTGGATGGAGAGGGCTCCGAATAAACCTTGGCTTTTGATTCTGGACTTGACTGGATTCCAGTGGTGTCTCTCTGGGGTTTCAACTTGGGCACAACAGTAGTGATACAGAGATTAACAGAAATGGGTTGAATTAAGATGTAAGAGTTAATAAGAATAACCAAGATAATAAAACACTGATAATAACTTATGCTGGAGAGGTTTTGGGGTAAAGAGAACACTCTTGCATTGCTGGTGGGAGCAGAAACTGGTAGAGCCCCTTTGGATATCAGTGTAGCGATTTCTCAGAAAATTAGGAAATAACTTTCTTCAAGACCCAGTAATACCACTTTTGGGTATATATCTAAAGGGTGCTCAATCGTGCCACAAGGACATGTGCTCAATTATGTTCATAGCAGCTTTGTTTGTCATAGCCAGAACCTGGAAACAACCTAAATGCTCCTTGATCGAAGAATGGATAAGGAAAATGTAGTACATGTACACAATGGAGTACTACACAGCAGAAAAAATAATGACATCTTAAAATTTTAAAGCAAATGGATGGAGCTAGAAAACATTATTTTGAGTGAGATAACCCAGACACAGAAAGGCAATTATCATGTGTACGCACTCATAAGTGGTTTTTAAACATAAAGCAAAGAAAATAAGCCCACAAATCACAATCCCAGAGAACCTAGACAACAATGAGGCCCCTAAGAGAGACATATATGAATCTAATGTATATGGGAAGTAGAAAAAGACAAGATCTTCTAAGTAAATTGGGAGCATGGGAATCTTGGGAGAGGGCTGAAGGGGAGGGGAGAGGAAAGGAGGGGAGCAGAGAAAAAGAAAGAAAGAAAGAAAGAAAGAAAGAAAGAAAGGAAGGAAGGAAGGAAGGAAGGAGAGAGAGAGAGACAAGCCTAAGCTAAGACTGAGCTTTTACAATTAAAAAAAGAAAGAAATGAATGTTATACCCAAACAGCAATTCTTTCTTTAAAGCGTTCCTTCCTTTCCTTTGTGGTCAGGTGATGGTTAGAGCTGTAGCTCATGCAGTGTTATGGAAGAGTATCGTGCAGCATATTGCTAAGATCCATAATAAATGGTTGTTTGTTGTTTAATGTTCTAGATTTTGTACCATTATCAACTAAAATAAAAACTGAGCCACTATAAAAAAAAGATGTAAGAGGTAGCCAGTAAGAAGCTGTAATGATGTAAGAAGCTAAAACTAATGGGCCAACTAGTAATTTAATTAATATGGTTTCTGTATGATTATTTTGGGCCTCCTATAAGTTCCATCCCCAGGATGTATGTAGGAAGGAGAGAACAGATTCCAAAAAAAACCTTTGACCTCCACATGTACTGCACCGTGGCCTCTTACAATAAATAAATAAATGTAATAAGGAATATAAAAGAAGGACATTTGGCTCAGTTCCAAAGACCCCAGGGCATGATGCCAACACAGTTAGCCTTCATGACGATTGCATGTTGCATGTTATCTGGCATGTGTGGGCATGTTATCTGGATGATTTGGCATGTGTGGGAGGCAGGAGACCCTGCCACAAACAAGAGGCCTGCAAAGCAATTACAGAATCAAGCTCACTCATACCCACATTTTCTCCCAATATCTTTCTCTTCCCAAAACATTTTCTCTAAGTTGTTATATTTCCCAATTATCTACAGTGGATGTTTAGTTATGACTTGCACTTCAAAAATGAAGAGCTGGGGGTGGGTTGGTGCTGGAGAGATGGCTCACAGGTTAAGAGTACTTACCGCTCTTGCAGAAGACCTGAGTTCAGTTACGAGCACCCACCCAGCAGCTCATGGCTGTCTGCAACTCCAGTTTCAGGGGACCCACTGATACCCTCTTCTGACTTCTTTAGGCACTTTCAAGCACACTGTTTGTACAGGCTAAACACTCAGACATACGAAATAAAAGTAAGTAAAAGAATAGGAGCCTGGTCTACACGGAGAGTTCCAGGACAGACAGGACTAGAAAAAACGCTGTCTTAGGAAAAAAAAAAAAAAACCAAATGAATAGGAGCTGGGCATGATGACTCCTGTTGTAATTCCAGCACTAAGATGCCGAGATAGAGGGTCATGGGTTAAAGGTCAGCATGGGCTGCATAATGAACCCTGTCTCAGAGCAAAATAGTGAAATGGCTCAGCAGTTATGGGGCACTGGTTGCTTTTGAAGATGTCTTGGATTTGATTTTCAAGTAAGTCACCACAAAGCGGCTCATATGCTCTGTAACTCCAGTTCCATGGGATCAGTCTTCCTCTTCTGGCCTTCTTGGTTAGTTGCATGCAAGTTCTGCACGGACATATATGTATGCAACACCCAGACATATAAAAAAGAATGAACTGGGTGGTGGTGGCGCAAACCTTTAATTCCAGCACTCAGGAGGCAGAGGCAGGCAGATCTCTGTGAGTTCAAGGCCAGCCTGGTCTACAAGAGCTAGTTCCACGACAGGCTCCAAAGCTACAGAGAAACCCTGTCTCAAAAAAACCCAAATAAATTAATAAAAAATAAAAAAGAATGAAATTTAACTTGGTTTTTAAGAGTGAGGAAAGACCTTGAAGTATAATAAAAATTCAATAATAATTTCAGATTTGATGGATATATTTCACTGTTGCTTGAAGGGGAAGCAAGATTGGTTGTGGTGGCACATGCCTATTGTTTTAGCACTCGGCAGGCAGAGACTGGAAGGTCTCAAGGGAGAGATTGGTCTACATAGCAAGTTCCAGGCCTGAAATAGGAAACAACACACACACACACACACACACACACACACACACACACACAC
>NW_026068108.1:1771497-1781346 GCF_014885135.2 Alexandromys fortis
TATCAACTAAAATAAAAACTGAGCCACTATAAAAAAAAGATGTAAGAGGTAGCCAGTAAGAAGCTGTAATGATGTAAGAAGCTAAAACTAATGGGCCAACTAGTAATTTAATTAATATGGTTTCTGTATGATTATTTTGGGCCTCCTATAAGTTCCATCCCCAGGATGTATGTAGGAAGGAGAGAACAGATTCCAAAAAACAACCTTTGACCTCCACATGTACTGCACCGTGGCCTCTTACAATAAATAAATAAATGTAATAAGGAATATAAAAGAAGGACATTTGGCTCAGTTCCAAAGACCCCAGGGCATGATGCCAACACAGTTAGCCTTCATGACGATTGCATGTTGCATGTTATCTGGCATGTGTGGGCATGTTATCTGGATGATTTGGCATGTGTGGGAGGCAGGAGACCCTGCCACAAACAAGAGGCCTGCAAAGCAATTACAGAATCAAGCTCACTCATACCCACATTTTCTCCCAATATCTTTCTCTTCCCAAAACATTTTCTCTAAGTTGTTATATTTCCCAATTATCTACAGTGGATGTTTAGTTATGACTTGCACTTCAAAAATGAAGAGCTGGGGGTGGGTTGGTGCTGGAGAGATGGCTCACAGGTTAAGAGTACTTACCGCTCTTGCAGAAGACCTGAGTTCAGTTACGAGCACCCACCCAGCAGCTCATGGCTGTCTGCAACTCCAGTTTCAGGGGACCCACTGATACCCTCTTCTGACTTCTTTAGGCACTTTCAAGCACACTGTTTGTACAGGCTAAACACTCAGACATACGAAATAAAAGTAAGTAAAAGAATAGGAGCCTGGTCTACACGGAGAGTTCCAGGACAGACAGGACTAGAAAAAACGCTGTCTTAGAAAAAAAAAAAAAAAACCAAATGAATAGGAGCTGGGCATGATGACTCCTGTTGTAATTCCAGCACTAAGATGCCGAGATAGAGGGTCATGGGTTAAAGGTCAGCATGGGCTGCATAATGAACCCTGTCTCAGAGCAAAATAGTGAAATGGCTCAGCAGTTATGGGGCACTGGTTGCTTTTGAAGATGTCTTGGATTTGATTTTCAAGTAAGTCACCACAAAGCGGCTCATATGCTCTGTAACTCCAGTTCCATGGGATCAGTCTTCCTCTTCTGGCCTTCTTGGTTAGTTGCATGCAAGTTCTGCACGGACATATATGTATGCAACACCCAGACATATAAAAAAGAATGAACTGGGTGGTGGTGGCGCAAACCTTTAATTCCAGCACTCAGGAGGCAGAGGCAGGCAGATCTCTGTGAGTTCAAGGCCAGCCTGGTCTACAAGAGCTAGTTCCACGACAGGCTCCAAAGCTACAGAGAAACCCTGTCTCAAAAAAACCCAAATAAATTAATAAAAAAATAAAAAAGAATGAAATTTAACTTGGTTTTTAAGAGTGAGGAAAGACCTTGAAGTATAATAAAAATTCAATAATAATTTCAGATTTGATGGATATATTTCACTGTTGCTTGAAGGGGAAGCAAGATTGGTTGTGGTGGCACATGCCTATTGTTTTAGCACTCGGCAGGCAGAGACTGGAAGGTCTCAAGGGAGAGATTGGTCTACATAGCAAGTTCCAGGCCTGAAATAGGAAACAACACACACACACACACACACACACACACACACACACACACACACTGATGTAGAATGCTCTTCTATATGCTGTGAATATGTTTTATTACCATTGGCTAGTGAAGAAGCTGCTTTGGCCTATGGCAGGGCAGGACATAGCTAGGAGGGAAGACCAACAAAGGATCAAGGGGAAAAGAGGGTGGAGTCGGGAGATGCCAGCAGCTACAGGAGGATTAAGACGCCAGAACATTACCTGTAAGCCACAGGGCACGTGGCCACATACAGATTATTAGAAATGGATTAATTTATATGTAGAGCTAGTCAGTAAGAAGCCCGAGTCATGGGTCAAACAGTTTTTCTTCTTTTTCTTTTTTCTTTTTTTAAATATTTATTTATTTATTATGTATACAATATTCTATCTGTGTATATGTCTGCAGGCCAGAAGAGGGCACCAGACCTCATTCCAGATGGTTGTGAGCCACCATGCAGTTGCCGGGAATTGAACTCAGGACCTTTGGAAGAGCAGGCAATGCTCTTAACCACTGAGCCATCTCTCCAGCCCCTCTTCTTTTTCTTAATTAATTAATTAATTTTGGCTTTTGGAGTTTCTCTGTAGCTTTGAAGCCTATCCTGGATCTAGCTCTTGTACCCAGGTTGACCTCGAACTCACAGAGATCCACCTGCTTCTGCCTCCCAAGTGCTGGGGTTAAAGGCGTATACAACCACTACCTGGCTTCTTCTTATTATTTATTTTTGATAAGTTCTTTTTTAAAAATAATTTAACGTTTTTTAAATGTACATTGCTTTAAAGGTGTCAGATTCCTTGGAACTGGAGTTACAGACAGCTGCGAGCTACCATGTGGGTGTTGGGAATTGAACCCAGGTCCCCTGGAAGAACAGCCAGTGCTCTTAACCACTGAGCCATCTCTCCAGCCCTGGCCAAACAGTCTGTAATTAATATTGAGCTTTTGAGCAGCTATTTGGGAACTGGTGGATGGGAGAGAAATCACTAGCTACAACAAGGAATGTAGAGATGGCTTAGTGGTTAAGAGCACTGGCTATTCTTCTAGCACAGACTTGCATATAGGCAAAATACCTACACAATTTTAAAAAAGGCACAGTATGTAAAGGTGCTTGCTGTCAAACCTTACAATCTGAGTTTGCCTCCCAGGAGCTATGTGATGAAAGAAGAGAGCCGGCGGCTCCTACACGTTGTCCTTGACCTCCACACCTGGACCATGTAGGTATACAGGCACACAGGGAACAAATAGATAAGTGTAATTTAAAAATATAAGTGCAGGTCTGATGGAGGAAGGTCATTGGCTAATAAAGAAACTGCCTTGGCCCATTTTATTGGTTAGAACATAGGTGGGTGGAGTAAACAGAACAGAATGCTGGGAGGAAGAGGAAGTGAGCTCAGACTTGACAGCTCTGCTCTCTGGAGCAGAGATGCCAGGCTCCTCTCTCCCAGGCAGCTTCGACACAGGATGGACGTAGGCTAGAATCTTCCCGGTAAGACTGATGCTACAGATTATTAGAGATGGGTTGATCGAGATATGAGAATTAACCCGTAAGGGCTAGAGATAATGGGCCAAGCAGTGTTTAAAAGAATACAGTTTGTGTGTTGTTATTTCGGGCATAAACTAGCAGGCGGCCGGGGTGCTGGGGACGCAGCCCCGCCGCTCCAATTACAACACAGGTCTTTCTGCCTCTGTCTCAGTCACTATTCTATTGCTCTGAAGACACACCAAGGCAGCTCCTACCAAAAAAAAAGCATTTAATTAAGGGCTTGCTTACAATTTCAAGGAGTAGTCCATTATCATCATGTCATGGGCTTGGTGTCATTCATGCATGGCTCTGGAGCAGTGACTGAGAGCTACATCCTGATCTGAAGGCAGAGAGAGAGAGAGAGAGAGAGAGAGAGAGAGAGAGAGAGAGAGAGACTGGGCTTGGCACAGGCTTTTAAAACCTCAAAGCCCTCCCTAGTGACACACCTCCTTCAACAAGGCCATGTGTTTTAATTCTTCTAATCCTTTCAAATAGTGCCCCTGGTTACTTAACATTCAAATATATGCACCTATGGGGGACATTTTTTTTTTTTTTTTGAGATGGGGTTTCTTTCTGGTTGTCCTAGAATCAGCTTTGTAGGCTGGTCATTCAGGTGAGTCTAGAACTCACAGAGATCTGGCTGCCTCTGCCTCCTGAGTGCTGGGACTAAAGTGCACCACCACATCTGGCATGGGGCTATTCCTATTAAAACCATCACCACACCCTCTTTTCTTCAAGTTTCTGCTGGATTAAGCTCACTCAAGTTATTTTAAAAGCCTGATTTTGATACCCAGATATTTTAGGTTTTCCCCCAGTTGTGCAAATGTGATAAAGATGGCAGCACTGACGGCCACTGATCTCACCAGACAGAAAAGCTTCTCTCCAGGTAAGAATTGATGGGATAACCAACTGGGGTGAAGGGCCACAGCAATTCAATGGATAGACACTTTCAATGGGGTCATCTCTGAGTACCTTGCCCCCTCAGACATGAGCCACTCAGCGTCTCCCTGGAAACAGAACTATTTAAGAACAGAATTTATTGCTGGTGTATCATCATTTCCACCATATGTATTCTTTATGAAGACCCCAAAACATTTTTTAGGCTTTTTTGAACCCAGAACTTAATGTTATATTCTAGAATAAACTTGGGCACCAAAGCTACAGAGAAACCCTGTCTCGAAAAAACAAAAAAAAAAAAAATAGAATAAACTTGGGTATGGGGGAATGCATTAAAGACACACCCTTCCAGTGTTCCTAGAATCAGCTTCTGCTGTGTCTCTAATGCTGGGCATCCTCCCCATCCCACTCTGGCCCTTTACTGGAATTTATTTCAATGGTTCCTTGGCAACCTAGTTTTGCAGCTCATTTTGAATGGCTAGGTACCTTGGCTTTCTCTTATTATTTCTTCCTTTGGGGGTTTCAGTTTCTTTAAACCATATTTGACTTTCTCTTTCCAGGGTAGCTGTCCTTCCCCCAGGGATAATGAGAACAGTGGGCTGAGTTTCCTGCCTTCCCTGATAACTACTGATTGATTCCCAAGAGGAGTCCTGTACTGGCTTCATTCCTCTGATGAGGAACTTAAATCCATGATGTGTTTGTGTCTTTTCCAAGACTTGATTTTTGAGTTCCGCATTCCCTCCCATCCCTTATGCCTTTTAAATGTTGTTTGTTGGATAATTTGTGGGACAGTGCTCACTTCTTTGGTGCTCTCCTTTCTCCCACTCAGGACTTTTCTCCCAATGGCATGTCCTCATTTCTTCTTTAGTCCTTCCTGGACCTTTTGTACTACACTTGCCATCTAGTGTCTGAATTCAAGATAACTGTTCTCTGACTTCCTGGACTCATTTCATTATCTAAACATCAATTCAGCCCCTACCCAACACGTCCTTCCTTAATTTAGCCCCTCCCACCCCCACCCTTTCTGGGTTTTGAGACAAGGTTTCATATAGCAGCCCAGCTGGCCTTATTCTTGTGGCAGTGCTTTTGCCTCTGCTTGCCAAGTGCTGAGATGATGGGTGCCAAGCCTGGCTGTGGTTCTTGTCTTATTGGCGGCACCAGGTGTCTTTTTTCTTGATCAGACGGAAAGTTAGGAGAGAAGCTTCTGGTAGCCAGAAGGGAGTTGGGGTGACTGCCATTGTTTCACATGAAGTGTGTCAGCTGCTTAGTTAAGTGGTTCTCAACCTGTGGGTTGTGACCATCAGAAAACAGATATTTACATGACGATTCATAACATTAGCAAAATACACTTATGAAGTTGCAATTAAAGTAATTGTATGGTTGGGGGGTCACTACAACATGAGGAACTGTATTAAAGGTCACAGCACTAGAAGGTTGAGTGCCATTAGCTTAACTGGTAGCTGAGTGAGGTTGTGGGGCCATGGCAAGGCAGTGTCACAGTCCACTGCCATGTGGCCCTTGGGATGTGGCTGAGCAGACCAAAATCTCCCATATGGATGTGGCTTCCATGTCTCACTCCATGCCTGGTTCTTCCTCCACAATCATCAGTGTGCTGCTATACCCAGATGGAATTCTGCCTTTGTCTGGTACTTACTAGCAAATTGCTTAAGTCTTTGCATTTTTCTGCATTTGGAAACGACATATTATCTGGTTCAAGGGGACGCTGCTAATATTTATGTGTACCCGTGCTCTGCTTAGTTCATGGATTCTCACGAGTACCACATTCTTGGAGAACTATGGTTTTTCTTCCTTCTCCAGTCAAGTTGTCTCTTATGTATTGGGGATACTGGCTCTTTACCCAGCAAAACTTCCTGGGATGAACCATACCCTGCATGTTAGCTAAAGATCTAGCTACATTTGCATGGTGTCTTGTAGGACTTTCCTAGGCCTGACTTTTAGGATGGACCCACAACTCAGGCTTGGCTTGTAGGGTGCTACAATGGGTCTTCTCCCAGACACACCAAATGGTGTACAGATGGGTGTGGATTCAAAGCAGAGTCCTCTTGGAGCTGTCTAAAGTGGTATTATTGACTTTCTTCAGAGTTACAAGTTCTAAAAAGTCACAAGTGGGGTTGTCAAAAGTCATCTTGTACAATGGACAGAACTTGTCTGAGAAAGAATTGTTGACAGAGTTTTCTGTCCTGCCCAGTTCCCACAATCACTAAATTCCAAAGAAAATCACACAGAGAGTCTATATTAGTTATAAACTGATTCACCCATTAGCTCAGGCTTCTTATTAACTTTTATAACTTATATTAGCCCATTATTCTAGTATATGTTAGTCACATGGCTCGGTACCTTTTTCAGTGGGGTAAGTCACATCTTCCTTCTTCTGTGGTTGGGACAGGACTAGGGAAGAATGGGCTTCCTCCTTCCCAGAATTTTCCTGTTCTCATTGACCCGCCTCTACTTCCTGTCTGGTTGTCCCGCCTATACTTCCTGCCTGGTTACTGGCCAATCAGTGTTTATTTAAAACATAATTGACAGAATATAGACAATTGTTCAATTGTCCCACACCAATGAACCTGGCAGAAGCCAGCAGCCACAAGGAATAAAGATTGCAAGACCTTAGTCCTTTGTTCGAAGCATTGGCCATTTCAGGTTAAGCCAATAACTTTCCTATGTTAGCATGTCAGCTTGAGCTGAGCCTTTGTGCACACAACTGTGACAATGCAGTGTTAACCGTTCATTGTTACAACGAAACCGTGAGTTCTTCTCACCATTTCATGCTAAAACTCACTCTCTTTTTGTAAAGACTGCTGCAAACACATGCATTCCATGTTATCAGAAACCCCACAGACTGGAAAATCAGGAGTGACTCTGCTCTAGCTAGTTTTGGGCCTTCTGACATCACATCTTAGTAACTATTGTTCTGATTGAATAGCTGTTCCAGGGACTGGTGCTGATGGATTATTAGTGAGTCCTATAATGGCTGTTGTATGTTTTGGAGTAAGAGACTGAACCCAGGGCATCACATATTCTAGACAAGTGTTTCCAGCAGATAACATTGTTTAGCCTGAGAAAGGGCCTCACTATGTATCCTTGACCAATTTGGAACTTGTTGTGTAGACTAGGCTGTCTTCAAATGCACAAAGATTCATTTGCTTCTGCCTCCCAAGAGCTAAGACTGAAGGCATACACCACGATGCCCATCTCAATAAGTCTTTATTACTAGGTGGTAACTCAATAATCTTTTAAAAAATATTTTATCTTAAATTATATATACATGTGAATTTGTATGTGGTATTTGCTTGTAAGCACAGGCATCTTTGGAGACCAGAGGAGGGTACCAGATCTCTTAGAGTTTGAGTTAGAGGTAGTTGTGAGCCTAAAATATGTGCTTAACTGTTGTGTGAGCAGTACACACTCTTTTTTTTTTTTTTTCGAGACAGGGTTTCTCTGTGGTTTTGGAGCCTGTCCTGGAACTAACTCTTGTAGACCAGGCTGGTCTCGAACTCACAGAGATCCGCCTGCCTCTGCCTCCCGAGTGCTGGGATTAAAGGCCTGCGCCACCACCGCCCGGCCAGCAGTACACACTCTTAACTATGAAACTATGTCTCCAGCCTCTTGTGATTTTTGTTTTTCTATGTTCTAAGTCCTTGTACTATAACACCAGTCCCAGCCCTTCAGTACTTTTATTCTGCTGTTGCCTATAGATGTTGAATTTAGATTCTTTTTTTTTTATGGCTCTGACCCAGGATAGGACAGGAACTTACATGATTTGGGGGAAGAAAGTAGATGAGGGGGTGGACAGGAATTTCAAAGTGGAGGCGAGGTGGAATTCGGCTGTTTAAAACATTTGTGACTGCAGAACTCTACACCCACTTTCCATTTATAAATAGCCCCGTCTCTCAGCCTGGCTCCTCCAGCACAAAGGCTGCATTGGAAGATGACAACCACAGATGGCAGCTGCTAAGGGACAAACGCAGAACAGAGGCTGCACAGTCAGACCTGTGGGGCTCCAGCTCAGGGTGTAGGGATAAAAAGCTGTTAGGTGTGGGTCAGAAAGATACTGCCCATCACTGTGAATCAGAGTAGGGACAATTGCAAGGGATTCCTGTGCCCTGGTCACACCACAGAGCTGGCTGGAGGTGGCTGCTGGGATGGTGCATTCAGGCAGCACTTCTGAGACTCTAGTGGTGACTTTCCCGAGAAGGGACCGGGTAGAGGGAATTTCAGGGTTTCTGCGTTAGGAAATAGTACATTAACAATATGTTTAACAAGGTTGGAGAGGAGAAGTGATGCACAGGCTTGGGAACAGAGGCTACCATGGTACTCAATATGAGGACTCTGTAAGACATTCGGGCAGATACAGAGACAGCTGGACATTCATTAAACTAGTGTCTGCTGAGTATTAGCGTGTGCAGGATACTGCTTCTCTGGCTCACTTAGTGGCCTTGGCGAAAGGTTAGGACAACCAGAGAAACAGTCCTACTTGTCTTCAATTCCTTTATGAATTCTATGACTTTGCTCTGTTAAAATCTGTAAACATCCCATCTCTGAGCAGTAATAGCTGCCACACACCAAATATTTACTGTGCTGATACACTAAATTTAATACTCCAATAAGTATTGTTTCTCATTTTAGAGATGAGAGGCCTGAATTCAAGGGTATTAAGGCTTTGACTTATAGTTCAGTGGTAAAGTGTTTGCATGGTGTGCCCAAGCCTTGGATTCAATTAATGATCACAGAAAACCAAACAAACAAGAAACACAATTAACTTATCCCCAAACCACATAGCTTGTAACAGTTAGAAACTGCTCCCTTTCCCCATTCTGCTTCCCAGTGCCCTCATCCACCCTTAAAAACAAACAAAAAACAGGGTTGGTAAGATGGCTCAGTGGGTAGACACTTGGTGCCACACCTGGATACTGGAGTTTGATCTCTGGCATTCACTAAAATGGAAGGAGAGAGCCAACTCCTGAAGGTTGTCCTCTGGCTTCCATACACATTAGTGGCCTTGGCAGACCGTCTCTTCCCATCTACAGCCTTACAAATACACACACACACACACACACACACACTCATACATGGCACACATGCACACATGCAAGCACAATTTAAAAATTGGAAAAAGCAATTCAATACCACATTTTCCTGAAGTGCCCAGCTGGAAGTGAACTGCCCCTCTTGGTCACTCCAAGGTGCTGACACCACTCTGCCAGGAATAAGCAGTGTTTCAGGGCTCAGTGAGCACCCTATGTGGTACACCAGGCGTTGCTGTTTCACCAACATTTGCCATTAATACAACACTCCAAATTATTGTTTTTTTTGGGGGGGCATGCACATGTGATATGGGATTCCCCTCTGTACCAACAAGCCTCTCCTACAACAAATTGACACTCCAACGTGGGTGACTGTTTTCATGTAAAACCTGAGAAAGCTTAAAAAGAAACTCTAGACACGAAAGAACAGAGTTAAGCATGGTTTGGTAGCAGCATTTTCTTGGGTGGGCTCTGTTTGCTAGAACCAAGCAGAATGATGAAAGTTTTTCATCATTCAGCAGTAACAGAAAAAAAAGCCATGCTGTTTTGAAACTGCAGCTTTCTGGGAGTGCAAACTCTGATGAGGTCCAGCTAGAGCATTTAAATAGGATTTGTGGACATAGTGCTACAACTTGCTTAATGGCAAAATAGACTGGCTGTGTGCCTAAAAATGTTGCTGTGAGCATGACTTTCAGAGGCAGCAAACAGCTCCGCCATGCTGGACTGGGTGGAGCAAGCAGGCAGTGCTGTATTTA
>NW_026068108.1:1781623-1782875 GCF_014885135.2 Alexandromys fortis
AAAAAAAAAGAAAAAGAAGCACTTCTATTCAGAAAAGGATTACAGATTATACCATAAAGACAAATTCAGATGAAAAAAACCTCTAAATGAAACACAGTGTGTTTAAAAAATGTATGTAGGCTTGGGAGAGAGAAGAGAAAGAGTATAAAGAGTTATAAAAAGAAGTAAATGGTTTATTAAAAAAATGAAACAAAGTCTTTAAAGAGACAGAGCACAGTCATAGATTAAAGGAGTAAAGAGAATAAAATAAATTAAAAATAAAAAGTAATAGATTTAAAACAAGCCACGTAAAGATGGGAAATTCACAGTGAGACTGGATTATGAATATTATTGTGTTTTCTTTGAAATTTTTGATTGCAAAAGGAGCTAAGTACAAAGATACATATCATTGTATGACCTGCTAAGCTAAACCAGCGTAGATATTTTAAAGGTTTCTTCAAAATATGGGTCTAAGGACATGTTGCTTTGGAAAAGAGGTTCTTCTTTTGTTTCTACAGATGAATATTACTGTGTTTTCTTTGAAATTTTTGATTGCAAAAGGAGCTAAGTACAGAGATACATATCATTGTATGACCTGCTAAGCTAAACCAGCATAGATATTTTAAAGGTTTCTTCAAAATATGGGTCTAAGGATATGTTGCTTTGGAAAAGAGATTCTTCTTTTGTTTCTACAGAGGATGAGAACCTGTGGAATCCTTCCAGACTAATGTGGTTTGATGCACCAATACCCTCTGAAAGGTTGCTGTAAACACTCCCAAAAATTACTTCACCCAATAAAAGGCAGGAAGCAGTATGAAGAGAACTACACCCAAATTCCCAAATATTGTTTGTAAATGTTTCTTTACATTTAAAAGGGGATATGTTATAGAGATTGATACTTTGCATTGGTATAGATCTTGCTTTATTGATACAAAATTAACGTCAATTTTGTTATACTGTGTATATGTATTTCTGATCTTGATTAAGGTATTGTGATTATGCAGCTCATTTTAAAATTTTATGTATAATTAAGAAATATAGATAAATAGTCTTCTATAATAGTCAAGCTTGTAGTCATGATAGTTAGGTTTTCTAGATGTACAGAGATATATTTCAGATGGATAGAGATTCTTCAAATCTTTCAAAGATCTTCAGAATTTGGCATTTAAGATGTTTAAGAATTTAGGACTTTTCGCTGGGCAGTGGTGACACACACCTTTAATCCCAGCACCTGGAGGCAGAGACAGGCAGATCTCTGTGAGTTTGAGGCCAG
>NW_026068108.1:1785891-1787636 GCF_014885135.2 Alexandromys fortis
GCAGGTTAAGATCCTCCCTGGTAAGCCAGCTCGTGGGCTACACAGAATATTAGAAATGGGTTAGAACAATATGTAAGAGCTAGCCAATAAGAAGCTGGAACTAGCCGGGCCAGGCAGTGTTTGAAAGAATACAGTTTCCGTGTAATTATTTCTGGGCATAAGCTAGCCATGCGGGCGGCCGGGTGCCGGGGATGCAGCCCTGCCGCTCATAATTCAACAGCAAACTTAGACTCTCCGTGTGTCCAATGTACTGGAGAGATGGCAGAGCTCCGAGGTCAGTTAGAGTTGGGTTTTTATGGTAGCAATGTGGAGGTGAGGGGTTTCTAAGGTTCAGGACCCCTGATTTGCTGACATTTGTCTAGGGGTGTCCTGGTGAAAAGCAATGGGTCTGTGCTGGCAGGCCATCCTATCTACAATGGTTGAAACATTAGACATTTTCTTTGGATAGTTTGTTCCTTGGTGGTACCTGGGTGGTCTCAGTTTGTGGTCCTTATCGGAACCAGGTATTGCCTTAGGGCAAACTACTGAAACTCCAGCCTTTATTGAGTTTTCATGGCTGGGTCCTATAGTTTCCTTTCTCACCCCCTCCTTTGTTTTCAGCCAAAAGACTTCCTTGCCAGCTCTTCTGCCACCAGGAGGGAAGAGCCCTGGGATGGATAGAGAGAGAATGCAAGATTCTGGGTCTTGTCCTCTTCCAGATGGTCTGGAAGCAGATGCAGTACTGTTCACGGAAAAGTGGCATTTCTAGGGAGCACTCCATTTGACAGTCTTTCTGAGGCAGAGGGTGATGCCATAGTTTTAGTGCTTGGTCATCTCAGAAACTCGGAGAAACTTAGTGTCACAGTTTCCACCTCAGAACCCTGCTCACATACAACTGCCCTTTGCTCTTTTTGTCTTGCTGACCCTATTTTGGGGTAACTATCAGAATCTATCTGAAGATGCACTTCAGGATTGTGACAAGTATGTCCCAGAGCAGATGTTTTAAGAAAAAAATGTATTTAATTTTTTGTGGACAAGTGATTTTGGGCCCCATCATTTAAGAGACATAAATGTGAGACAATGGCAGTCTAGACTGGTGTGTGCAGACAATGGCAGTCTAGACTGGTGTGTGCGGACAATGGCAGTCTAGACTGGTGTGTGAGACAATGGCAGTCTAGACTGGTGTGTGCAGACAATGGCAGTCTAGACTGATGTGTGCAGACAATGGCAGTCTAGACTGGTGTGTGCAGACAACGGCAGTCTAGACTGGTGTGTGCAGACTCAACACACATCACTAGCCTCCAAGATTCACTCCTGCCAACAAGTGCATGAGGAGAACTGATATGTGGGCACAACTGGGAGAAGATCTTGGGCAGGGAACCACACGGCGGCCGGCGAGAGACAGACTGATAGGCATGCTATGTAGAGTGATGTTGGATATTTATTTAGTGGTTATGGAAGGGAGGGGAGAAGGGGAGAAGAACAGAGAGAGGGGCAGAGAGAGAGAAGGGAGGGGAGAAGAGCAGAGAGGGAGGGAGAGAGAGAGAAAGAGAGAGAGAGAGAGAAAGAGAGAGAGAGAGAGAGGAGAGAGAGAGAAGGGAGAGATGGAAACTGCCTCTCCGAGAGGGAGGCAGACAAGAGAGAGAACTCAGGCTGGAAGCTGAAGATCAGCCTGCCTCAGTGGATGGGGGAGGGAGTGGGTGTGGCTTGTCTCTTAAAGAGACAGAACCATCATTACACAGATGACCTGAATTTTATTTGTGGGG
>NW_026068108.1:1788115-1790042 GCF_014885135.2 Alexandromys fortis
AAATTAATCAATTATTTATTGGAAGTGTGTTGCAGGCCTCAGAATTTCATAAAAGCATCATGTCAATAGTAAAGTTTAAAGAAAGAGTACTCTATTACATGGCAAAAAGCTAAGGTGTCCTACTTGTTCTTTCTATAATCAAACACTGTTGCCTGCAGGGAGTAACCCAAAGGGTACTAAGAGAAATGAAATCTGGCAGATGGATGTGTTCCACTTTATGGAATTTGGTAAATTAAAATATGTACACCACACCAAAGACACATATTCAGGTTTTCAATGGGCTACTGCCCTGAGCTCAGAAAAGGCGGATTCAGTAATCACACATTTATTGGAAGTTATGGCCATCATGGGTATACCTGCACAAATAAAGACAGACAATGGTCCAGCATATGTATCTAAGAAAATGAAACATTTTTTGATTATTATAATATAAAACACATTACAGGTATACCAAATAATCCTACAGGTCAGGCAGTTATAGAAAGACCAAACCGTACTATAAAGGATATGTTGAACAAACAGAAAGGGACCGAAAATACCCCCAGAAATCGATTACATAATGCTTTATTAACCTTGAATTTTCTTAACACTAATGAGAAAGGAACAACAGCAGCAGAAAGATAATGGAAAAGTCTGCTGAACTAAATCAACTGATTTATTTCAAAGATGTGCTGACCTCTCAGTGGAAGCCAGGAGATGTGCTATGTTGGGGAAGGGGTTTTGCTCTTGTTTCCACAGGAGAAGAAAAATTGTGGATACCATCAAAATTAATAAAGTTTTGATTTGAAGAGGAGAAATGACAGTTCATCCACAATGATGATATTCAAACAAGTGGTAAGAAAAACATATAGAATGGGGGCAGGGTTCTCTTCTTATCTCTGCAGGAAAACACTCATCTTCAGAAAATTAAAGGGACCCTGGATGTTGGAATACTGACAGATGGAAACTATTCACAACCCAATAAGAATCAGCAAGAAAATCAAATAGGTCCCGTAAGTAAAATTATTCTACACTTATCTTTAAATATGTATTAATGTGCATTTATTTATAAATAGATAGAGCTGGTTTTGAAGTTGGACTCTGGCTCAGTCCCTCTCCAATTCCAAGCCTGTTGGTAAGAGAAAAACCCAGAGTCTCATGTCAAGAGCCATGATATGGGACAGAAAGAAATAATGAGTTTCGAAAACATCTTTGCTTTTCTTCATATCTATCATACCTTTCATTGAATATATGTATGTCTATGTATGTCTATATGATTATTATTTTTTTTTTCGAGACAGGGTTTCTCTGTGGCTTTGGAGCCTGTCCTAGAACTTGCTCTGTAGACCAGGCTGGTCTCAAACTCACAGAGATCCGCCTGCCTCTGCCTCCCGAGTGCTGGGATTAAAGGCGTGCGCCACCATTGCCCGACATGTCTATATGATTAATGTTTAAGTTTTTCACAATGAACAATGAGTTTTTCCTGCAGTGACATTTGAAGTTTCCAGGAAGAAGATGGGGCCTCACAACAACAACTCCACCTGGTTGATATGATGTCATGATACTGATAGCGCTACTACAAGACCTGTTTGGGTACCAGCTGCACAAGACAGTTCCAACTTGGTTAGCTGAAATGGTGCATATCTTGTACAACATTCTGGCCAGACCTCCACAAAATACTCAAAGACTATTTGCAATTTTAAAAGACATTGATCTTGAAATTTAACCATCATTTTACTTTCACAGGATCCCCCAGAAAGAATGTCGCCCCCATGACAGCTGGAAGTAATTCTAGAGGACGACGTCCTCTCTCCCAGTAAAGTTTGCCCTTGGGTTTAGGGACATCATTTAGTGGTTGATTATAATTAGTATATGGCTGAGGGTTGGGGGAGGAATTTTATAAGCTCAGGGATCATTTGATAAAAAAAGAGGGATAATGGGATAATAG
>NW_026068108.1:1796289-1823835 GCF_014885135.2 Alexandromys fortis
AATCTTCAACCTCTTCAAAGAGCTGTAGAAAATGGCCTTTAATCTTACTCAGAGTTTTGTGATAGTGAGACACAATTGCTCCTCGCAACACCGCTCTATTCCCAGAGAATATTGAGCACCAAAGACACTCCACCTGGAGCCTTTCTTCTTGGCTGAACTGGCCTTTGGGCAAAGAAATGCCCATACCTCAACCACTGACAGAGATACAGAGCGTGCATCAATGGATAAAACAGGACTGTCATATCCTGCCAAGACAGGGTAAGATAGTTTTGAAAAGTTGCTTGCCTTTGAAAATGGTATGTCAGTTATGTTAGGCCTTAGCCAAAGTTGGTTGCTTCAACACTGCAAACATGACCTTGGGTGATTGCCCAGGTAGCTAGTTGTCTCTGTGATTTGTTGCATATTTTGGAAGTTGTTTGATTGCACTTCTTAATTACTCAGGTAACATTATTTCCCTTCTCAGATCTTCGATGGGGTTGAAGACTATATAAATGTAGTTACTTTCCACTCATGACTTGGCCAAGCTATTTATTATATAAGACTTAAGCTAGTTAGAATAGGATATTTGTTCTTATTGTATATAATTTCATAATAGGTTTAGAACTTCCTTCCTTAAACAAAAGGGGGAGGTGTTGCGGGAGCTCCTTCTGCTCCTTCAGCCAATAACTGCTGAGATACCAGCCCATTGGGGTGTGGTCTCTTTCCCTTTAAAAAAGAGGCCACTTCCCTCTCCTCTCTCTCTTACTTCCTGCTCCGCTTCCAGCGCCTAGACTCCCTTCATGATTGTGCAGAGGGCTGTTGTCTGGGATGGTGATCTGTAAGTTTTTTCCCCTTTAAATAAATAACTTCTATTAATCATAATTCCAAATTGGTGTGGGATTGTTTGTGACTTACGCCTTTACCTTCACCTCCACCCACATGCACTGGTGTGAGCTCATATGCACCCACAGAGAGAGAGACAGAGAGATTTTAATAACAAACAGAGCTGGGAGGTGGTGGCATAGGCCTTTAATCCCAGCATGCTGGAGGCAGAGGTGGGGGCGGACGGGGGACTCAGTGAGTTCAAGGCCAGCTTGGTCTATGGAGCACAATCCCAAGACGAGTTCCAAAGCTACACAGAGAAACCCTATCTCAAAATCTAAACCAATCCAAACAAAAAACCACAAAACCTAGCAACAATAACAAACATAAAGAAATTCTACTGTTCAGACAGGTATAGTCAAACACCTATAATCTGTTGAGAGTTCTCTGTTTAGGTCTGTACTCCATTTTTTTTTATTGGATTATGTGATCTTTTGGTGTCCAATTTCTTGAGTTCTTTGTATATTTTGGGATCAGACCTCTGATGTGGGGTCAGTGAAGACCTTTTCCCATTCTGTAGGCTGTCGTTTTGTCTTGTTGACTGTATTCTTTGCTTTACAGAAGCTTTTTAGTTTCAGGGGGCCCCATTTATTAATTGTTTCTCTTAGTGTCTGTGCTGCTGGGGTTATATTTAGGAAGCGGTCTCCTGTGCCAATGTGTTCAAGTGTACTTCTCACTTTCTCTTCTATAAGGTTCAGTGTGGCTGGCTTTATGTTGAGGTCTTTGATCCATTTGGACTTGAGTTTTGTGCATGGTGATAGATATGGGTTTATTTTCATTCTTCTAAATATTGATATCCATGTATGCCAGCACCACTTGTTAAATATGCTTTCTTTTTTCCATTTGATTTTTTTGCTTCTTTGTAAAAAATCAGGTGTTTGAAGATGTGTGGATATCTGGGTCTTTTATTCGGTTCCATTGGTCCTCCTGTCTGTTCTTATGCTAGTACCAGTCTGTTTTCAGAACTGTAGCTCTGTAGTGGAGTTTGAAGTCAGGGACTGTGATGCCTCCAGAAGTTCTTTTATTGTTTTGGCTATCCTGGGTTTTTTGCTTTTCCAAATGAAGTTGAGTACCATCAGCCAGCTGTTTTCTAATGGATTATTTTTGTGTATGTCCATGTGGATGTTGGAGGAGGCCACTAGGTAGTTCCCAGCCACTTAGCCTCAAAATAATCACACAGAAACTGTATTAAATCACTGCTTGGCCCATTAGCTCTAGCCTCTTATTGGCTAACTCTTACATATTAATTTAACCCATTTCTATTAATCTGTGTATTGCCACATGGCTATGGCTTACTGGCTAAAGGTCCCGGAGTCTGCCTATGGTAGGGCTACATGGCTTCTCCCTAACTCCTCCTTTCTCCCACCATTTTTTAGTTTTTACTACCTAACTCTATCCCCTGCGCAGGCCCACAACAGTTTATTAATCAATGGTATTCACAGCATACAGAGGGATTCCACCACACCATGTGGATGCTTTGATGTGTGGAGGACAGAAGACAGTTTGCAGTTCTGTTTCTCCTACCAGGTTAGTCTCCAGGATCAAACTCAGCTGGGCAGGCTTATTGACAAATGTAAGCACCCGCTCCATTATTTTTTGTTTTGGGGATAGGGTAGCATTATATGGTCTACATATTGAACTATATAGACCAGGCAGGCCTCATACCAAGAGATCCACTTGACTCTGCTTCCAAAACGCTGGGATTAAAGGCATGTACCACATCTGGCCCATTTCTTTCTTAATGATCTATTTTATTTTTCTTTTAGTTTTTCGAGACATGGTTTCTCTGTAATTTTCAAGCCTGTCTTGGAACTAGGTCTTGTAGACCAGGCTGGCCTTGAACTCACAGAGATCTGCCTGTCTCTGCCTCCTGAGTGCTGGGATTAAAGGTGTGTGCCACCACTGCCCAGCTACTGATGTATTTTAAATTATGTGTATGTGTACATGAGTGTAGGTGTTCACAGAGAGCAGAACAATGCTGGGCCCTCTGGAACTGGAGCTACAGATAGTTGTGAGTCACCCAGTGAGTGCTGCAAAGTGAATTGAGGTCCCCTGCAATAGTGAGTCTTAACTGCTGAGGTCTCTCCGGTCTACTCCAGCTCATTTTTCTAGAAAGCCCAATGAACTATGTGAGCAGTGTTTCATACTTGAAATCTCAGCAAATGGGAGACTACATAGGACAGACTACATAGCAAGAATGTCAGTTAAACTAGGTCAGTTTTGAGCCAGCTGTGGCCCCTGACTGTGATTCCAGACCTGGGGGACTGAGATGGAAGGAGCTACAGAGCTTGTTTTAGAACAGAGCCCTCCAGGCCTCTGAAACAGTCTTTCCAGGCTGTTTTGTTTTCAGAGATGGTGTGAGAATCCAGGAACACTATTCTGCCATAGTCTTTTGAGCATTGGCATTTCAGGCACAAGGAATCATTAATGTTTTATTTTAGGCAGGGTCTATGTAATCCAGGCCACCCTCAAGCTCATGATGTGCTCTGCGTCAATGTTCCAAATTATCAGAATTATAGGTGCAAGTAAGCATGCACTGCTAAACTTCAGAATTTTATGTTAAAGTTTTAATAGATTTTATGACAGACCAAAGGGATTATTCCCTAGCAGAACCCACAGCTGAATTAAGCTGTGAGATGACCGAACTATTTGTTTTTTTGACACGGTCTCACTATGGAACCTTGGTTGTCTTTCAGCTTACCTATGTAGATCTGACTGCCTCTGCCTTCCAAGTGCTTGGGCTAAAATCCTGTGCTACCATGTCCAGCTAGTATTTGTTTTTTGAGATAGTATTTTGATGTAGTTTGGTTTAGCCTCACACTTGCTATGTAATGGAGGGTGATTGTGAACTCCTGAACCTCTTCCTGCCTGTACTCCCCAGGTTTTCAGGTTTGTATCACTGCCCCCATTTTTATGACCACACAGATAGAAACCAGGCACTTGTTCCTGTCAGATAATTGCTCACCACAAAGTCATTCCTCAACCTATAGAGCCTATATATGAGACTCATTTTTGCTGAGCAATCTTAGAACATGTTGAATTCAGGTCAAAATGTACAGGTAAGACCAAAGTCCTGCTGCCCCCTGGTGGTGGACTGACCTTCAACAGTCAGACAGGTTCTCAGAATACAGGGTATGTGCACAGAAGCCACAGGATAAACAGTGCATTTTCCTACATCATCTTTACTTGACGTTTTTTGGGAGAAAAGAGTAGGTAATGCAAAACACTTTTTATATTAGAACAGATGCATATAATATTGAATAGAATGTAAAATTTACATTACTTTTGAGACAAAGTACTTTTGACAAAGACAGTTCAAGCTAAGCTACTCATGAGCTTCAGGAGTATCACTAAACCCTGAGTGGGAGAAGACCCTGCATGCCTATGCTACCTAACATCATGGCCTTGGCCACATTGATAGAAGTCTAAAAGCAGCAAATTCAGTGCTTATTCATTTGGCAAAGTACCAGTGAATTACTTAACAAGCAACAGTTTAGGCTTTCTCTTCTTAGGAGCATTTAACCTGCTGTTAAAAGGCCTGAGTAAATAGAAGCTTTATGCTTGTGTTGAAAAATCTTCCTTTGAAAGTGATTTTCCTGCAGCAAGTGTTTTTAACATGCCCAGCTGAGGGTATGAAGGTATGACATGCGAGCTGGGCAACAGCCTAGGAACCACGTGGTCCAGATCACCAGATAAGAGTTACAAATGCACTTTTCAAGGGTGTCATCAGAAATGAAAACCACACTAGTCACGTTAGGAGCAGAAGGGAATGTAGTGAAGACAAACCTTAGGACCTTAGGGGTTGGTGGGTTCTGAGCACTTGGGGGCTATAGTGTTGCAGTATTTGCTTCTTGTGTTACAGGAAATCAAGAGCTTCTGTAGAGTGAAAGGCCATCCCATTTCCTTCCCAAAGCTTGCTCAAACCTGTTTAACTGGTGCTGAGGATGTTCTCTTCCAGAGTGAAGGTGTGAAGACTTCCACAGCAACCTGCTACAGTAACTCAGCAGCACTGAGATTAGATAGGTCAACTGCCCAGAAGCCGGGTGGGAGGTGGACTGGGGGCTGCTGCTGACTTTCTAGCATCTATGCACTCAGGGAAACTCATAAACTCCCACATGGTATGTGTGACTTCTTAATTTTCTCAACTTTTATAGAATCATTTCTTTCTTACCGGAATTCTATTCTTCGTTTGACAAAGCCCTAACCTGAGACTTAAATCCACAGGACAACCTGCTTGTTCCTTTAGAAATATACTTCTATTTTTTGTTTAAAACACAAATTTGGAGGAAAAAAAAAGTCCCATTTCAAATAACTAATAGGGAACACCAGTGGTAAATGATATTGTGCTAGGAAAAAGAACAAAAAAGGCAGACACCAATCACCTCCATTTTCCCAAGATTAAATGATTATTAAAAAAGTGCGCCACATTGTATAGAAATCAACATTCTCTCCCATAATTCTGTGCATTGGGACTATAGAAATGTCACTGTCCCTGCTCCACATCTTCAAATTAACATCCTCAGGTCACAACAGTAAGTCTTCCCAAAGGGGACCTTCCGGAAAAACAAACTGTTTCCTCGGCTTATGTTTCCCTGGAAAAGAAAAGAAACAGAAATAAAGTCTAGCATGAAGACGAAAGCACTCACACTGGACACATTTCTAGGTGTGACTGAAATGACTAACAGAACTTGGACCATCAGTATGGCCAAGTGACTGTGTTACAGAACTTTCAATAAGCTCCTTTTTGTTGTTGTTTTTTGAGACAGGGTTTCACCATGTAGCTCTGGTTGTCTTAGAACTCTCTATGTAAACCAGGCTGGCCTTGAACTCAGAGATCTGCCTCCCAAATACTGGGATTGCATGCACCACCACTGCCCAGAATATTAAGTTTCTCTTAGCACCAACTTTTTCATATGTAAAACAGCAGCATAGAGAACGGCGTCAATCTTCACAGGGCTAGTTTGAAAATGTTATGGGAAGTGCTTGGTATGCTATCTGATACATTGTAAATGACTAATACAGTTTGATGTTTTCCTAAGCACATATAGGATTAATGGTTTCCCAGATAAGGTTTGTCCGGCAACTTCTGGCAATCCATTTTCTATGTTCTTTCCTCCTACAAAAGGGCACTAGTTAGAAATGGGACTGCACTAGGAGACTGTCCTATAAAAGCAGTAAGATCTTGCTGGGCGGTGGTTGGACACGCCTTTAATTCCAGTATTCTGGAGGCAGAGGCAGGAAGATCTCAGTGAGTCTGAAGCAAGTCTGGTCTACAAAACAGTTTCAGGACAGCCAGCACTGTTACACAGAAAAACCCTATCTCAAAAAAGCAAAACAAAACAACAAACAAACAAACAAAACCCCAAAGACCCCAGTAGGATCTGGTCTGGAGAAGAGCTGGCAGTGTAGTTCAGTGGTGTTTCCCACATGATTAAGACTCCAGATTCAATAACCAACACCACAAAAAGAAAATGAACAACAGTTATGAGAATGTAGTATATTGGCAGAGCTCTTCTTGCCTATTATTTGGAAGTTTCTGGGTTGATCCCCAGCACGTCAGAAAGTGAAAACAACAAAATAATAAAGATATACAAATGAAAACAAGAAAGGAAAAAACTTAGAAGAAAACAACAACATTTGTGTAAATTTATACTGAAGCCATCCAAGGATTCTAGCCTGAATTCAATTGGCATGAACGGTGAGCAAAAGTAACCATAGCAACAACTGGACCTTTTCATTCGGAGTCCAGTCTGGGGGAGCCCAAGTTCTGTGAACAGAGCCATTCTCATCCATACCCTGGGATCTCAAGTAATGCAGCAAAGAGCTTCTTCATACCCTTCTCTGCAATTCTAAAAAGTGCAGGCCACGCAGAACCATCTGTAAACTGATGGCCCTTTTAAGTGATTCCCATGCTAAAGCCAGTGGACAGCCCATCCATTATCTTAGTTCCTCATACAACTATGTCTAGAGGTATCAAAAATGTTTGGTCAGTGATATAACCGTCACCAATAACTATAAACTATAGCATTGACAACGTCATCTACTAACAAAACAGGAAGCAAGCAACTAGTTCTGTCAGTATCTGACAAAATTTTGTCTAATAAATAAGTAATGTCTTATTTTCAGTCTTCATATCCAAATGTGGGGGAAAAAGTATATAAGATGTTCTGAATAGTTACAGAAAAGCAAGTTTGCTGGGCTTCTGTTTAGTCTGTGTGAGGTCCTGGGTCCCACAGCTCCAACAATAAAGGTTAAGTTGGGGGCTGGAGAGATGGCTCAGAGGTTAAGAGCGAGCACTGACTGCTCTTCCAGAGGTCCTGAGTTCAATTCCCAGCAACCACATGGTGGCTCACAACTATCTGTACTGAGATCTGGCGCCCTTCTCTGGTGTGCGGGCATACATCGAGGCAGAATGTTGTAAACATAATAAATAAATCTTTAAAAAAAATAAAGGTTAAGTTGGAAATCAGGCTATTGTGACTCAGATGGCTTGTGGTCGACATGTAGGAGTTTGTACTTCTTTACTACAACGTCGTTTTTAGGTACCACGCTTATGCTCGAGGGACACACACAACACTGTAAAGTTACTGAATAGCAGTTAAAGAATGAGTTAATATCAGAATTCAAGACACATCATTTAAGAGACCAAAAACAAAATGAGAGATAAAAATACCGCTTTTTGTAGCATGCACCAGCAATCTATCCAAGAAGTATATATTGGGGAGTAAGGAGGACATCCACCAGCAAGCCTGAAATTGAAAACATTAGTTACTTACAAACATTTTCAAGGAACTTTTTGGCAAAAATTTCCATCATAGGTTCCCTGAGATAGTTTTAATAAGACAATTACACCAGAGGAAAAGACCACCCATCATAAAGCAGGTTTAAGTCAACAAACAAACTTGTATATACTATGTATGTTTAGTATATATTCTTGTATTCTATTATTATTCTCCCTCACCCCTTCTTTTTCCTTCTGAGTCAGGGTTTCTGTGTTGCCCTGGCTGTTCTGGAACTTACTCTGTAGGCCAGGCTGGCCTTGAACTCAGAGATGTGCCTGTCAAGTGCTAGGCTTAAAGGCGTGCACCACCACTTAGTTCCCTTACTCCTCTCATTTCCCTTCCATCTCTTTCAATACCCCTCATCCCTACTCAACTCTTCCTCAGAATTGTGACTTGGTTTTATTTTGTGATACATTTAGATTTCTAAGAGTGGATGAATGAACAACCATATGACTGACCATCAGGGAAAATGGATTTTTAAATGAGCTTTCTTCATAAAAAAAATCAAGCTATGATAGCAGATATAAACACTGCTGACCACACTCTCCTATCTGAATATAATCCAACCACTTCCTAACTAGCTCAAAAAAAAAAAAAAAGAAAGAAAAGAAAAATTATGTCTATGTCGTTTTGCCTACACGAATGTCTTTGCACCATGTGTTTGTGTGGTGTCTGAGGCCAGAAGAGGATCCCAGAACCCATGGATCTGGAGTTACAGGCTCTGACTGATATGGCCTCAAACTCACAGATCTACTTACTCTGCCTCCTGAATGTTAGGATTAAAGATGCTCACTGCCAGGACCAGCTATAACTCATTTTAAAGCATGTGCTAAGCTAAAACTCGGAGATTGCTCTAAAAATCAGAAAACAAATTTGGCTAAAAATTCCATGGAGCTATTTCAATTTTTGTTTGAAAACAATAACATGTCTAAATGACACATTAAGTCAGATATTATATCAGAATGGTTTTAGGTTTCCTTTTTCAAGATTTTATTTATGAATAGGTGAGCATGTTTGTGCTCATTTGTGTATGGGTGCCCACAGAGATGAGGACAGGATGTCAGATTCCCTGGAGCTAGAGTTCTAGGAAAAGGTGAGTCACCAGACATGGGTGCTGAGAACCGAGCTCTGGTCCTCTGGAAGAGTAGCATGTGCTCTTAACTGCTGAGCCATCTTTCTAGCCTGTTTTGTTTTCCTGACACAGGATCTCATGGCCTTAAACTTGCTATGCATCTAAGCTGAGCTTTGAATACCTGATCTTGCCTTCACCTCCCAAGTACTAGGATTACAGCACATGCTACCATAGCTAAGGAACAGAGTTTCGAGTTAATTCTAGAAGCAAAATATTTGCCAATGTGGTGGAGTCACTTGACATCTGGAACTGAAAATCAATGGTGTTCTCTAACATACTCCAGTGTGAGACTTGTGGAGACAAGCAACTCCCTGGGGCTTACTGCCCAACCAATCTAGATGAATCTGAGAGTTCTAAGCCGACCAATGAGAGAACCTATCTAAAAAACAAGGTAGATGGCACCTGCAGAATGATATTTGAGGTTAATCTCTGAACTCCACAAGTACATACATGTACCCTACACAACGAATGCACACAATGTAATCAATGCATATCATGTATGCACACACATACACACTTCAGAATTTTTGTTTGTTTTTTGAAACAGGGTTTCTCTGTAGCTTTGGATCCTGTCCTAGAACTTGATCTTGCAGACCAGGCTGGCCTCAAACTCAGAGAGATCCACCTGCCTCTGCCTCCTGAGTGCTGGGATTAAAGGTGTGCGCCACCACCACCCGGCCATACTTTACACAAACCCCTACAGACAGGCATACATACACTCATCAGTTAAGAGCATTTGCTGCTCTTGCAGAGGGTGCAGCTTCAATTCCCAGCACCCATATGGTGGCTTACAACCATCTATAATCCCAGTCATATGGGGTCGAGGGGGCAAATTACCAAACTAAGAAATGCAAAGTAGGGGACTGGGTCTGCAACTAACTGGTGGAGTATATATGCCTAGCACAAGTGAGGCCTTGGTTTCTATCCTCCATGATTGCAAAAATGAAGACAAAATCATGACTGAGGAGAAGGCTCAGAGGGTAAAACACTGGTTGTGCAAGTCCTAGAATTAGGTTTGGATATGCCACACCCACTCAACAGATAAGATTGCATAGTGTACAACCCCTATAAGCCGCACTTAGTAGGCAGGGGCAGATGATTCCCATGGCAGGTTGTCTAACTAGACCAGCTCAACTGAGCTCTGGGTTCAGTGAGACACCCTATTTTGTAATTAGAATGAAAACACCACACATCAACTTCTGGCTTCCACATGCACCAGCCAAAAACCCAAAAAGCACTTACCCACAGTTGTTGACAGCCATAAGATTAGATACAAGCACAAAGGGGTATGTCAACATACTGGCAAAGAACTGTAAGACAGCAAGAAAACAGCTGAGTTACCAAACCATTCTCAATCTTCATTGCTCCCCTCTCTCCTTGAAGGCCTGGTGCTAATACTGCTCAAATATTCCAACAGTAGTCCTGAGCTCGCAGAGCCCTGGAATGCTTTTATATAGTTTTGAGCCCAGAGGCACTTTTTTTTTTTTTGCCACAATGTACTTATATATCCAAAATTTATCAAAAGGCCAAAACAATCTTCTTATTCTATGATTGAGGTCTCATTCAAGTGAAAGTAAACTGCTTACTTAGGAGAAAAAGTTGTGCCTTTTTTTTTGGGGGGGGGGGGGTCCGAGAAAGGTTTCGCCCTAGCTGTTCTGGAACTAGCTCTTGTGGACCAGGTTGGCCTTGAACTCACAGAGATCTGCCAGGGCATCTGCCTCCCAAGTGCTGGAATAAAAGGCATGTGCCACCACAGCCCGGCTGAGAAAAAGTTTTAAACTAATACAAATAAAGTATTTCAAAGTACCCCTGAAAAGAAGATGAGCACCTGATGGAGGAAGGTCATTGGCTAATAAAGAAACTGCCTTGGCCCATTTGATAGGCCAGCCTTGAGGTGGGTGGAGTAAACAGAACAGAATGCTGGGAAGAAGAGGAAGTGAGCTGAGACGCCATTTCCTCTCCTCTCTGGGGCAGACCGGATGAAGCTCTGACCCAGGATGGACGTAGGCTAGAATCCTTCTCGATAAGCTACTGCCTTGTGGTGCTACACACATTAATAGAAATGGCCCAGGCAGTGTTTAAAAGAATACAATTTGTGTGTTATTTCCGGTAGAGCTAGCCAGTGGCTGGGAGCTGGGTGGCAGGAACGCACCCTCTCAAAGCCAATGGGAACTACTGCAGATCCCATTTTCAGCTGTGTGATGAGTGTCAGCTACCTAACTGCACGGGAGGCTGAAGCAGTTTTACAAGGCAGGCGAGATGAGATGGCTCAGTTACAGTCAAAGTTGCCAACACGGATGGACCTGAGCTCAGTCCTCAGAACTGGCACCCACAAGTCTCCCTCCCTCCTCCTCCCTCCCTCCACATGCATGCTTTGGCACATGTGCAGTTCCCACATCCCAAATCAATGTAGGCAGAGCGTTCAGTTCTCTAAGTGAGATGTGAAGGGCACAATGCGTAGCTGCCCCACTCCCCCATGAAAGCTAAGCAATACCAAACACATGGGGCAAGTAAAAGCCACCATGAGAGGGCAACTGTAGTCTCCACCACCTCCGACACAGGAACCATGTGACGGACATTTCCAGGGAGGTGGCTGGCAGCTTTAAAACACTGGTCATACAGGCCATACTTAAACAACCACCACCACCAAACAAACTGTTCCTAGAAAATTCAGAGGATTAAGAAACTCACTCCTGTGACAGCTTGGGAATAACTTTTCATTTCATTCATGGTAGAGACCTAAAATAGGAAAAGAGCTTTTATTAGAATGACTCACACACAGAGCTGATAGTAAGTTAAAACTCACAAGAGTATGACAGTTTGAAAATGAAGTTTAATAAAAACAAAGTATCTATGATGAATATAAAAAAGTGGCAGTCAGGGGCTGGAGAGATGGCTCAGCAGTTAAGGGCACTGACTGCTCTTTTAGATGTTCTGAGTTCAATTCTCAGCAACCACATGGTGGTTTGCAACCATCCATAATGAGAACTGGTGCATACACGCAGGCACAACACTGAATATAATAACTTCTTTTTGTTTTTGTTTTTTAAGATGGGATTTCTCTAACAGCCCTAGCTGTCCTGGAACTAGCTCTTGTAGATCAGGCTGGCCTTGAGCTCATGGACATCTGCCTGCCTCTGCCTCCAGCCAAGGCTGGGCATGGTGGTGCATGCCTTGTACGTAGCATTTGAGAGGTACATATAAGTGGATCTCAAGGCCAGTCTTGTCTATATTAGTTCAGGCAAGTCAGAGTCAGATCCCATTTTAACAAAAAACTGGCAGTCAAGATGACTGACATAGGGATACCCTTTCAAAAGATTTCCAGGGGTTGGAGAGATGGCTCAGTGGTTAAGAGTACTGGCAACTCTTCCAGAGGTCCCAAGTTCAACTCCCAGTAAGCACATGGCGGTTCACAGCCATCTATAATGGGATCTGATACTCTCTTCTGGCATGCAGGAGTTTATGTAGATAGGGCACAATATACATAAAATAAATTTTTTTTTTTGAGACAAGGTTTTTCTGTGTATCTTTGGCTGTCACTCTGTAGACCAGGCTGGCCTCGAACTCACAGAAATCCACCTGCCTCACAAGTGCTTGGATTAAAGGTGTCCATCACTGCCCAGCTAAAATAAATATATCTTAAAATACTAAAATAAATAAATAAATAAACAGTCAGGCAGTAGTGGCGCACGCCTTTAGTCCCAGTATTTAGGAGGCAGAAACAGGCGGATCTCTGTGAGTTCAAGGCCAGCCTGGTCTACAGAGTTAGTTCCAGGACAGCCAGAAAAATCTTGTCTTTGAAATTTTTTTTCCCCCAAATTGATCATTCTCATCAATAACTACTGGCAAATTCCTATCACACTAGGATGATGTAGGAAGAAATGTACCAGCCTCAATATTTGGAAGATAATTCAAACCCTCAAAACCTCTGAGACAGAGATTTCTAGGAGCTCCTTCAATACCCCAGAAGATGTGGTAAACCCCAAAACACAACAAACAACTATTCTCCTTATATTGTATGCTCTAAAATTAGGTATCGGAAAAACAAAAACAAAAAGTCTCAAAGTCCTAACAATATCAGGGCTAGATCCACGGGTACCCTCTATAGGAAATAGCATGTAAGTCTTTATAAACTCAAATGATCTTTTTTACTATGTAATGTTCTGTTTGGCACATACCAAACTGCCATCTTACTCACAGCTACAATGACTGCCAGGTGAATACAAAAAAAGCCCTCACCAGCATATCTTACCAAGATTATAACCTACCCCACTGTCCAGTGCATAGGTATTGATGAGATAAGCCAGTGAGTTACAGAGCCACAAGGAAATGACGTCACCTATGAGGCGAGGAATTAGACCCCTATATGAAGACATAGTAAGCAGGAAAAAACTATGATCAGTAAAACAGACATCTACTTAGTATAAACACATCTCGAAAGCTAAGACATTTAAAAACATTCTAGGGGACTGAACAGCAAACCCCAGAACGTAGCCCTCATTCCAAGTTCAATCTGGTTAACAGCTGTACTAATGCTGACCTGTAATGGCTTTTGTTCCCACTTTTAGAATACAGGTCAGCTATAACCCTTTATGAATTAGCCAACAGCACGCTTTACTATTAGTAACCATAACAGGAAGAGCCAAAGACTTGCAAGGTGCTTTGCAGAGGAGATTTATAACACTGTTTTACTAAACTATTTGATACTCAAATTTGGCAGGGCAAAAGATGAAGGGGGAAAAACAACAATAACAAATAAACAAACAGTGAGAATGATCCAAACAGAGAGAAATATCAAAAGCATGTTTCCAGAGGCTAGGGATACTGCTCAGTTGATAAGAGAGCTTGAAGCACGAGACCCTAAGTTTGATTCCCCAGTATTATACAAACTGGGGGTAATAGCCCATGCATGTATCTCCAGCACTCAGTAGAAAGAGGCAGGAGGAGAGAAGTTCAAGGTAATCCTCTCCTTTACATAAAGTTTTAGGCCAGACTGGAGCACATGAAACCATGTCTTTAAAAAAAAAAAATTCAAGAATTTAAGGCATCCATTTGCTGCATGGCAGTGTTTTTAAATGATAGAACTGGCATTCAAACTCAGCGCTTCCATCTGCAAGGTAATATTCCCAGTGTCACTCAAATTAGGTCAATCAAACACAGGAAACACAAGTTTTTCATGTAGGCTGGCCTCAAACTTGCTATGTATACAAGGATAACCTTGAACTTCTGATCCTCTTATCCCTTCCTCTTGAATGCCAGGATTATAGGCATATATAGTCCAGTATGTCCAGTTTTATTGTGCTAGAGACTGAACCTAAAGCTTTTCATATGCTAGGCAAATATACTACAAACTCAGGTACATTGCAGGCTCCTCAACGCTTTTAAAATGAAACTGGTGCTGGCTGGAGAGGTGGCTCAGTGGTTCAGAGCACTTACTGCTCTTGTCTGCTGTGTAATAACCCTTCTGTACACTGTGAAAATGTGCTGCTCTCATGGCTATGAAAAACTGATTGGCCAATAGCTAGGCAGGATTTTAGGGGCAGAGAGAATACTGGGAAGGGTGGAGTCAGGAGTCACCAGAGAAACATAGGGAAGAAACAGGAGGTACATGATGTACAAGAGGTAACATCAGGTGGCAGAATGTAATTAATAGAAATGGGTTCAATTAAGTTATAAGAGTTAATATTAAGTTAGCATTTATAATCAAGTGTCCCTTGGTTATGTGGGAACTGATAAGTTGGAAAGAAAAGTCTGCCCACACTCGCCTAAGACCCTGGTTTAGTTCCCAACACCTACACGATGGCTTACAACGGCCTCCACCTCGAGTTCAAAGGATCTATCTGATTCTCTCTGCTGACACAGACCCACTTGTGCTTGTGTGTACACTCACACATACAAATAACATTTTAAAATGAGACTAATGATAAACTGTCTTTTCTATTTGTCAGAATACTCAAAAATTAAAAAAATACTCAAAAAATGGAATAAATTTAGGGTCTGGTGAGTTGTCTCACCCAGAGGAGCCCAGGTTTGACCCCCTAGCAGCTCCATAGAGACTCACAACAACCATGTGTGACTCAAGACCAGAGGCTCTGACACCATATTCTGGCTTCCTCACATGGTGGCCTCTGTACATACATGTAACCAAAACATCCATACATACAAAATAACAATCAAACAAAAGAAAAGAAAAAGAAATCTGGGGCTCAGCTCAGTGGTAGAGCATGTTTTTGATTTTTAGCATCAACTAAATTATGGAGACGCTGAAACGTAAGAGGACCATTTCATTGCCCACGGTCAGTTTCTGTTAGTCAAGCACAGTAGTTTAAACTTTCCAAAGTCAAGCCTTGCAAATGCTTATTCTAGAGTAATAAAAATACATGCTATGACTTTTTTTCCATCTTTCAAAAATTAGTATTCCCCTTTAATAACTGTATTATAAAGGAACTTATCATCATAAAAACAAACAAGTTTGACATAGTGCTGAACACCTTTAAAGTTAGTACTTGGAAAGCAGAGGCAGGTAGATCTCTGTGAGCTTGAGACACTATCTCAAAAACAAAACAAAAAAAGCAAGGCCTGGTGCAAGTAAGGGCTTTTGTCACCAAGGCTGACATCCCAAGTTTAATTCCTGAAATCCAGGCATTAAAAGATAAAACTGATTCTCTCAAGTTGTCCTCTGACTTCCACACATGCACCCACAGGTAGAGGTATAGGAGGATCAGGAGTTCAAAGTCATCCTAATTCAGTCTGAGGTCAGACTGGGCTATAAGAGACCTTGTCTAAAAAAAAAATCCTTATTTTAAGCATATAAAATATAAGTCAGTAGAGGTCTGTAAAGAGCTTAACATAAACCCCGAGAGAACATTTTTTTTCCCTCAAAATTAAAGACTCATTGCCCTTATTGTCAAGAAAGCTTTTCTACTAACACAAAAATGATTAACAGGAAAAAAACAACATTTACTCACGCAAAAAATCCTACAATGCCTTCTTCCCGGTAGATGGTTAATATGGAGTCACACAGCCCGCTAGGTAACGATAAAGGTAAAGGACACAGAGATTTGAGTTTTGAGAAGGGAATTTCACCCCCACCCCCAGCAGGGTTTCACTGAGCCCAAGGCAGCCTAAATTTATTATGTTGAGGCTGACCCTGAACTCCTGCCTGCACTTTCCGAAGTGACTGAGATCACAGGTATACCCCATAACACCTGGCTAATAATTACTTTTGACAAAGTCAATTTTCATCAAAAATTTCTAGCACTGGTTCACTCTTGTAAAAAGTTAGATTCTATTAGAAAATAAAGCTACTGGGGCTGGAGAGATGACTCAGTTGTTAAGAGCACTGGGCGCTCTTCCAGTGGACCTGGTTCAATTCCCAGCATCCACATGGTAGCTCACAACCTTCTGTCTAACTCAAGTCTCAGAGGATCTGGTGTTCTCTTCTGGCCTCTGTGGGCACCGGACATGCATGCGGTGCACAGACACACAAGAAGGCAAAACACCTATACACATTTAACAAAAAAAAGTGAAGCAATTAACTATGAAGGAAGGGATAGCTGGATGATGGTGGCACACACCTTTAATCTCCGCACTTTGGAGGCAGAGGCAGGTGGATATCTATGAGTCTGAGGCCAGCCTGGTCTACAGAGCGAGTTCCAGGACAGCCAATGCTACAGAGAAAAACCCTGTTTTAAAAAACCAAAGCAAACCAAAAAGACTGTGAAAGATGTAGTGTATGCAGTTCAGAATACATTTGCTGCTCTTGCAGGACCCAGGTTCAGGTCCCAGCGGAAATGGGGGCTCAAAACCATCTCTAACTCCAGTTCCAGAAGATCCGACACTTCTGGCATTAACAGGCACTGAACCGACTGCACATGACACACATACAAACAAGCAGGCAAACACACATATAAAAAAGAAGAAAAACAAACCCCAAACACTTACCAGTACTTGGACTCTCTGCCAATGAACTGTACCATAGTTCTCAGAGTGATCACTGTAGAACAGAGACAAGACTGTTTTAAGAACTGTGTTGAGAGTTAGGGAGGCTGCTTAGCCAGTAAAGACGGCTGCTGACAAGCCCCTCAACCCGTGTTTGATCCTCAGAAACCAAGTTGTAGAAGGAGAAAACGGATTCCCAATTGTCCTCTGACCTCCACATAAATGCTGTAGAACGCCTGCCCCTCCACTGCCAAAATAAATGCAAAACAAATTCTTGAATTAAAGAAAAACCCACCAACTATGTTGAGATTATTTTGGTAACCCTAAAAGTTTTTTTCATCTAAAGACACTTCACTATCTGGAAGAAGACAGCAAAGCAGGTGAACAAAAATATGAAGGCAGAGCCTTGCAGTCAATGCCCACACCAAGATAAAGAAATATGTAGAACAATGAGATTATTTTATGCCACCAACTGCAAACATACCGTGGAAGGGATGTGTAATGAGGGTAGCAGCAGAACGAGCAATCATCTCTCGAGTTGTCTAGAAACAATCAAAACACACTTCTGAAATCTAAATAAATGATATTCGTATTCCGGTAAGGAATGTAGGTGGACACTCAGTATAGGGCAAAGGACTAGGTGCCAAAGCTTTCCTGTTTTGGAGTCAGGAAGTATGCTCCAATGGATTAACCTAATATTTTATCATTTCGTTATACCTTTCATGGATTTCAACTTTCTGTTGTAGTAACTTTCTGAAATCTCCCCGAAAAAGAGACTTATTTTCCCCAACCCCATAGAGAAGAGAGAGGGTTACCTGTTTGAATAAACTTACCAGAGTTGGATTCATTCACTCATTTGGCAGTAGTGGGAATTAGACCCAGGGCCTCACACATACTATGTAAGTAAGTGCTCTACCAACAAGCTATATCCCTGACCCTCTTAATACTTTTTTCATACAATATCTGTCTCACTAAGTTGTTTGGGCTGGCCTTGATTTTACTCTGTAGACCAAGCAGGCCTTAGAGTTTTGCTCCTCCTGCTTCAACCTCCCAAAATACTGGGACTACAGGCCTGAGCCATCAGGTCTGGCTTTCAAAGCTGGACATGGTGGTGTATTCCTGCGATCCCATATGGGGGAGAAGCTGAGGCAGAAGGATTGTGAGTTTAAGGTCACCCTGGGCTAGAAAATTGATTTTTAAAATAAATAACAAAATAGAATTTGGGGCTGGAGAGACAGCTCAGTGGTAAAGAATACTGGTTATTGTTTCAGATTTGGCTCCCAGCACCCACATGGCAGCTCCCAACCTTCTGCAACACCAGTTCCAAAAACTATCCCATTGGCCTCTGCAGGTACCAGGCATGCATACAAGCAAGCAAAATACCCTCCCCCAATAAAAGAACAAATGTAAAAACTGCCTCAGTCTTAACTACAGAGGAAGCTACACCTGTTCCCAACAGCAGGCCATGTTCTTCTTTTGGGTTATTAGACAGGAAAGCTCAATTTAAACTGGGAACAGACCTGGAAAAGCAGAAGTCATGATCCTGGTTCAACAACAAGGGGTAAATTTATTTCTTACCTCTTTGATAACTTGGTCAAAGGAGGACGAGCATTCCTTTTGTACATTTCCAGGTCCTAACTCCTGGAAATAAAAAAGACAGAAATCTTGATGATTTTAAATAGAAATCTTCAAACCCATGGCTACCCCATAAGCCACCAGCCACTGAGATGAAAGAAAAAGGCCTGGTTTTTCTCCTATAAAGAGACAACAGGAATGTGCCAGAGACAGGGGCTCACATAGAGAACAGCACCAACGTACCTCGGGTTTCTCGCACTCTTGGTAATGCTACAGAAAAAATAGAAACAAGTAATAATTAGAGTTATTAATGTATCCTGTTAGAAGGCAATGACAGAAAATGAAAAGCACTGATTTTCTTTTGCGGTCTTCCCAATTTCTACCTCACATTAATCGACTGGAAATAACTATCTCTAAGGTGGTATTACTGCAAAGTTGAACATCTGAAGCAAACGCTCCTAAAAACTTTTTTCCCCCTTGGCATCATAGGCCAGCGCCTATCATATGCCTGGTTTGAAAATGTTTTTTTCTTCTCTCTCTCTCTCTTTTTTTTTTTTGGTTTTTTGAGACAGGGTTTCTCTGTAGCTTTGGAGCCTGTCCTGGAACTAGCTCTTCTAGACCAGGCTGGCCTTGAACTCACAGAGATTAAAGGTGTGCCCAGTTCGCTCTCATTTTTTTTTTTTTTGAAAAGATTTATTTATTATAGGCCGGGCTGTGGTGGAGTACGCCTTTACCACCATACCAGAGTGTCACCATCGCCCCACTCTCTTCTGTATGTGACTGCTTCTAAAATGAGCAAGACAGTTTTCTCATCTGGAGAAGAGCACGTGACTATTAGAAAATCCCCGATTATACCGCAAGAGGAAATATGGCTTCTGGTATATTTTAGAAATAGAGAAAGCACTCAGGAGGCAGAGACAGGCAGTCAACACAGCGACTTCCAAGACAGGGCTACATAGTGAGCTCTTGGTGGGGAGGGGAGAAAGACAATACAAAATGGGCTAGAGAACACACGTTTAGTAGGTGACAAACAGCTTTTCTATTTTCTTTGCCTCTTTCTCTCTCTTTGTTAGAGACAGGTCTCATAGCTAATAATGACCTTGAATTGAACTCTTACTCCTCCCTCCAACTTCCAAGTGCTGGGCTTAGGCTTGGGAGAACAAACCTGAGTTTTATTTTAGTCTTATCAGATAAAAAACATGCAATACTTTCTTTAGCAAAAAGAATTAATTTAACCTCTACTCCCCTACCCTCCCCAAAGAAGTCTCCTCATCACCTAGGTCTGTACAACACAGACTCCTGACAGCCACTGATACTGACTACCCTAGGGTCTTCCCAGCCGACTGTGGCTTAGGGAACAGAGTAGGCAACAATGCCAATAGATGAAGCTGCACAAGACTCTTGGAAGATGCCTGCAAGAATGGGCAGAAGGCCCAGGAAATCAAGGGTATGGGCTTTTCAGTTGTAGAATATTTGATCAGACTGCAAACCCCAAGATTTTGTTATTTACTGGAAAAACCTGTTTTTAGCTGTGGTGTGGCTCAACCTTAGCACATACCTTTAATCCAAGAGCTTTCTGATTGAATATTGTAAACAAGATTAAATAAAGCCAACCATACAGAGATCAAGAGGCAGAGCAAACTACCAGATGACAGGAAGTGAAAAAGAAAAAACAGAGAGTAACAAGGAGTCAGGACGGTGGACAGAGAGGCATAGGAGGTAGAAGGGAGGGACACTGAGTTTGAGGAGAGGTTTGAGATGGCTGAGGAGGACGGTCAGCTGGGTGCTTTCTCTGCCTCTCTGAGCTACCAGGCTTTCACCCCCACATCTGGCTCCCAAGTCTCTGTTGGTAAAACTGAGCAATTGAGATTTTGTTAAAAACACTTTCCCCCTACAGACTGGGAACATGTCCTTTTGAAAATATCCTGCAAGTAGGGCGGTGGTGGTATACGCCTTTACTCCCAGCACTCGGGAGGCAGAGGGATCTCTGGGAATTCAAGGTCAGCCTGGTTTACTTAGCAAAACCCTGTCTCAAAGTAAATAAAAAAGTCATACAATGAAGAAAAAGACTTTTTAATATGTCATGTAACACATATACAAGGTTAGGGAGACATCTCGCTAGGTAAAATCTTTACTGCATAAACATAAGAACCTGAGTTAGGCTCCCAAGAACCCATGTAAACCATGTAAAGTTTCCCTTCATCTGTAATCTTTGTGTTCCTACAGAAAGGTGGGAGGCCGAAACAGAACCCCAAGACCCTATGGGCTAGCTAGCCTGGTGTTCAAACAAGATGGAAAGTAAAGACTCACACTAGAGGGTGTTCTTTGACCTTTGCATGTGTACAGCGACTCATTTGCTCAAATATGTGCACACACACTGAGAAACATGCATACACATCACACACAGACAAAACTAAACCCAACAACAACACAAACTCTGAAATACACAGAAGAGTGAACAAAAGCAGAAATATATAACTAGTGAGGCAAGCATCCAAATAGCCATGAACCACACTGCCACCATCCCTGACCTTGTGTGTAGATTCTTTTTCTGGTAAGTTCCCCTTTTCCAGGTGCTGGAGATTAAACCAGAGCCTTGGACAGGCTATGTCAGCACCTACCACCAATCTGAATCTCAGCTGTTATGTTCATTTTTCTTTTTTAAACTTTTTTTTTAAATTATCCGTGTTTGTCTACCACACATACATACAAAAAATCGGAAGAAAACTTGCCGAAGTCAGTTTTTGCCTTCCATCATGTCATCTCTGGGAATCAGATTCAAGTCATCATGACATCTTCAACTGCTGAGCCACCTCAACTATGCTTTCTTTTTGAGACAATGTCTTATGCAACCCAGGCTGGCCTATAACTCAGGATGTAACTGAGGCTGGCTTTGAATTCCCTGATTCTTCTTCCCCCACCTCCTAAATGCTAGGGTTACAACACAATCCACTATGCCTAGCAGCAGCTCTTGCTTCTTTACTTTTCAATATTTTGAATAGGAAATGTGTCACTGAGTAATACTAGCAATGTAAAAGGTAACTCCAGGAAAAAAAGTGTGTTTTACTCAGATTTCTTCCCTTACAATAACTAAGTAAGTAATAATAATAAAAAGTCAAACTGTCTAGGTGAACAGAAGTACTTTCTATTCAGAACCGGTTTTAAAGGAAGAAGGTCACATATATCAAAGTCAATGACTTTAATTGCACAAATTTCCTTTGTTTCATGGGGGAAGAGTGGGCATTTCAAGAACATGTTTTCAAAGCAGACTCGTGGGCAACCACTCAGAAGGCAGAATCAAATTCAAGGCCAGCTGAGGCTACTAAGCAAGTTCTGAGGCCAGTCTATGCTTCGCAGAGAAATCCTGTCTTCATTCAATCAGTTAACCAATTAATCAATTAAGAGAAAAAAATGTCAGTTTATCTTTGAAATCAGTGGAATAAATTGTGCACAAAAGGCAACTAAAAGGTATGAGAACATTGACTTCTTCTTACCTGTAAGACTTTACCGTGGACCACAGTTCCAAGGACTCCCGAACACAGTCTTGGAGTTAAGCCTCTGAACAACCCACGCCTCCCATCGATGCTTGCAATGTGCTGAGCTAAGAACAAAAGTCAGAGCTTTAGGTTCTAGTCCAAAAACATAGCTACAAGAAATCTCAAGGCAGCAGCCCTTCTGCATAGTTTCCTTCAGTCACTCCAGCCCATCCGTCTTCAATGTCATCCTTCCCAAATAAATCAAAGGCACCTACCATAACAAAAGAGACCAGGAAGCTGACATACTTGTCGCCCAAAAATATTTCGTCCTATTGTTGGAGGAAGAGGCTCATATCCCACCTTTAAAAACAAAGGAATATATCAACACTAAGCAAATCCCCAGGAATATTCTGGCTGCAAGGTCTTAAAAAGAAAATCAGGCTCAAATTCTTTTGTGTTTGGTGCTGAAAGTGAACTCCACGTCCATCCTTATGCCCCATCTCTATCAACAAACTACCTTTAGCTCCATAGTTTTTAGAAATAAAAAAAATGCAGTTTATATTTCTTAAGGCTTCGTTGAAGTACCGCCCTTATTACTCTTTTGTCCTGTTGTATAGATTAGGACTAGGTTCAATAAACTCCAAGTTGCCCTTTGAGTTGAAATCTACAGAGTAAACCATGAACCTAAGATAGATTATCAAACTGAAAATAGAACAAGGAAACCATTGTGTCAGGAAAGTCTAGTTTATCGATAAGGCTAACAAATACTTTTACAATTTTTTTCTTCCTTTTTGATTTTTGGAGACAGAGTTTCTCCGTGTAGCCCTGGCTGTCCTGGAACTAGCTCTGTAGACCAGGATGGTCTTGAACTCAAAGATCCACCTGTCTCTGTCTCCCAAGGGCTGGGATTAAAGGAGTGCGCCACCACCACCCAGCTTTACATTTTTTATATTTGAATAAAATAAGAAAATATCCACTGAGCCAGCATCAACTGCCTGCCTCTATGGTTAACTAGACAACAAAGGCAAATGCATACAGTTAGGTAATTCACTTACGAAAATAATTGCATGCTAGGTCCATATTAAATGTACAGTCTCATTAGCAATACACAGAAAGTCATAAAAATTAATGATTGTCATTTTATTTACACAATAAATTCTGGACTTGTAGTGCCAAACGGATACTTGAGAAAAAAACCCAGTAGGAGAGTTTGGATTCTATTGTTGCAATTCCTTCATCTGTTGCTAATTCTCCCCCTCTGAGCTCACTGAAAAGCTACCTTGTGAATTTTAAAACAGTATTTGGGAATTTCACTAACCCCCTGAGATACTTGGCAACACACAGATATTGTGAAATCAGACTTTAGGATAGCAAATTGTAAGAGCACTAAATGTCACTAGAAAACACTGCCCTTTTGAGAACTACTTTAGAGTTTGTACTGCAAAATGCAGTGTAGCCCAAATGTGCCTCTGCTTTAGACAAAGAGGGTTCAACTTGTACACTAAAAACTGAACATCCATCAATCAACTTGGCAATAATTTGTATGAGTAACAATTGAAAAAATGAGGTCCATTCTGCATGTTTTTTCAGAACGGTAAATAGTTAGGACAAAGATTCTAAGGCCTGCTACCTTCGGTAACACAAGGCATGGGGTGAGTATGTCAACTCTCAATAAATGCTTAGAAAACGGCCTGCTCAAAACGGGGAAAGTTAGAACAGCAACTGAAAATACGGTCACCAGCTAAAAGTAGGTTTCTTTATCCATGAATATAGAATATCATGTAATAACCAGCAGATCAGAAAGTAAGCTAAAGGGAGGCGTTTGATATTACGTTTAAACTCACTAAACAGAACTGATTGCCAGCTCTAACCAACGTGATTTTCATTGTCATGAACCACACCGGCGGCTGTGAAAGCGCTCAATGGATCCTTAGGAAATCTGACTTCACTATTACTTCTCAATGAGATCCTTGTGTATATCCGGGTATCTGGTGTTAAAATCTCTGAACGGAACAGAAGTAGAAACAGCAGAACAGAAAAAAAAGCGAATAAAAACAACACGATGTTGGCTTTCCTAGAATTTCACATTTGTACTGAGTAGCTCACGTCTCGAGTTTGAGAAGGAGTGGAGGAGGCGAGGTGAATGTCAGTTTCAGAGGGGCGACAGGGAAACCCTCGGTGGCTATCGACCTGATCAACCTCAGAGAAGGAAAACAAAGTTGAGAAGAGCCAAGGCAAGGAAGGGCAGGGTGGCAGTTGGCCGCGGAGCGGGAGCGGGCCCGCCCGGAGCGAGCCTCGGGGTGTTTCCCACAGGGGCCGCGAGGCCGTGGAAGTTGTCCCTGACGGTGGAAAGGGCAGCAGCGCCTCGCCGGAGGGGCAAGGCCTGGGACGCCGAGGCGGCGACCCGACAGGACGCTGACCGGGAAGGGCAGGGCGACGACTCATACCTGGATGAGCACTTTCACGTACATGAGCGGCTGGGACAGGATGGTGAGACCGGAGCCCAGGAGCACCTGACTGGCCGCGTCCGCCATGATGGCACCCGCGGACGGACGGACGGACAGACCGAGTCACCAAGCGGCACAGCCGGTTCCAGATCACGTGTCGGAGGCGCCGGCTTCACTGGCCCGCCCGCGGCGCGCCGCCCGCTCAGGCCCCGCCCACGGTCCCGCCCAAAGAAACGGCAGGCGCTCGCGAGGGGGCGCCAGGGGCGGGGCGCGCATGCGTGCCGGAGCGGGCTCCGCGCGCCTCTAGGACAGGCCATTCCGTCTGCGCTTGCGCAGGCCGGAAGTGTCCGGAAGGAGCGAGTGGTGGGGGGGGGGGGGGATGACCCTGGCGGCCAAGGCAAGGTCATGAGGAAAACACCTCGTCGGCTCTCAGGCTTGGTTCAGTGGGTGTTTTCCGTTAGAGTTGTCCTGTCTCAATGGCCAACAGTGAGTTCTGCGGATTCCTGTTTTTGCATTTATCACTAGCTCTGTGGTAGAGCACTTCCCAGCATTTCACAGAGTCCCTAGGCTCAGTCCTCAATACTGGAAAAAACAAAGCAACAGCAACTACATATGCTCCCCAAGGGTCAGATGTAGTGTCGCAGGCCCTTAATTCAGTATTTGGGAGGCAGAGGCAGACGGACGTGTGCGTTCAAGGCTAACCCAGTCTACAGAGTGAATTCTGGGTAATCCGGGGTTACATGATGAGACAATGTCATATTTTTTTGTCTTCTCTGACTACTCTAAATTCACTTTACCCGCGTTTCCTACCTGTTGCATTATGGCACCTGTCACTGGGGAATTGGCTTTGCCTGTTGACAGTGTCAAACTCTGATTTAGGAACCCAGATGGCCTTTGTTCAGAATTTTATTTCCAGAGCCTTACGGTACTCAATATTTATTACCAGATGAACAAATATTTCAGTGCCCATCATGCTATCCAAGCTATTAGAAGTAAAACGGGGAAAAGGTGTTGCTGCTCCCTGCACTTTTGCCCCGTGTTGGACATCACCTCGTCCAGGCCGTGTGTAATGCAGAGAATGAGGAGCCGAGAAAACTGCGTGTGGAATCTGGCTTTTCTTTTGCGTCCACGTGTTATTTATCTTTCTTTGTATCTAAATCCATGGACAACACAACTAATTTACCTTCTTACGAACATTAAGTGAAACTGTGTCTATGGAGTTTTTTGAAAACTTGGTTGAAGTTAGTACAGCTCTCTATTCACACAAAACCAGTTGATATTAGAAAGCAGCTTGTAGGTCAGTCACATAGGCTTTGAAGTTCGAAGGGCCTGGTTCACAGTCTACCTCTGCCAGTTTGTAACTGTGACCTTACACGGGTCATATCACCTCTTTAAGACTTTCAGGCCAATGAGTATAGTAATAATCCACTTCTTAACATTATCTGAAGGAATGAATAAAGGAATGTCAACCTAGCCTGGCACACACATCAAAATGTAATAGTAAAATAGTAGCTTTTAGAATTATAAGTTACTTACGAGTTGTTTTTAAACTAAACATAGATATTTCTCAATGTTAGTGTTATGGTATTGGTCCCTTTAAGAGACAAGCCACGCCCACTCCCTCCCCCATCTGCTGAGGCAGACTGATCTTCAGCTTCCGGCCTGAGTTCTCTCTCTTTTCCATCTTCCTCTCGGAGAGGCAGCTTCGCTTCTGCCTCTCTCCCCACTTCTCTGCTTCCCCCCTTCTCTGTCTCTTTCTCCTCTTCTCTCTCTCTCTCTCTCTGTTTCTCTCTCTCTCTCCTCCCCCCTCTCTCCCCCCCTTCCCCTCTCTCTCTGTCCCCCCTTCACCCTTCCTCCTCCATAACCCCCTGAATAAACTTCAACCTCACCCTGCATGTTGTGTCTATCCATGTTTCTGTCTTCTGCCCACCCGCCATGTGTCTCCCTGCCTGGGACCAGCCACTGCTCAGGGACCAGCAGCCATCTCTGCCTGGGGCCCACTGTCTGCCGCCACATGGCCTGGCCGGCTACCACCATTTGGGACCTACAGCATTTCTGCTGCCTACTGCCGAGGGGATCTTGCAGCATTTTTTAAAAAAGAACAACAGTTAGAACCAGAGAAGTAATCTAGTAAGGGGATTTGTGCCTTGGTGGTGCAAAATGAAAATCCACTATTTCTGTCCTATTTGCGTTTGAGGCATGAGAGGCTCAGAGAGTATCACAGGGCTGAATGGCTGGAAAGCTGAGACTGTTTCACAACATTATTCAATGGTTCATGGTAAAAACTGTGCATAAAGTTTTGGGAAGACTGAAAAAGGGGAGGGAACTAAAGTTAGAATTATGGGTAAGAGAAGAGCACAATTCAAATGGGCCATTGGTAAAGATATGATATGAATAGTAATCCCTGATGAGAGTTGAGTGTGGTGACCCTAAGATGGATGACTTAATAACTTATAGTCAAGCTGTGAGCAGTCAGAAGTGATAGGAAGGGAGAGAGAACCTGACTAGCACTGTTGTAGTGGAGAGCTGCAGGCAGGCCTGCTTTTTGTCCCACCCGGCTCCCGCATGGTTAGCTTTATACCCGAAATAACAGCACACAAATTGTATTTTGTATTCATTTAAACACTGCCTGGCCCATTAGTTTCAGTCTCTTATTGGCTAATTCTCACATTTTGCTTAACCCATTTCTAATAATCTGTATAGCACCACAAAGTGGTGGCTTACTGGAAAAGATTCAGCATGTCTGACTTGGTGGCTGGCTCCATAGTGTCTGACCAACTATGCTTTCTTTCTCCCAGCATTCTTTTCTGTCTACTCCACCTATCTAAATCCTGCTCTATCAAAAAGCCAAGGCAGTATTTTTTATTAACCAATGAGAGTAACACATAGACAGATAACCCTCCTCCATCATTTCCCCTTTTTCTGTTTAAACAAAAAAGAAAGGCTTTAACTTTAACATAGTAAAATTATATATAACAAAACAGTTATCAAGCAAGAATTACAGTTACAATATTTATATTTTATCTTATCATAACTAAGGAAAACTATAACTATCTAGCCATTCTTCAGCTCCATCAAAGACTCCAGAAGGATATAATATTACCTAAGTAAACAAGAAATAAGCAACTTACAAAACTCTAGAAATGACAGAGACATCTTGCTGCCTGGACAGTCACCCAAAGTTCCTCTGTACCGTTGGGGCATCCATCTTCAGCCTACAGGTCCATAGTATCCAGAGACATTTCCATGGAGCAGGAAATTTCAAAGACAGTTCAGTCACTATCTGCCATGTCCTGCAGAATGTCTCGCAGACTCTTTCATGAATCAGGAAC
>NW_026068108.1:1825378-1834958 GCF_014885135.2 Alexandromys fortis
CCCCCCCTCTCTCTCTCTCTCTCTCTCTCTCTCTCTCTCTCTCTCTCTCTCTCTCTCTCCCTCTCTCTCTCTCTCTCTCTCTCTTTTACTTTAAGACCTTTAACTTTTAGCCTGCATATATTCTTAACACACTGTAAATCATTTAGAGGTTTTCTTTGTTTTTGAATCTTTCTTTACTGTATCTCTCTCTCTTTTTCTGACCACACGAGCCTTTAAATTACTGAGCAATATGGGTAGGATTAAAGCCGTGGCTTTGCCAGCTGGATCCAGCCCATTCCTTAGCTTTCCAGCCTCATGGCGGAGGTACTGCTGGAGCCATTTTTATTGCCACAACTCTGTGGTGTTTCAAAGTCCCTGCCAGCAAGCAAGCTGCAGCAGTGTGCTTAACCACAAGGACAGCCTGCCTGAAAGGGTCAGAGTTTGCCCTGGCAGGATGGCCCAGAAAGCTGGCATTTTACATGGGAACAGCTTTTTTCCTGCTATGGCTAAAAACCAAAAATCATGCAGTTAGCTTTTTATCAACACAATGTAAGTATTTTGTGGCAGGACCTCTTAAAGAGCTTCAGGGTTTTGCAGCTAAAACTGAGTCAGGAAGCCTCTCTTAGATGAGAGCACTTGCTAGCCTCTAGCAAGCAGAGCAGACCCAAGAAGTTGCTGCCACCAAGAAAACATGCTTTACTCTATTCTTTTCCAAGCTTTCACAGGCTTTCTGTGGATTCAGTTATCCACGTCTGGGCACCATTTGTATTGATGAGGCGAGCAGGCCTGCTTTCCATCCCACTCGGCTTTCACATGGCTAGCTTTACACCTGAAATAACAACACACAAATTGTATTCATTTAAATATTGCCTTGCCCATTAGCTCTAGCCTCTTCTTGGCTAACCCTCATATCTTGCTTAACCCATTTCTAATAATCTATGTAGCACCACAAAGTGGTGGTTTACTGGGAAAGATTCAGCATGTCTGACTTGGTGGCTGGCTCCATGGCGTCTGACCAACTATGCTTTCTTTCTCCCAGCATTCTGTTCTGTCTACTTCACCTATCTAAATTCTGCCCTATCAAAAAGCCAAGGCAGTTTCTTTATTAACCAATGAGAGTAACACATAGACAGATAACCCTCCTCTATCACACCGTGGCACAGGCGGCAAGGCAACATTTCAGAAAAGAGGGTATAATAAGTAATGTTAAGCTCCCCAGAGGCAAAGTATTTAGTCCAGGAAACGGAAGGGATTTACCAGATAAAACACTTCCTGGCTGGGAGAGGTCTAACCTGGGAGACATCAAAGTCTTCCTTTCATTTCTGACTTTACCACTTTCTAGGTGCCTGGTGTTGGGGACCCTTCCCCAACCTCCTCCCTTATGGATGACACTGGGTAGTGCCACAGGAATCAGGACACAGGGGATGCAGAGTAGGAGATACAACTGCATACTTTATTGCAAAGCCAGTCTTCTTTTTATAATACTCAAATCATGATTCAAACTAGTTTCCCATAATACATGAAAATAGTTTCATAGACTAGTCACTTGGTTGCAACTAATTTCGAGGGCTTCATGCCCTTGCTAAGCTAAACAAAAAGCTTGGTGTTATGGGAATAACTCTTGTTGTAATATAATATGTAAAAATACCTCATCAGAAGACAAACCACAACCTAATCAGAGCCTTTGAACTACAGTGCACATCTGTGTTCTCAAGGACTGACCATTGGCAAGGCACTCTACTGATGGGAGACGTTTGCCTCCTCCCAACTTGGTTTGCGAAGCCTATCAGCAAGAATGCTACCTCAAGTCTTCCATGCACAGAGTTTCTATGCAGTTCAAAGCCAGCCCTCTACAGCCTGGCTTAGGTCATTCAACCTCTCTGTGCCCCTCCACTGCTGTGGGAACTCCTCAGTCTGTAAGATACCAGCCCATTTGGGTGTGGTCTCTTATAATACAGCCGCACCTGTAAAGCTTGTGCTTGCTCTCTCCACAGCCCCCGGATTCAGTTCCTGTTCCCCATGAGCAGAGGACTGTGATCTGTGGGTCTAAATAAATAACCCTTTATTATACTCAATTCTGAGCTAGTGTGTGATTACATTTTAGTGTTCATCTTCATCTGGCGCCCAAGTGAATCCCAACACCACACCTACTGGGTGGACCAGCCTTAAAGGCCCAAAAGGTCCACAGCCCAGAAGATCTCCCACCACCGCCAGCCTGGCTTGATTTCACCTACTAAAGCAGTTTTTTTTTTCCAAAACCCCGCCACAGCGGAGCTATGGTGCATGTGGTGATTTAAGCAGCTTCCAGTTTGTGTTGCCTGGTCATGAGCTCTGGACTCCTTGCTCCGTGTACAAAATTGATTTAATTGCTCTTAATTTGTCAAGCAAAGCATATTTGTCAGTATTTAATCAGGCATCAATGTGCAGAATCAAAGCTACTTGCAGGGAGTAACCCAAAGGGTACTCAAAGGAATGAAATCTGGCAGATGGGTGTGTTCCACTTTGTAGATTTTGGAAAATTAAAATATGTACACCTCGCTATTGGCACTTATTCAGATTTTATAGTGGGCAACTGCCTTGAATTCAAGTAATCACACATTTATTAGAAGTTAGGTTCATCATGGGTATACCTGCACAAATAAAGACAATGGTCCAGCATATGTGTCTAAGAAAATGAAAGTTTTTTCTTATTATAATATAAAGCATATTACAGGTATACAACACAATCCTACAGGTCAGGCAGTTATAGAAAGATCAAATAGGACTATAAAGGATATGTTAAACAGAAAGGGAGAGAAAATACCCCCAGAAATAGATTGTATAATACTTTATTAATCTTGAATTTTCTTAATGCAGAGAGACATTGGATAAATAGAAAAATACTTCTGAATTAAATCAGCCAGTGTATTTCAAGGATGTGTTTACTTCACAATGAAAACCAGGGAGATGTGCTACCTTGGGGAAGGGATTTAATTCTTGTTTCCACAGAAGAAGAAAAGCTATGGATACCATCAAAATTAATAAAAATTTGATATGAAAAAGAAAAACTTCTTGAGAAAGAGAAATGACAGCTTACCCAGAGAGGTGACAACCATATAGGTGGCAAGGAAACCTCATAAGGGTTGGGGCAGGGTTCTGTTCTTATTTTTGCAGGAAAATTCTTATCTCCAAAAAGTCAGGAGACTCTGGACATTTAGATGCCTAAAAAGAAAAGATAGCCATCCAGAAAGAATCACTAAGCAAAGAGAAATCTTATTTATGATGCCGTATCATCTGCATGGTAAAATTTGATTATCAAACATGTGTATATCTCTGCTTAAAAATCAGGGCTGACCTTGGAGTTGGACAGTCGCCATCCTTCTCTAAATCCAAGCATGTTGTTAAAAGAAAAAATTCAGAGTTTCTGTCTCATGTCAGAAACCATCTGGTATGGGAGAGAAAGAAGAAAGAATTTAGGAAAAATTTTACTTTTCTCCATACCTATTTTTGTCTCTGTCGTATCTTTCTGGTGTGGAAAGTCCTTCTGTATGTGTTGCTTTTATTGGTTAATGAATAAAGATGTTTTGGTCAGTGGCCTAACAGAATAGAGCTAGTCAGGAGAACTAAACTGGATTCTGGGGGAAAGAAGGCAGAGTCAAAGAGAAAGCCTTGCTGCAGACAGATGCCGAATGCAGGATGGAACTTTAACTGGTGGGCTACAGTCATGTGGCAATACATAGATTAATGGAGATGAGTTAGTTTAGGATATATGAGCTAGCTAGGGGCTGGAGAGATGGCTCAGTGGTTAAGAGCACTGACTGCTCTTCTAGAGGATGCAAGTTCAATTCCTAGCACCCACATAGCAGCTCATAATGTTCTGTAATTCCAGTTCCAGGGGACCTGACACCTGTGGCAAAATACCAATATACATAAAATAAAAATAAATAAAAAATGTCTTTATTGTGTGGCTATTAAAAAAAAGAGCTAGCTCAAATATGCATAAGCTAATAGGCCAAGCAGTGATTTAATTAATACAGTTTCTGTGTGGTTGTTTCAAGTCTGGGTGGCCAGGAAATGAACGAACAGCCTCCAACAACACCTTTTGTTGAATGTATGTCTATATAAATAATGTTTAAGTTTTCCATAATGAACAATGAATTTTCCTGTAGTAATCTTTGAAGTTTCCAGGAAGATGGGGCCCCGCAACAATGACTTCACCTGGTTGATATGATGTCATGAAGTTGATAACACTACTTTAAGATCGGTTTTGGGTACTAACTGCTCAAAATGGTTCCAACTTGGTTAGCTGAAATGGTGCACCTTCTAATAACATTCTGGCCAGAACTTCAAATAGGAACCTCAGAAAAACTCTATCAGAGACTATTTGCAACTATACCAGACAGTAATGTTGAAACTTAGCCATCATTTTACTTTTACTTTTACAGGATTGCCCCCATGACAGCTGGAACCAATTGTAGAAGATGCAACAAAGTTTGTCCTCAGGGTTAGGGACATCAATTAGGGGCTGATTATAACTGGTGTAGGGTTGGGGGTTGGGGTGGTGTAGAGATAGAAGCGGCAGGGCTGCGTCCCCGGCACCTGGCTGCCCGCATGGCTAGCTTATGCCCGAAATAATTACACGGAAACTGTATTCTTTTAAACACTGCCTGGCCCATTATCTGTAGCCCCTTATTGGCTAGCTCTTACATATTAATCTAACCCATTTCTAATAATCTGTGTAGCCCACAAGGTGGCTTACCAGAGAAGATCTTAACATGCGTCTATCTGGAGTGGGAGAATCATGGTGACTCCTTGACTCAGCTTCTTTCTCCCAGCATTCTGTTCTGTTTACTCCGCCTACCTAAGGGTTGGCCTATCAAATGGGCCTAGGCAATTTCTTTATTAATAAGAAATCACTCCCACATCAGGGTGGAAATTATGTAGGCTCAGGGATCTTTTTTTTAAGGGAAAATTTGATGGGATAATAGGTAGATTAGTGTGAGCTTACACTAATAACAATAGTGAGAATACTTGGGAGCTATTATTTGTAGGCAATTTATATTGGTGTATATTCTTGCATATTGATACAAATTTGAAGGCATAAGTCACAAACAATCCCACACCATTTTGGAATTATGATTAATAAAATGGTTATTTATTTAAAGGGAAAAAACTTAAAGATTACCGTCCCAGACAACAGCCCTCTGCACGATCAGTAAAGGAGTCTAGTACCCAGAAGCGGAGCCGGAAGCAAGACAGCAAGCACACGGCAACCACTTCTTTTTAAAAACAAAAGAGACCACGACCAGGTGGGCTGGTATCTTAAAGGCTATTGGCTGAAGGAGCGGAAGTAGCTCCCACAGCACCTCTCCCTTTTGTTTAAGTAAGAGTAAGAGAGTTCCAAACCCAATACAAAACAATATACACTAGGAACAGATATCAAGTATAAGATTAGAATTACAATCAGCATATGTAGTGATGAGGCAAGCAGGCCTGCTTCTTGTCCCGCCCGTCTCCCACATAGTTAGCTTTACACCTGAAATAACAGCACACACATTGTATTCATTTAAACACTGCCTGGCCCATTAACTCTAGACTCTTACTGGCTAACTCTCACATCTTGATTAACCCATTTCTATTAATGTATGTAACACCACGAGGTGGTGGCTTACCAGGAAGATTCTAACCACTGTCCGACTTGGGTAGGAGAAGCATGGCGTCTGCCTGACTCTGCTTTCTTTATCTCAAAATTCTGTTCTGTCTTCCCTGCCTACCTATGTTCTGACCTATTAGGCCAACCAGTATTCTTTATTAATTAACCAATGAATGCAACAGATAGATAGAAGACCCTCCTACATCATTTCCCTTTTTTTGTTTAAACAAAAGAGAAAGGCTTTAACATTAACATACTAAAATTAAATATAACAAAACAGTTATCAAGCAAGAATTACAGTTACAATATTTATATCTATTTCATCTTTGATCATAACTAAGGAAAACTATAACTATTTATTCTTCAACTCCATCAAAGTCTCCAGAAGGATATAATATTACCTAAACAAACAATAAATAAGCAACTTACAAACTCTAGAAATGACAGAAACATCTCTCTGTACAACCCAAAGTTGTTTTGTACCATTGGGGCATCCATCTTCGGCCTACAGGCCCATAGTATCCAGCAGACTTTTCCATGAAGCAGAAATTTTCAAAGATAGTCACTATCTGCTGTGTTCTGCAGAATGTCTCGCAGACTCTTTCATGAATCAGGAACCCCGAAAGATCATCTCGCCTTTAAACAAGTTCAGGAGTCCTCTCTCTGTGGGTTCTCTGTGTCCAGTTTATGCAATAGTCCAGGCAAGAGCAGTTTCTTGCCCAAATGGCTAACCAACTCCATAAGGAGCCTCTTCGATGCCCATCTTCCTCTTGAAGTAGATTGGTGCTGCCAGGAGCAGACATGTCTCATTGTCATGAAAAGTCCTAAGTTATTAAAACATTAAATGCCATATTCTGTAGTCTTTGAAAGATATGAAGAATGCCTGTCCAACTGAAATCTATCTCTATATATCTAGAAAATCTAACATGACTACAAGCTTGACTATTATTGATGATTACCCATTAACAACCTATATTTCCTAATTATACATTACATTTTTAAAATGAACTACACAATCACAATACCTTAATCAATATCACAAATACATATACATATAACAAAATTGACCTTAAAATCCATACTAATGCAAATTATTCATATCTATATCATATCCCCTTTAATTGTAAAAGAACATTTATAAACAATATTTGGGAATATGGACATAGTTATTTCTCTCCAAACTGCTTCATGCTGAATGGGGGAACTGTTATTTAAGTCTTTCATGGTATAAACTGTCTGCTACGGTCATCTCAGTTGGCAGTTGAGCAAAGGAATTTTTTGAGGGTGTTCTCAACAACCTTTCAGGAGGGTGTGGTCTATCATACCATATTGGGATAGAAGCAATCCACAGGGTCTCATCCTCTGTGAAAACAAAAGAATAACTTTTCCAAAGCATCATAACTTTAGATCAAAAGTTTGAAGTCAAGGTATTTTCAAAATATCTATCTTGAATTAGTTCAGCAACATTTATAAACAAATATCTTTTAGCAGCTGTTGCTCCTTCCTTAGCATTCAAACAATTCAAAGAGCATAATAGCATACAGTATCAAGATTCTCTGTGTATTTTCCATCTTTGTGTGGCTTTACTTTAACCTCCATTTCATTTATTTTTACTTTTTGAGACAGGTTCTCTGTACATCTTTGTCCTGGAATAACTTTGTAGACCAGGCTGTCCTTGAACTCATAGAGATCCACCTGTCTCTGCCTTCAAGGCATTGGGATTAAAGGTGGGTTCTGTCACACCTTGAAGTCACAGAGGTCAGTCTACCTCTGCCTCCCAAGTGTTGGGAATAAAGGTGTGTACCACCACACCCAACTACTTTCTTTTTTTTTCTTTTTAAAGAACTTTAACCTTGTCCTTTTCTCTCCCAAGCCAGCATATATTTTTAACACACAGTAAAACATTTAGAGATTTTTTTGAATCTCTCTTTACTATATATCTCTCTTTTTATGACTATATGAGTCTTTAAGGAAAGGATGAAAGCCGTGGCTTTGATGATTGGATCCAGTCCATTGCTTAGCTTTCCAGCCTCATGGCAGAGGTACCGACTGTAGCCATTTTTATTGCCACAGCTCTATGGTGTTTCAAGGTCCCTGCCAGCAAGCAAGCTGCAGTATTCTGCTCACAGACCACACTCAGTCGGACTGCCCACCTGAAAGAGTCAGTTTGCCCTGCCAGCATGGCCCAGAAAGCCGGCATTTTAAAACAGCGCAGCTTTTTTCCTGCTACAGCTGAAAACCAAAAAGCATGTGTTCAGATTTTTATCAACACCCCACCTGTACCTGGGCAGATGGTGGGATCAGGCTTAGGCAAGCCAGAGAGCATACAGAAATTTAAATTTAAATTTAAATGCCATGTTCCACAGATCCTTGAAGTGGTTGAAGGTTATCTATCTATACAGAATATAATCTCTATGTACCTAAAGAACCTGATTAGTCTAATTATAAGTATGATAAACATAGATGACTATTGATCTATAATTCTTAATACCTATCTAACTTAAAGACTAAGACAATAAACAATAAGGACAATGACCAACAAATGTAAACAATATATAAGTATCTTGATCAGAGGTAGAAATGTACACTGCAATATGGTAAATTATATATATATATCAATACATAAAAATGTTTTAGAGGTAGAAGCATTCATGTATACAATATTCAATATAACTTTGTATCAATATACAAGAATCTATACCAATGTAATTGTCTGTAAACAATAACTCACAAATACCAATCTATTATCCCATCATCCAATTTTCCTTCTTTTTTCCAATAAGATCCCTGAGCTCATAAAATTTCTCCCCCAACCCTCAACCATATACCAATTATAATCAACCCCTAATGATGTCCCTAAGCCTGAGGACAAACATTGCTGGGAGAGGGGACATCGTCTTCTAGAATTACTTCCAGCTGTCATGGTGTGATGTTCTTTCTAGAGGATCCTTTGAAAGTAAAATGATGGTTAAATTTCAAGATTAATGTCTGTTAAGACTGCAAATAGTCTCTGAGTATTTCGTGGAGGTCTTGGTTTAGGAGAGTCATCTGTCTATGTGTTGCTTTCATTGGTTAATAAAGAAACTGCCTTGGCCTTTTGATAGGCTAACCCTTAGATGGGTGGAATAGACAGAACAAAATTCTGGGAGGAAGAAAGCAGAGTCAGGAAGACGCCATGAAGCTCTGGCCCGAGATGGACATGGGTTAGGATCTTTCCCAGTAAGCCATGACCCCGTGGTGATACACAGATGATTAGATATGGGTTAAAGCAAGATGTGAGAGTTAGCCAAGAAGAGGCTAGATATAATGGGCCAGCCAGTGTTTAAATGAATACAGTTTCCATGTAATTATTTCGTGTGAAGCTAGCCGGGAGCTGGGCTCCATCCCGCCTCTCCTTTTACTACAAGGTCTGGACAAAACATTGTAAAAGATGTTCACCATTTCAGCTAACCAAGTTGGAACTGTCTTGTGCAGCTGTTACCCAAAACAGGTCTTGTAGTAGCGCTATCAGTATCATGACGTCATATCAACCAGGTGGAGTTGTTGTTATAGGGCCCCATCTTCTTCCTGGAAACTTCAAAGTTTACTGCAGGATAATTCATTGTTCGTTGTGGAAAACTTAAAACATTATTTATATAGACACATACAGACATATATATTCAATAAAAGGTATGATAAAGACAAAAATAGGTATGAAGAAAAGCAAAGATGTTTTCTATATTCTTTTTTCTTTCTGTCCTACATCAAATGGCTCTTTACATGAGATAGATATTCTGGTTTTTTTTTTTTAACAACATGCCTGGGTTTAAAGAAGGACAGAGCTGTTGTCCAACTCGAAAACCAGCTCTGTATATTCATAAACATATAATACATACACACACATATATATAAATGTATACAATGTATCATTTGTACTTGCGAACCATATTTGATTTTCTTTTTTTTTAATTTTTATTTTTTGGATTTTTC
>NW_026068108.1:1837473-1841101 GCF_014885135.2 Alexandromys fortis
TAGATATGGGTTAAAGCAAGATGTGAGAGTTAGCCAAGAAGAGGCTAGATATAATGGGCCAGCCAGTGTTTAAATGAATACAGTTTCCATGTAATTATTTCGTGTGAAGCTAGCCGGGAGCTGGGCTCCATCCCGCCTCTCCTTTTACTACAAGGTCTGGTCAAAACATTGTAAAAGATGTTCACCATTTCAGCTAACCAAGCTGGAACTGTCTTGTGCAGCTGTTACCCAAAACAGGTCTTGTAGTAGCGCTATCAGTATCATGACGTCATATCAACCAGGTGGAGTTGTTGTTATAGGGCCCCATCTTCTTCCTGGAAACTTCAAAGTTTACTGCAGGATAATTCATTGTTCGTTGTGGAAAACTTAAAACATTATTTATATAGACACATACAGACATATATATTCAATAAAAGGTATGATAAAGACAAAAATAGGTATGAAGAAAAGCAAAGATGTTTTCTATATTCTTTTTTCTTTCTGTCCTACATCAAATGGCTCTTTACATGAGATAGATATTCTGGTTTTTTTTTTTTAACAACATGCCTGGGTTTAAAGAAGGACAGAGCTGTTGTCCAACTCGAAAACCAGCTCTGTATATTCATAAACATATAATACATACACACACATATATATAAATGTATACAATGTATCATTTGTACTTGCGAACCATATTTGATTTTCTTTTTTTTTAATTTTTATTTTTTGGATTTTTCGATACAGGGTTTCTCCATAGCTTTTGGTTCCTGTCCTGGAACTAGCTCTTGTAGACCAGGCTGGCCTCGAACTCATAGAGACTCACCTGCCTCTGCCTCCCGAGTGCTGTGATTAAAGGCGTGCGCCACCACCGCCCGGCAATATTTGATTTTCTTGACGATCCTTATTGGATAGTTATTTTTCTACCTGTCATCATTCAAACATCAGGGGTTTCTTGAATTTTTGAAGATGAGTATTTTCCTGCAAAGACAAGAACAGGACCCTGCCCCCATCCTAAATGCTTTTCTTACCACCTGTATGGTTATCACCGGTGTGGATGAGCTGTCATTTCTTTTTTTCAATAGGTTTCTCTTTTTCAAAGCAAATCTTTATTAATTTTGATGGTATTTTTCATCTCCTGTGGAAACAAGAGCAAAACCCCTTCCCCAACGTAGCACATCTCCTGGTTTCCATTGTGAGGTCAACACATTCTCGAAATATACTAATTGATTCAATTCAGAAGTTTTTTCCATTATCCAATGACTCTGCTGCTGTTGTTTATTTCTCATTAGCATCAAGAAAATTCAAGGTTAATAAAGCATTATGAATCTATTTCTGGGCATATTTTCCATCCCTTTTAGTTTGTTCAGCATATCCTGTACGATTTGACCTTTTTATAACTGCCTGACTTGTAGGATTATTTGGTATACCTGTAATGTGCTTTATGTTATAATAATCAAAAAAGCATTTTTATTTTCTTAGATACATATTCTGGACCATTGTCTGTCTTTATTTGTGCAAGTACACCCATGATGGCCATAACTTCCAATAAATGTGTGATTACAGAATCAGCCTTTTCTGAGCTCAGGGTAGTTGCCCATTGAAAACATGAGTATGTGTCTATGGTGTGGTGTACATATTTTAATTTACCAAATTCCATAAAGTGGAACACATCCATCTGCCAGATTTCATTCCTTTGAGTACCCTTTAGGTTACTCCCTGCAGGCAATGGTGTTTGATTATAGAAAGAACAAGGAGGACACCTTAGCTTTTGCCATGTAATAGAATACTCTTTCTTTAAACTTTACTATTGTCATGATGCTTTTTATGAAATTCTGAGGCCTGCAACTTCCAATAAATAATTGATTAATTTCAGCATTACCTTGTGCTAGAGGACCAGGCAAACCCATATGGGATTGGATGTGTGTTATGTACCTAGGTCAAAGCCTATTCCTGATTATATCATCTTGCACCTGGATAAGCAATGAAATCAATTCTGTATCATCTGGTATAAATTCAGTGGTTTCAATATGGAAGATAACTCTTTCTGCATATTATGAATCCATAACTATATTAAGAGGTTCTTTAAAATCCCTTAGCACCATAGGAATGGCATATAATTCTGCCTTCTGGACAAAATTATAAGGGCTTGTTCCACCTTACTCAATTCTTCTGATTTGTAACCTGCTTTCCTTGATTTATTTGCATCAGTATAAAATGTATGGGCTCCAGTTATTGGTGCATCATGTACAATTCAGGGAAGAATCTAAGAATTTCTCTTGATAAGGTTAAGTCTTTCGCTTTTGGGACTAGTTGCTATTAATTTCTCCCAAAAAAATTAGCACAAGCTCTTTGCCATGGTTCATTGTCTTCCCATAACTTTTTTATTTCTTCAATAGTGAAAGGCACTATAATATCTGCTAGTTGACGAAGTCTCAGATTACCTTTTATAATTAATTCAGAGACTTTTTCCACATAAGTTTTTAATTTTTTACTTGGTTTATGTGGTATAAATATCTATTCTATCTTCCCTCTGCATTAAAATCCCTGTAGGAGAAATTCTGGAATGCAATATGAACTAGGATACAACTAAGATTTCGGTTCACCCTATCCACATGTGCCTCCTGTAATTTTTTAAAATATTTATTTATTATGTATACAGTATTCTGTATGTGCGTATGCCTGAAGGGCAGAAGAGGGAACCAGACCTCATTACAGATGGTTGTGAGCCAACATGTGGTTGCTGGGAACTGAACTCAGGACCTTTGGAAGAGTGGGCGATATTCCTAACCTCTGAGCTATCTCTCCAGCCCCAGCCTCCTGTAATTTTTCCTCAACCACTGTCATATCCTTTTCTGCTTCAGCTGTTAATTCTCTGGGACTATTCAAATCTTTATCACCATCTAAGGTTTTGTTTAAATGAACTATTAGATCAGGTGTTATCCCAACAGCTGGTCATAGACTGGAATGTCTCCTAACAATCTTTGGAAGTCATTAAGAGTCCGTAACCAGTCTCTCCTAATTTGTGCCTTTTGTGTTCTAATTTTCTGTAAACCTGTTCTGTAACTTTCTTTATTTCTTCAAACATTCTTTCTAAAATATGTTTATTTGAATCAGATAACAAAATGTCATCCATGTAATGGTAAATTATAGACTTAGGAAATTGCTTATGAATTATTTTCAATGGCTGACTTACAAAATATTAGCACAATGTGGGACTATTGAGCATCCCCTGGGGGAGGATAGTCCATTGATATCTCCTAGTAGGCTGAGAATTATTATAAGTAGGCACCGTGAAGGCAAATTTTTCTCTATTCTTTTCTTGTAAAGGTATAGTGAAAAAAACAATCTTTCAAACCAATAACTATAAAAGGCCATCCTTTTGGTAATAGAGACGGCAAAGGAATTCCAGATTGTAGAGGACCCATAGGGTGAATTACCTTGTTGACATCTCTCAGATTTGTCACCATTCTCCATTTACCAGATTTCTTTTTTACAACAAACACAGGAGAATTCCAAGGGCTGGTTGATCCTTCAATATGGCGAGCATCTAGTTGCTCTCTTACCAGCTGTCCCAAAGCCTGTAATTTATCTTCAGCTAGAGGCTACTGCTTGATCCATATTGGCTTCTCAGTTAACCATTTTAAAGGTA
>NW_026068108.1:1841679-1849419 GCF_014885135.2 Alexandromys fortis
CCTGCCTCTGCCTCCCGAGTGCTGTGATTAAAGGCGTGCGCCACCACCGCCCGGCAATATTTGATTTTCTTGACGATCCTTATTGGATAGTTATTTTTCTACCTGTCATCATTCAAACATCAGGGGTTTCTTGAATTTTTGAAGATGAGTATTTTCCTGCAAAGACAAGAACAGGACCCTGCCCCCATCCTAAATGCTTTTCTTACCACCTGTATGGTTATCACCGGTGTGGATGAGCTGTCATTTCTTTTTTTCAATAGGTTTCTCTTTTTCAAAGCAAATCTTTATTAATTTTGATGGTATTTTTCATCTCCTGTGGAAACAAGAGCAAAACCCCTTCCCCAACGTAGCACATCTCCTGGTTTCCATTGTGAGGTCAACACATTCTCGAAATATACTAATTGATTCAATTCAGAAGTTTTTTCCATTATCCAATGACTCTGCTGCTGTTGTTTATTTCTCATTAGCATCAAGAAAATTCAAGGTTAATAAAGCATTATGAATCTATTTCTGGGCATATTTTCCATCCCTTTTCGTTTGTTCAGCATATCCTGTACGATTTGACCTTTTTATAACTGCCTGACTTGTAGGATTATTTGGTATACCTGTAATGTGCTTTATGTTATAATAATCAAAAAAGCATTTTTATTTTCTTAGATACATATTCTGGACCATTGTCTGTCTTTATTTGTGCAAGTACACCCATGATGGCCATAACTTCCAATAAATGTGTGATTACCGAATCAGCCTTTTCTGAGCTCAGGGTAGTTGCCCATTGAAAACATGAGTATGTGTCTATGGTGTGGTGTACATATTTTAATTTACCAAATTCCATAAAGTGGAACACATCCATCTGCCAGATTTCATTCCTTTGAGTACCCTTTAGGTTACTCCCTGCAGGCAATGGTGTTTGATTATAGAAAGAACAAGGAGGACACCTTAGCTTTTGCCATGTAATAGAATACTCTTTCTTTAAACTTTACTATTGTCATGATGCTTTTTATGAAATTCTGAGGCCTGCAACTTCCAATAAATAATTGATTAATTTCAGCATTACCTTGTGCTAGAGGACCAGGCAAACCCATATGGGATTGGATGTGTGTTATGTACCTAGGTCAAAGCCTATTCCTGATTATATCATCTTGCACCTGGATAAGCAATGAAATCAATTCTGTATCATCTGGTATAAATTCAGTGGTTTCAATATGGAAGATAACTCTTTCTGCATATTGTGAATCCATAACTATATTAAGAGGTTCTTTAAAATCCCTTAGCACCATAAGAATGGCATATAATTCTGCCTTCTGGACAAAATTATAAGGGCTTGTTCCACCTTACTCAATTCTTCTGATTTGTAACCTGCTTTCCTCGATTTATTTGCATCAGTATAAAATGTATGGGCTCCAGTTATTGGTGCATCATGTACAATTCAGGGAAGAATCTAAGAATTTCTCTTGATAAGGTTAAGTCTTTCGCTTTTGGGACTAGTTGCTATTAATTTCTCCCAAAAAAATTAGCACAAGCTCTTTGCCATGGTTCATTGTCTTCCCATAACTTTTTTATTTCTTCAATAGTGAAAGGCACTATAATATCTGCTAGTTGACGAAGTCTCAGATTACCTTTTATAATTAATTCAGAGACTTTTTCCACATAAGTTTTTAATTTTTTACTTGGTTTATGTGGTATAAATATCTATTCTATCTTCCCTCTGCATTAAAATCCCTGTAGGAGAAATTCTGGAATGCAATATGAACTAGGATACAACTAAGATTTCGGTTCACCCTATCCACATGTGCCTCCTGTAATTTTTTAAAATATTTATTTATTATGTATACAGTATTCTGTATGTGCGTATGCCTGAAGGGCAGAAGAGGGAACCAGACCTCATTACAGATGGTTGTGAGCCAACATGTGGTTGCTGGGAACTGAACTCAGGACCTTTGGAAGAGTGGGCGATATTCCTAACCTCTGAGCTATCTCTCCAGCCCCAGCCTCCTGTAATTTTTCCTCAACCACTGTCATATCCTTTTCTGCTTCAGCTGTTAATTCTCTGGGACTATTCAAATCTTTATCACCATCTAAGGTTTTGTTTAAATGAACTATTAGATCAGGTGTTATCCCAACAGCTGGTCATAGACTGGAATGTCTCCTAACAATCTTTGGAAGTCATTAAGAGTCCGTAACCAGTCTCTCCTAATTTGTGCCTTTTGTGTTCTAATTTTCTGTAAACCTGTTCTGTAACTAAATGGAAATTCGTAATTTCCATTTAGGCAAGACTTTCTTTATTTCTTCAAACATTCTTTCTAAAATATGTTTATTTGAATCAGATAACAAAATGTCATCCATGTAATGGTAAATTATAGACTTAGGAAATTGCTTATGAATTATTTTCAATGGCTGACTTACAAAATATTAGCACAATGTGGGACTATTGAGCATCCCCTGGGGGAGGATAGTCCATTGATATCTCCTAGTAGGCTGAGAATTATTATAAGTAGGCACCGTGAAGGCAAATTTTTCTCTATTCTTTTCTTGTAAAGGTATAGTGAAAAAAACAATCTTTCAAACCAATAACTATAAAAGGCCATCCTTTTGGTAATAGAGACGGCAAAGGAATTCCAGATTGTAGAGGACCCATAGGGTGAATTACCTTGTTGACATCTCTCAGATTTGTCACCATTCTCCATTTACCAGATTTCTTTTTTACAACAAACACAGGAGAATTCCAAGGGCTGGTTGATCCTTCAATATGGCGAGCATCTAGTTGCTCTCTTACCAGCTGTCCCAAAGCCTGTAATTTATCTTCAGCTAGAGGCTACTGCTTGATCCATATTGGCTTCTCAGTTAACCATTTTAAAGGTAGGGCTGTTGGTACCTCTAAATGTTTACTAGTTGCTGTATGTTCTTGTACAGCCTCAATGACTGGTGACCTTTTTCCATAATACCTCATTATATCCTTCCCAGAAGTATGAGTTCCTGGGACTACTGGAATGTTAATCTGGGTATTCCATTGCTGTAGCAGGTCATGGCCCCATAAATTTATTGCAATATTGGCTATATATGTCCTTAGCCTTCCTATTTGCCCTTCAGGCTCTATGCATCTAACCCATCTCATGCTTTGTTTTACACAAGATAGGGTTCCAATTCCCAGGAACTGAACATCTACCTTTTGAAGAGGCCAATTCGGATGTGATTCTGGAGTAATGATACTTACATCTGCATCCATGTCTAATAAGCCTTCAATAAAAATGTCATTTATACAGACTCTTAGCTTTGGTCTTTGATCATTAATAGAAGTCTGCCAAAATATATGTTTACTCTGTCCTACTGGATTTTTTTTGACTCATCCTCCACATTTAACCCATCATTTAGACCAGTATTGCTTTTAATTTTCTTAATTTTCTCCCCTGGGAATGACTGGACCTCTGGTTCTTGTATCCAATCCCAAGCATTCAAGGCTGCTTTGTGGCATAGGGATAATACTTCTTCATCGTAAAGAGCTTGGACCTGTGAATCAGTATACACTCCTACACCAAGAATTTGATCCTGGGAAACCTCAACACCTTTTGTTCTTCCTTCCTGTTCCATATGTTTGGATTCTTCTCTGAAATAAACTCCAAACATCAAGGAAGGTCCATCATCCAATACTGCGGACACTAACTGAGAGAAGTCATGGGGGGGTAGCTCTGACATTAGAAGCCCAAGTCCTTATCATGTCTTTATCAAATGCAGAGTGCAAGCCATAATTAATGACAGCTTGTTTAATTTCTTTTAGATCATTCATTTCTATTGGCGTTCATCTACCTTCTTTGACTCCCTTTGAGCCTTTAGAAGTTGACACTTTGTCAGAGTAAATTACAGAGTATGATGCTAAAACCCTGAGTAAACCAATTCTGACAGCTGGTGGTGGCATTGTATCCTGTCCTTATGCCTTCTTACTCTGTTCACCAGCTCCAATAATTTCCTCAATCATTTTAAGTCTTTTTATTATTGTCTCTCTTAAAGCCTGAATCTCATGACCTGCATATGTTTCTAGTGATTTCACTAAGGTATCAATTTTTTGGTCCCCATTCTGCACCTGTGATTCCAAGGTTTTAATGTTTTCCTTCAAAGATAACATGTCCTCCTTGAACTTTTCTTGGATATCGTGTAGATTGCCCTCCTGGGGGTACATTCTGTCTGTTACCTTATCAAAACTTTGTGATAATGTCTGAATGTCAGATTCAACAGTATGAACCCTTTCAGGTAACTTTCTAGTACCTTTGTATATGGAGTCAATTTTGCCTATGACAGTATCCAGTTGTTCAGATAACCTCTGATTTTCAATCATTTTAATCCTTTCAACTAGCCATTTATTATTAATCTGTAAAGATTGTATCATTCTTAGGAGTGCCATATTCTTCCTTAATGATAAAATATGGAGAAGAAAAATGAAACCTAGTAACCAGCAAATTGAGGTATCCCCCATAGTCATATAAACCTCTCATGATATAATCCATTATATTAGTAAAGAAAGCAGTAAAAGGGGGCTAGAGAGATGGCTCAGAGGTTAAGGGCACTGGCTGCTCTTCCAGAGGTCCTGAGTTCAATTCCCAGCAACCACATGGTGGCTCACAACCATCGGTACTGAGATCTGGCGCCCTCCTCTGGCGTGTGGGCATACATGGAGGCAGAATGTTGTATACATAATAAAAATAAATAAATCTTTAACAACAACAAAAAAAGCAGTAAAAGTTGTAATGGAAATGAAAACTGCCATATTACCTATTATCCAACAGCTGGCGCTGTTGCCGAGTCATGACTAGAACCAATGCAAAGGTGACCTGTTTCATTGTCCACCTTAGTATTTGTTAAAGACTGGGAAATATGAGTTGCTCAACAAAGTAAATGTAATCAAATCAATTCCATACACAGAACCAGAAACCCAGAATCCAGGGGTAGAGAACAGCAACCTGGAAGCCACATATGCCTTCATGTGACGAAGAGCACCCCGAGGGGTTGCAGCGTTCAGCAACCACTTGTGCTCTGACTTGTGCTGCATAGGTGCTGTGCTGCAAGGGGGATTTAAAAACTGCTCAGAAAAGAGCAGACCAGGCAGGCACAGACTGTCTGGGCCCATGGAGCTCGGGAGGGGTGGAGTTTAAATCCACATGGGGAGTCAAATGAAAAGGTGAGTGGGGACTTGAAGCCAATCTGAGGCACTTAAATAGAAAATATAAGGAATTGCAGCAAGAAGAGCCACCATGCAATATTCTATATTGAACTGCTGGCTCCATGTACAGGCTGCATCTAAGGGAGGGCTTGTGCGAAGCCAAGCTGGCGGCAGGTAGATTAGCCAGGGGGGTGTTCTAAAACCAAACATTGGGCACCAGATGATAGAAATAAGTCACAAACAATCCGACACGAGTTTGGAATTATGGTTAATAGAATGGTTATTTATTTAAAGGGAAAAAATGTACAGATTACCGTCCCAGACAACAGCCCTCTGCGCAATCAGGAAAGAAGTCTAATACCCAGAAGTGGAGCCAGAAGCAAGAGAGCAAGCATACAGCTACTGCTGCTTTTTTTTTTTTTTAAAAAAAACAAAAACAAAAACAAAAAAACAAAAACAAAAGAGACCACGCCCAAGTGGGCTGGTATCTTAAAGGCTATTGGGTGAAGGAGCGGAAGTAGCTCCCGCAGCACAAATTCAAATTGTATTGAATATGCTCCTATTTCTGTTTACAATATTTGTATACCCAGGCATACATATTGTATGTATGCATGCTTCTACTTCTGCTTAAGACATTTTGTATATTGATACAATTTAAGGATATATTTGTCATATGGCACTATACATTTCTACCTCTAATCAAGATACTTGTACATTGTTTACATTTTGAGGTCATTGCCCTCATTTGCTGCACATTTGTTTAAAGATTGTTTAATATTCAGATATGAAGTCTTAGTCTTTATAGCTATAGGTATTAAGAATCAAAAGTTTAGTAGACATTCATGTTTGTCATACTAATACTGTTAGACTAATCAGGTTCTTTAGATACATAGAGATTGTATTCCGCATAGATAGGTAACCTTCAACACTTCAAAGAGCTGAGAATATGGCATATAAATAACTTAGGATTCTGTTGATGTGAGATACAATTGCTCCTGGCAGCACCGATCTATTCCCGAGAGAATGCTGAGCACCAAAGACACTCCACTTGTTTTCTTGGCAAAACTGGCCTTTGGGCAAGGAACTGCCCAAGCCTCAGCTACTGACATATTGCATGGTGTCTGGGCAGGATAAGCAGAATACAAGAAAAAAGACCGTCAAAACTTGCCAAGACAGGGTAAGATGGTTCTGAAAAATTTTCCTGCCTCTGAAAATGGTCTGTCAGTTACTCTAGGCCTTAACCAAATTTGGTTTCTCCAATGTTGCAAATGAGACTTTGGGTGATTGCCCAAGTAGCCAGTTGTCTCTGTCATTTATTGCACATTTTGAAAGTTGCTTGATTGCACTTCCTGTTTACTCAAGTAATATTATTTCCCTTCTCAGGTCTTCAGTGGGGTTGAAGACTAGATAGTCAGAATTACTTTCCTCTCATTACTTGATAAAGCTATTTCTAATACAAGACTTAGACTCCTTAGGATAGGAGAACTATTGAAACATTTAGCATATGTTTCTTGCTTGATATTGTTTATGCTGGTTGTAATTCTAATTTTTATACTTGATATTTGTTCTTTTTGTATATAGTTTTGTATTAGGCTTAGAACTCTCTTATTTAGACAAAAGGGGGAGGTGCTGTGGGAACTCCTTCAGCCAATAGCCTTTAAGATACCAGCCCACTTGGGCGTGGTCTCTTATAGTATAAACACACCTGTAAATCTGTGCATCTTCTCTCTTCCAGCCGTTGGATTCGGTTTCTGTTCTCCATTTGTGCAGAGGACTGTAGAAAGAGCTCAAGCAAGCAATCTCCATGGGAGCATGCCTGAAGAACCCCTGGTATTGTAGAGCAAACCCCATGAGCGCCTTATTATACTTAATTCTGAGCTAGTGTGGGATTACTTTTTAGCATCCATCTTCACTTCACTGGTTCATGCTGATCAATTTTAGAAATAGCCTGTCAGTCCCTTTCTCCTTGCTTTATACTCTCTCTTTCAATTTGCTATATTAATTTAAAATTGTTTCTTCATTTCCATAAATATGAGACCATGAGTATACTGGCTAACTTGACATAAGGTAGCGTCATCAGAGGAAGGAACCTCAGTTGAGGAAATGCTTCCATGAGATCCAGCTGTAAGGCATTTTCTCACTTAGCAATCAGTGAAGGAGGGCCCAGCCCATGGTGGGTGGTGCCTTTCCTGGGCTATTCGTCCTAGGTTCCATAAGAAAGTAGGTTGAGGAAACCATGATGAGCAAGTCAGTAAGCAGCTCTCCTCCATGGCCTCTGCATTAGCTCCTGCTCTGGGATCCTGCCCTATTTAAGTTTCTGTCCTGACTTCCTTCAGTGATGAACAGAAATGCTGAAGTATAAGCCAAGTATAAGCCCTTTTCTCCCCAACTTGTGTTTTAGTCATGGTGTTTCATTGCAGCAATAGAAACCCTAACTAAAACAAATTGGTTCTAGTGAAGTGGGGTATTGTTGTGACAGACCTGACCATGTTTTTGTGAGGGTGTGGAAGGACTATCGAACTTTGGGCTAGAAGAGCCATTGAGTGTTAAGAACTCTGTGGGATCTCCGGTGGGAACGTGGAATATTG
>NW_026068108.1:1859501-1861462 GCF_014885135.2 Alexandromys fortis
AGAGCAAACCCCATGAGCGCCTTATTATACTTAATTCTGAGCTAGTGTGGGATTACTTTTTAGCATCCATCTTCACTTCACTGGTTCATGCTGATCAATTTTAGAAATAGCCTGTCAGTCCCTTTCTCCTTGCTTTATACTCTCTCTTTCAATTTGCTATATTAATTTAAAATTGTTTCTTCATTTCCATAAATATGAGACCATGAGTATACTGGCTAACTTGACATAAGGTAGCGTCATCAGAGGAAGGAACCTCAGTCGAGGAAATGCTTCCATGAGATCCAGCTGTAAGGCATTTTCTCACTTAGCAATCAGTGAAGGAGGGCCCAGCCCATGGTGGGTGGTGCCTTTCCTGGGCTATTCGTCCTAGGTTCCATAAGAAAGTAGGTTGAGGAAACCATGATGAGCAAGTCAGTAAGCAGCTCTCCTCCATGGCCTCTGCATTAGCTCCTGCTCTGGGATCCTGCCCTATTTAAGTTTCTGTCCTGACTTCCTTCAGTGATGAACAGAAATGCTGAAGTATAAGCCAAGTATAAGCCCTTTTCTCCCCAACTTGTGTTTTAGTCATGGTGTTTCATTGCAGCAATAGAAACCCTAACTAAAACAAATTGGTTCTAGTGAAGTGGGGTATTGTTGTGACAGACCTGACCATGTTTTTGTGAGGGTGTGGAAGGACTATCGAACTTTGGGCTAGAAGAGCCATTGAGTGTTAAGAACTCTGTGGGATCTCCGGTGGGAACGTGGAATATTGAGAGCCATGCAGAAGATGGAGGCCTGTCTCTCAGAGGGAAGTTAAAAGATTCTATTAGAGCCATTTGTTATTTTGAATTAAGGTTCTGTGGTCCTAGTCAGAGGGGGCTAAAGAATCAACTGTGATTAACAAGACACCAGAACTGTAAAGTAAACCTTTGCTTTATTGGAATATTTGATGCTGGTCCCCTGGAGCAGAAATCAGTGATGATTAAGAAGAGACCAGCGTCACTGAGGTGGAATCTTCTGTGAAATGTTTCCTGAGAGCACAGAGAAGCTGTGAGCCAGAGGTGGCCAAGGTTGTACCTCGTGCTGGCAGCTGGATTTGGTGATGTGTACATGTCACCCAGGTGGTACTGATTTTGAAGGCATGAGGCCTCAGGGAGAGCAGCTGGGGCTTGTTACTATGAGAGTCCAGGGAAGGCCACTGGTGAAGGTACAGCTTCAGTGACAGTTGAAGGCCAGGACTGAAGGGGTCATGCAAAGAAGTTGAGGCTTGGCACTGTGAAGAGAGCCTGTGAGAGGCTATTGGTGAAAGTACAGCCCAGTTGCAGTAGAAAAACCCAGCATTTCAGATACCATGGAGTGGAGCCAGCCAGATCCCAGAAGACAAGCTTTGTGTGCTGCAGAGGGCAGAGCTGGAGAAGTGACTGTAGAATCCCTAACTGAGACATTGAGGTTCAAGAGCACAGGCATTTTGTCTTCTGTTTACTAGTGCTCTGTGTGCTTTCTTCTTTTCCTCTATCTCTCCTCCCCACTTTTTCTTTTTGATAAGGTCTCACTATGTAACACTAGCTGATCTAAACTTGCTAGGTAGATCAGGCTGGACTTGAAAATATAGATACCCTCCTGCCTCAGCCTCCCAAGTGCTAGTATTAACGGGATATGCCACCACATTTTACTAGTGCTATATTTTTACTGTAAAACAGTTACAGGTACAGAGCTGCTCAAAACATTTGTTGGCATAGTGATTTTAGTGGAAGCTCACAGATTTTCTTGAGGAATGGATGAGGTAACCACTCTGCTTCGAAGTTGCTGGTATAGCTTCGAGTGCTCTTGTTAACTAGAAGAGACCATTTATCTCAACAGAGTTCCTTCACTGTGTTCTTTTTAAATTACCTTAGCCACTCCTAAAATACCCTGCTCCCTCCCCGCCAAAAAAGTCTGAGGATAAGTGCTAGCAAGAAGCAGAAAGAGAGCACTAATTCTCC
>NW_026068108.1:1866017-1868021 GCF_014885135.2 Alexandromys fortis
TTCACTGTGTTCTTTTTAAATTACCTTAGCCACTCCTAAAATACCCTGCTCCCTCCCCGCCAAAAAAGTCTGAGGATAAGTGCTAGCAAGAAGCAGAAAGAGAGCACTAATTCTCCCTTTCTTTTCAAGTACCTAACGTGAAGTGGCAGCCAAATTCAACCATCAGTTCTGCAGAGAGGCCTCATCTGTGGATCACACTGCTGTTACCATAGGCTTCCAGTGATGACTCAGAACTTATTGCCTCCATTCTCCCAGCACTGACTCTGGTTCTGGCCCAGGAGGCTTTAGTGGATCAAATGAGAAATGTTCCCCAGAGGTTCACATATTTAACACTTGATCCCTGGTTGGTGAAGTGTTTGGGCTGGTGAAGGTTTGTTTGATGAAGTGCATTTCTTGGGGTGGCTTTGAAAGGTTATAACCCCACTCCCTTCCAGTTTGCCTCTCTGTTCCATGTTGGCAGTTGATAATGTGATTGTTCAATTTCCTGCTCTTGCTGCCTCCACCTCCAGCAGATGGACTCACCTGGGATTTGAGGGTCCATAGCTACTTTGGGCATGGTGTGTTATCACAGTAATGAAAAGAACCAGTACAGCAACCAACAGCACTTCTGAGGATAAGGTAGTCTACAGTAGTAGTCACCGTGGGGACTCCTCAAGGGCAGCAAAGGCCACTACACAACTGCAGGGGTCACTTCCAGACAGCAGCACCCTCAGAATACATTCCTCTTTTTCTTCTAAGATTTGTTTGTTTGTTTATTTAGAGATGGGGGGGTCTCACTTTATAGTCCTAGCTGACCTTGAACTCTCTCAGTAGAGCAGGCTGAGCTCACACAGGTCCTCCTGCCTCTGCCTCCCAAATGCTGGGATTAAAGGTGTGTGGCACCACTGCCTGGCATGGTGTTCTTTTAAAAATTATTTTGAGGTGAGTTTGGGACAACCAAGAGAGTAGGCCTGAGACAGGACCTCTGCGGGTCAGGCATGAGTCTGGGACTTCCAAGGGAGTAGGCAGGAACCAGAGACCTCTGCAGGTCCAGGTGTAAGTCTGGGGCCACTGAGGGTGTAGGCCAGAACCAGAGATCTACAGGTCTGGGCACCAATCTGGAACCTCAGAGGGAGTAGTCCTGAGCCAGGACCTCTACCAGAGCAGGCCCAAGGCAATAACCTCTGCAGAAAGAGCCTCAAGCAAGCCCAAATGACCCCTGGTATTGCAGAGCAAACCCCACAAGCGCCAAGCAACCTCCAGGAACATGGAGTGACCAACAGGGTGACTGGAACTGTGGCCCTGGCCTGCACCATGAAGATCAGCCATCTGAGCCTTGGTTCTGCTGGCACCTGAAAGATTGTTCATTGGAGTCACAGACAGACCCAACTACACCAATCAGAGGAAAAGATGGGTAGACAAGGTAAGAACACTGCAACACCACAAAGAGCAACATGACACCAGTAAAAACTAGTGGCCCTACAACAGCAAGACTTGAACAACCAAATATAGATGATGAAGAAGAAAATGACCTAAAAAATAAAGAAAACCAAGAAAAAGCAATCAAACATATGAAAGAAACTATTCAAGACTTGAAAACTGAAATACAGACAATAAAGAAAACATAGGCTGAGGGAATTATAGAAACAGAAATCATGACAAAACCATCAGGAACCACAAATGCAAACATAAACAGCAGAATACAAGAGATGGAAGAGAGAATCTCAAGTGCTGAAAATACAATAGAAGAAATAGACTCATCAGTCAAAGAAAATGTTAAATCTAAAAAAAGCTTAACATAAAATATCCAGGAAATATGGGACACCATGAAAAGGCCAAACCTAAGAATAATAAGTATAGGAGGAGAAGTTCAACCCAAAAGCACAGAAAATATATTTAACAAAATCATAGAATAAAACTTCCCCAACCTAAAGAAAGATATGCCTATGAAGATATAAGAAGCTACAGAACACCAAACAGACTGGATCAAAAATAAAGTCCCCTCACCACATAATAATCAAAACA
>NW_026068108.1:1873097-1876160 GCF_014885135.2 Alexandromys fortis
TGGGGGGTCTCACTTTATAGTCCTAGCTGACCTTGAACTCTCTCAGTAGAGCAGGCTGAGCTCACACAGGTCCTCCTGCCTCTGCCTCCCAAATGCTGGGATTAAAGGTGTGTGGCACCACTGCCTGGCATGGTGTTCTTTTAAAAATTATTTTGAGGTGAGTTTGGGACAACCAAGAGAGTAGGCCTGAGACAGGACCTCTGCGGGTCAGGCATGAGTCTGGGACTTCCAAGGGAGTAGGCAGGAACCAGAGACCTCTGCAGGTCCAGGTGTAAGTCTGGGGCCACTGAGGGTGTAGGCCAGAACCAGAGATCTGCAGGTCTGGGCACCAATCTGGAACCTCAGAGGGAGTAGTCCTGAGCCAGGACCTCTACCAGAGCAGGCCCAAGGCAATAACCTCTGCAGAAAGAGCCTCAAGCAAGCCCAAATGACCCCTGGTATTGCAGAGCAAACCCCACAAGCGCCGAGCAACCTCCAGGAACATGGAGTGACCAACAGGGTGACTGGAACTGTGGCCCTGGACTGCACCATGAAGATCAGCCATCTGAGCCTTGGTTCTGCTGGCACCTGAAAGATTGTTCATTGGAGTCACAGAGAGACCCAACTACACCAATCAGAGGAAAAGATGGGTAGACAAGGTAAGAACACATGCAACACCACAAAGAGCAACATGACACCAGTAAAAACTAGTGGCCCTACAACAGCAAGACTTGAACAACTGAATATAGATGAAGAAGAAAATGACCTAAAAAATAAAGAAAACCAAGAAAAAGCAATCAAACATATGAAAGAAACTATTCAAGACTTGAAAACTGAAATACAGACAATAAAGAAAACACAGGCTGAGGGAATTATAGAAACAGAAATCATGACAAAACCATCAGGAACCACAAATGCAAACATAAACAGCAGAATACAAGAGATGGAAGAGAGAATCTCAAGTGCTGAAAATACAATAGAAGAAATAGACTCATCAGTCAAAGAAAATGTTAAATCTAAAAAAAGCTTAACATAAAATATCCAGGAAATATGGGACACCATGAAAAGGCCAAACCTAAGAATAATAAGTATAGGAGGAGAAGTTCAACCCAAAAGCACAGAAAATATATTTAACAAAATCATAGAATAAAACTTCCCCAACCTAAAGAAAGATATGCCTATGAAGATATAAGAAGCTACAGAACAGCAAACAGACTGGATCAAAAATAAAGTCCCCTCACCACATAATAATCAAAACACTAAACATACAGAATAAAGAAAGAATATTAAGAGCTGCAAAGGAAAAAGGTCAAGTAACATAAAGGCAGATCTATCAGAATTACACCTGACTTTTCATTGAAGACAATGAAAGCTACAAGGTCAAGCGTTATGCAGACATGAAGAGACTGTGGTTGCCAGCCCAGACTACTATACCCAGCAAAGCTTTCCATCACCATAGGAGGACAAAACAAGATATTCTGTGACAGAACCAGATTTAACCAATACCTAGTCACAAAATCAACACTATACAAAGTAGTAGAAGGAAAACTCCATCCCAAGGAATTTGGCTACATCAACAAAAACACAGACAATAAATGATCTCACAGCAACAAATCCCAAAGAAGGGAAAAACACACAAAATAACAACAAAAACTAAAATAACAGGAGATACCAATCACTGGTCTTTATGTCCCTTAATATAAATGGACCTAACTCACCTATAAAAAGACACAGGCTAACAGATTGGGTATGAAGACAGAATCCATCCTTATGCTGCATACGTACAACCTCAAAACAGAAATTGCGTTAAAGGGTTGAAAAAAACTTTTCCAATCAAGTGGACCTAAGAAACAAGCAGGTGTAGCTATCCTAATATCTAACAAAATAGACTTCAAGCTAAAATCAGTCAAAAGAGACAAAGAAGGAAATTTCATATTAGTCATAGGGAAAATCCATCAAGAGGAAATCTCAATACTGGGCATCTATGACCAAAATACAAGGGCACCCTCATATGGAAAAGAAACACTTCTAAATCTTAAATCACACATCAAACCCCACAAACTAATAGTGGGAGACTTCAATACTCTACTCTCACCACTGGATAGGTCTGTCAGACAAAAAAATTAACAGAGAGGGGCTGGAGAGATGGCTCAGTGGTTAAGAGCATTGCCTGCTCTTCCAAAGGTCCTGAGTTCAATTCCCGGCAACCACATGGTGGCTCACAACCATCTGTAATGAGGTCTGGTGCCCTCTTATGGCACACAGACATACATACACACAGACAGAATATTGTATACATAACAAATAAATAAATATTAAAAAAATTAACAGAAATATTAGGGAATTAACAGATGCTATGACTCAAATGGACTTAACAGACATCTATAGAACATACCATCCAAACAGAAAAGAATATACCTTCTTCTCAACACCTCATGGGACCTTCTTAAAAACTGACCACATACTAGGTAACAAAGCAAACCTCAACAGATACAAAACAATTGGAATAACCCCATGTTTCTTATCGGATCACCATGCTTAAAATTAGAATTCAACAGCAACATTAATTCCAGAAAACCTACAAACATATGGAAATTAAGCAATGCTCACCTGAATCATCAATGAGTCAAGGAAGAAATAAAGGAAGAAATTAAAGACTTCCTAAAATTCAATGAAAATGACCACACAACATACTCAAATTTATGGAACACATTGAAAGCAGTGTTAAGAAGAAAGTTCATAGCACTAAATGTCTACATAAAGAAGCTGGAAAAATCCCCCACTATTGAATAACAGAACATTTGGAAACTTTAGAACAAAAAGAAGCAAACTCACCCAGGAGAACTAGACTGGCGGAAATAATCAAATTGAGAGATGAAGCTAAAAATAGAAGCAAAGAAAACAATACAAAGAATCAATGAGACAAACTAACCACAAGGCAGAGAGAGAATATCCAAATTAACAAAATCAGAAATGAAAAGGGAGACATAACAACAGACATAGAAGAAATCCAGAGAATCATTAGGTCATATTTTGAAAACCTGTACTCCACAAAATTGGAAAACTTAGAGGAAATGGACAACT
>NW_026068108.1:1881321-1883310 GCF_014885135.2 Alexandromys fortis
ATTAGGGAATTAACAGATGCTATGACTCAAATGGACTTAACAGACATCTATAGAACATACCATCCAAACAGAAAAGAATATACCCTCTTCTCAACACCTCATGGGACCTTCTTAAAAACTGACCACATACTAGGTAACAAAGCAAACCTCAACAGATACAAAACAATTGGAATAACCCCATGTTTCTTATCGGATCACCATGCTTAAAATTAGAATTCAACAGCAACATTAATTCCAGAAAACCTACAAACATATGGAAATTAAGCAATGCTCACCTGAATCATCAATGAGTCAAGGAAGAAATAAAGGAAGAAATTAAAGACTTCCTAAAATTCAATGAAAATGACCACACAACATACTCAAATTTATGGAACACAATGAAAGCAGTGTTAAGAAGAAAGTTCATAGCACTAAATGTCTACATAAAGAAGCTGGAAAAATCCCCCACTATTGAATAACAGAACATTTGGAAACTTTAGAACAAAAAGAAGCAAACTCACCCAGGAGAACTAGACTGGCGGAAATAATCAAATTGAGAGATGAAGCTAAAAATAGAAGCAAAGAAAACAATACAAAGAATCAATGAGACAAACTAACCACAAGGCAGAGAGAGAATATCCAAATTAACAAAATCAGAAATGAAAAGGGAGACATAACAACAGACATAGAAGAAATCCAGAGAATCATTAGGTCATATTTTGAAAACCTGTACTCCACAAAATTGGAAAACTTAGAGGAAATGGACAACTTTCTAGATGAATATCAATTACCAAAATTAAATCAAGACCAGATAAGCAAATTAAATAGATCTGTAACTGCTAAAGAAATAGAAACAGACATCAAAAGTCTCCCAACCAAAATAAAAAGTCCAGTACCAGATGGTTTCAGCTCAGAATTCTACACGACTTTCAAAGAAGACTATTAATACTCTAATTGTTAGACAAAATAGAAACAGAAGAAACATTGCCAAACTCTTTTTATGAGGCTACAATTACCCTGATACCCAAACCACATAAAGACATTACTAAAAAAGAGAATTACAGACCAGTCTCACCCATGAACATTGATGCAAAAATACCCAATAAAATATCGGCAAATTGATTTCCAAGAACACATTAGAAAAACCATCCACCTTCATCCCAGAGATGCAGGGATGGTTCAACATATGAAAATCTGTCAATGTAATCCATCATATAAACAAATTGAAAAATGCATGATCATCTCACTGGATGCTGAAAAACCCTTCTACAAAATACAACATTCCTTCATGATAAAGGTCTTGGAGAGAGCAGGGATGCAAGGAACACACCTAAACATAATAAAGGCAATATACAGCAAGTCAACAGCCAACATTAGACTAAATGGAGAGAAACTCCCAGTGATCTCACTGAAATCAGGAACAAGACAAGGTTGTCCATTCTCCCCATAACTATTCAATATAGTCCTTGAGGTCCTAGCTAGAGCAATAAGACACCAAAAGGAGATCAAGGGGATACAAACCAGAAAAGAAGTCAAACTCAATATTTGCTGATGATATGATAGTTTACATAAGTGACCCTAAAATTTCTACCAAGGAACTTCTACAACTCATAAACACTTTAATTAATGTAGCAGGGTACAAGATTAACTAAAAAAAAAAAAAACAATAGCCCTCTTTTACACAGATGATAAACGGGCTGAGAAAAAATCAGAGAAACATCGCTCTTCACAATAGCCACAAATAGCATAAAATACCTCCAAGTAACTCTAACTAAACAAGTGGAAGACTGTATGACAACTTTAAATCTTTAAAGAAAGAAATTGAAGAAGACACCAGAAAGTGGAAAGATCTCCCATGCTCGTGGATAGGTAGAACTGACACAGTAAAAATAGCAATCTTACCAAAAGCAATCTACAGATTCAATGCAATAGTCATCAAAATCCCAGCAAAATTCTTCACAGGCCTCAAAAGAATAGTGCTGGGGATGCAGCCCCCCCCCCCCCCCCCCC
>NW_026068108.1:1886481-1887026 GCF_014885135.2 Alexandromys fortis
TCCTAGACAACAATGAGGACACTAACAGAGACACACATGGATCTAATATACATAGGAAGTAGAAAAAGACGAGATTTCCTGGTAAATTGGGAATATGGGAGGCGAGAGCAAGGGAGGGGAACAGAGAAAAATATAGTTCAATAAAATCAATTATTAAAAACTGAAAAAATACTATTTTGAAATGAATAAATAAATTATGTACCTAGCTTCTAAGATTTAGTTTTAAAATTATATGTAGAGACTGAAGAAAATAGCTCAGCAGTTTTGATAGTTTGAATCGAGGACCCAATAGGCTTATATATTTGAATGCTTGGTCCCAAGTTGGAGGAGCTGTTTGAGAATGATGAAGAGGTGTGGTCTTTTGGACGAAGTATATCACTGGGTTTGCATTTGAAGTTTTAAAAGTCCATGCATTCCTGCTTATGTCTGCCTGCCTCCTATTTGTAGGTGAGATGTAAGCTCTCAGTTACTGCTCCAATGACTTGTCTGCCTGCCTGCTGACACATTCCCTGTCATGATGATCATGAGCCCTAAATTAAACTTTT
>NW_026068108.1:1891144-1892799 GCF_014885135.2 Alexandromys fortis
GGTTTTTTTTGTTTTTGTTTGTTTGTTTGTTTGATTGTTTGTTTTTTTGTTCTTTCAAGACAGGTTTCTCTGCAACAGCTTTGGCTGTCCTGGAAACTCACAGAGATCTGCCTGCCTCTGCCTCCCAAATGCTGGGATTAATTGTATGTGCCACCACCACAACATCAAGGATAAAGATGTTTTATAAATGAATACAAGCACAGAGCAAAGAGGGCTGGAGTTTAGATCTGAGAGTGCTTAGAGGAACCGGAAGGCTAGCGTGTTCATTCATTCACTCACTCACTCACTCACTCACTCACTCACTCACTCACACTCACTCACTCACTCACTCACTCACTCTCTCTCTCACTCTCTCTCACTCACTTTCTCTCACTCACTCACTCTCTCTCACTCACTCTCTCTTTCTTTCATTTGACCAATATTTTTTTGAGACAGGGTTTCACGATGTAACTTAGGCTAATCTTCAATTTATGATTATCCTGCTGGGACTTCAGGTGTGTGCCATCAAGACTGGCAAATATGTCCTGTTGTTTTTTTTTCTTGTAGTGCTATGGGTTAAACTTGGACCCTTGGTTATTTTAGGCAAGTACTGGTTGTTTCTCCAGCCTAATGCTAGCGTTTTTTTGTTGTTATCTAATTGCTGATTCCTAGTTGGGGAAAACCAACTAGTGCTCAAGGCTGCCTGGGGCCATGACTTCAGTAGAGAGAAAGTTTGTATAGTGAGTAGAGCTCAGAATTGAGGTTGGACAGGTAAAGGAGGCTTCTGGAAGTTTTGATTATGAGGCCATAGGGAATCCTATAGGTTTTTAATCAGGGTCAGACACGACTGAAGAAATAGTTCAGTGGTTAATGGCACTGAGTGTTTTGCAGAGGACCAGGGTTTAATTCCAGTGCCTAGATGACTGCTCATGTGAACTGTCTGCGATCTGATGTCCTCTTCTGACCTCCTTGGTCACCAGGCATACACATGTTTCACAGACATACATGTAGGGAAAACACCCATACACATTAATACATAAATGAAAAAACAAACAAATACAGTCAGGCAGTAGAAGTGAGGAGGTCACATGACTAGCAAACAGTGTAGACAAGTTGTTCTACTTTGCTCTGTGACCTTGAGTCCATGCCTCTCTGTAAACCTGAGTTTCTCCACTTGATAAAATAGGGAGACAGGAGGCTTAAGTTTACCATGTAGGGGATAATCTAGGGGGCTGTGTGGCTTCAGAGGAAGGTTGGGCTTGGATGGGGATAGATGAAGAGCAGACCTTGCTTCTCCCCTGACCCCCATGTCATCTTCAAGTCTGCTTTTTAGCCTTTCCCTTCCCTGGCCATACAGGAACAGAGACCACCCATTGGTCTCTATTCCTTGCGCATCAGAACTCTCTGTGACCTGGTAATATCGGCTTTAAATAACATAAATCTTCATTCAAATGAGCTAAATAAGAAAGCAGCTTTGTTTTGTGAGTCATAAGGACCTGAATTCACGTCTCCTTCTGAGACAGACGAGTCTTCCAAAGGCCTAGATTCCCAGAGATGGCTCCCCTGTTACTGCCATGCTCACAGCATCCTTACACACATACACACACACACACACACACACAGAGAGAGAGAGAGAAAGAGAGAGAGAGAGAGAGAGAGAGAGAGAGAGAGAGAGA
>NW_026068108.1:1892832-1894384 GCF_014885135.2 Alexandromys fortis
TCCCCTGTGTTACTGCCATGCTCACAGCATCCTTACACACACACACACACACACACACACACACAGAGAGAGAGAGAGAGAGAGAGAGAGAGAGAGAGAGAGAGAGAGAGAGAGAGAGAGACTGAGACTTGGATCCCTACATCTGCTCTTCATCTTTAGGCTGCCAGCAAGAAAAATATGGGAATTACGTGTAATAATGATATACAGGAGAGAGAGAAAGGGACTATTTTAGAGACAGGGACTCATAGCCTAGGCTAACCTTAAAGTCCCTGTGCACCCTATAGCCTAGATGATGTTGGACTCCTTATCCCCTGCTTCTTCCTTCTGAGTGCTGGGATTACAGGCCTGCCTGGCAGGTGCAGACTGAGCCAGGATCTTGTGCGTGCAGGCAGGCAGCCCACCAATGAAGCCACAGTCTCATCTCAAGGGGTCTTTGTTTTTTAATTACACTCTTTTTGAAGGAGAATAGAATAAAACTTTCCCCAGCAGACATCTCCCCATGAGTCACTGAGTAAAAGTGGCTCACTTTTATCTGAGCCAATGGCTGATGGAGACCAGTGCTTTCTAACAAGAGGCAATTTTGTTCCCCAGGAGACATTTCGCAACTCCTGAAATATAACAATATGGCTGTTGGAAAATCTGAGTCTGGCTACAAGATGAGGTTGCTGGAAGCTCAGTTTATTGCAATGTCTACCACAAGTCATGTCAGGCATTGTCCTTGAGTTCTTTGCCACCAAATTAAATTCAATTACTATAATAATAATAAAATATAAACAAGATCATTCTTTAAGAGGAAAGGAAGACTGTATTTATGCACTTACATTTCCTGTTTTTGTTTTAGAAAGGGGGTCATGTATTTCAGGCCATCTTTGAACTTGCACTTGCTATATAGCTAAGGATGATCTTAAATTTTTGATCCTCTTGCCTCCATCCCCCAGTGTAGTATCCCAGAGACTTGCCACTATGTCTGATTTTATCCTCCTGCTTTTATTAGTTCCTGGAGGAACATTGTGGCCTGCTGTCTCACATTTCTGAGAGCTGCTTCTGGAGAGCACCTTTTGCAAGGTGTCACGGCGGGAAGGTGTCATGTCATGGCGGGAAGGTATCACAGCGGGAAGGTGCCACGGCAGGCTGATGTGCTGGAGAATTTTATTACCAGATTCAGGCACAGTGGCACATCATGTGTATGTGCCAGGCAGAATCAGGAGGATCATAGAAAGTTTGGGGTCAGCCTAGGCTAAATAGTGAGTTCTAGACTAACCAGGATTAGATGGTGAGATTCTTTTTCAAATGATCAAAAAGGAAAAAAAGGGTTTATTTCTAATTTCTCTGATGGACTGTGTTTTCTCCTGCTTCTGCTAAAGAGAAGGTTGTTACTTGTTTTAGCCAGTGTTCTATTCTGACCTATCAAAGATCAAAATAGCTTCTTTATTCATTAATCAATAAAAGCAACACAAATACAGAAGGACCTCCTACACTGTGTGTGTGTGTGTGTGTGTGTGAGAGAGAGAGAGAGAGAGAGAGAGAGAGAGAGAGAGAGAGAGAGAGAGAG
>NW_026068108.1:1896214-1899078 GCF_014885135.2 Alexandromys fortis
CATTTATTTATTTATTTATTTATTTATTTATTTATTTATTTGTGTGGGGAGGGGTGGACATAGAGGGTAACTGGCAGGAGTTGCTCTTTCCTACTACTTGGATCCTGGGGATACAACTTGGTTGTCAGACTTTGTTGTACCTTTACCCACTGAGCCGTTTTTCTGGCACCCAACCAGTTCTTTGTTTTGTTTTTTGAGACAGGGTTTCTCTGTGTTTCTTTGGAGCCTGTCCTGAAACTATCTCTGTAGACCAGGCTGGCCTTGAACTCACAGAGATCCACCTACCTCTGCCTCCCGAGATGTGCGCCACCACCACCCGACTCAACCAGTTCTTTTTTTAAAATATTTATTTATGTATTATGTATACAATATTCTGTCTGTGTGTATGCCTGCAGGCCAGAATTGAGCACCAGACCCCATTACAGATGGGTGTGGGCCACCATGTGGTTGCTGGGAATTGAACTCAGGACCTTTAGAAGAGCAGGCAATGCTCTTAACCTCTAAGCCATCTCTCCAGCCCCTCAACCAGTTCTTTTAATCAAAAGTTCCCATAAAAGCAATGTGAATGTAGCTCTGTTGTAGACTGCATGCCTACTAAGTGCAACACCCTATGTTCAAATCCCAGCATTGGGAAAACAATCAAGAAAAATTCCTGAACAATGCAGGGTACCTACTGTGTTCATAGCACTTACTTGCCTCACAGATTATCAGTCATTTACACGGGGGTTAAAGGATACAGGAAGGTTATAAGCATGACCACATGACTTGGTCTTTTTAAAAGTGTGTATGGCCAGGCAGTGGTGGCACATACTTTTAATCCCAGTACTCAGGAGGCAGAAGCAGGTGGATCTCAGTGAGTTTGAGGCCAAACTGGTCCACAGAGCAAGTTCCAGGACAGCCAGAGCTGAAACATAGAGAAACCCTGTCACAAAAAAAAAAAAAAGCATGTGTGTCTGAGAGCAGAAGGTGTCAGATCTACTGGAACTGGATACAGGCATGTTTGAGCTTCCTGATGTAGGTGTTAGGAACTCAGTCCAAGTCCTCTGCCAGAGCAGCAACCCTGAAGCAGCAAGAATTCCTGTGGTATCTCTCTGCACCTGATTTAGTCACAAGGGTTTGCTTTTTGTTTTGTATGCTGAGGACTGAATGCAAGGCAGGTCACATTCTAAACACATGCGCTGTTTGAACTATAGCCAGCCTATGACATTTTGTGTGGGTAGAGTGTGTGTGTTCATGCAAGTGTGCATGCAAATGCATGTGGAGGTCAGAGGTCAACCCTGGAAAACTTTCTCAGTCACTCTCCATTATGTGTATGTATGCATGTATGTGTATGTGTGTGCATGTATGTGTATGTGTGTTCATCTGTGTGCATGTATGTGTGTGCATATATGTGTATTTTTTTGAGACAGGGTTTCTCTGTGTTACAGCTTTAGCTGTCCTGGAACTCACTCTGTAGACCAGGCTGACTTTGAACTCACAGAGTTCCACCTGCCTATGTCTCCCTGAGAGTTGACATTATAGGCGTGCACCACCACTGCCCAGCTTTCCCATTTTTTATTTTTGAGACAGGTTGTGTCACTGAACCTAGAGCTCATTTCTTGAGCTAGACTGGCTGGCACAGGAGCTGCAGACGTCCACCTCTTCATCAGGCTTCCCCATGAGTGCTGAGCACTTTTCACGATGAGCACTTTACTAGTGAGCTGCCTTCCCGGCCCTCCCCACCACAACTTTTTATATGAAGAACTTGAGTGTATTAGTGATGTAGGTGGGTCTTCTGTCTATGTTTTACTTTCATTGGTTAATAAAGAAACTGCCTTGGCCTTTTGATAGGCCAGCCCTTAGGTGGGTGAAGTAGACAGAACAGAATTCTGGGAGAAAGAAAGCAGAGTCAGGCAGTCGCCATGTTTCTCTGACCCGAGACAGATATAGGCTAGAATCTTTCCTGGTAAGCTACCACCTTGTGGTGCTACACAGATTATTAGAAATGGGTTAAGCGAGATATGAGGGTTAGCCAAGAAGAGGCTAGAGCTAATGGGCCAGGCAATATTTAAATGAATACAACTTGTGTGTTGTTATTTCGGGTATAAAGCTAGTCATGCGGGAGCCAGGCAGGACGAAAAGCAGGCCAGCTCACCTCATCACTACAAATGGCGCCCAGATGTGGATAACTGAATCCACAGAAAGCCTGAGAAAGCTTGGGAAAGAAGAGAGTAAAGCGCATGTTTTCTTGGTAGCAGCAATTTCTCGGGTCTGCTCTGGTTGCTAGAGGCAAGCAAGTGCTCTCATCTAAGAGAGGCTTCCTGACTCAGCTTTAGCTGCAAAACCCTGCAGCTCTTAACAGGTCCTGCTACAAAACACTTAAATGGTGTTTATAAAAGCTGACTGCATGCTTGTTTGTTTTCAGCCATAGCAGGAAAAGAGTTGTGCTGTTTTAAAAGGCTGGCATTCAGGTCCATTCTGCCAGGGCAAACTCTGACTCTTTTAGGCAGGCAGGGCAACTGAGTGTGGTCTGTGAGCAGAATGCTGCAGCTTGCTTGCTGGAAGGGACCTTGAAATGCCAAAGAGTGTTGAAATATGAGCGGCGGGGCTGCGCCCCCAAAACCCCGGCCGCTTGGCTAGCTCATGCCCGAAATAACAACACACAAACTATATTCATTTAAGAACTGCTTGGCCCATGAACTCTAGCCCTTACAGGCTAATTCTCGCACCTGGACTAGCCCATTTCTAATGATGTGTGTAAGCACCCCAAGGTGCGCTTACCGGGAAGATTCTAGCCTCCGTCCATCATGGTGTCTCTGCTCCAGATAGCAGAGCTGTCCGGTCTCTCCGGGAGCAGAGCAGAGTCTGACCTCACTTCCTCTTCC
>NW_026068108.1:1901649-1910538 GCF_014885135.2 Alexandromys fortis
CATGGGACTTCTGACAGGGCCGAGCCTCAGGCCCATGACAGCCACCCGACCAGGAAACTGAGGATGGTACAGGCCCCGTGGGTCATTATAGCTGTTTTTTTTTTTTTAAAATATTTATTTATTTATTATGTATACAATATTCTGTCTGTGTATGTGCCTGAAGGCCAGAAGAGGGCGCCAGACCTCTTTACAGATGGTTGTGAGCCACCATGTGGTTGCTGGGAATTGAACTCAGGACCTTTGGAAGAGCAGGCAATGCCCTTAACCACTGAGTCATCTCTCCAGCCCTTTTGTCTGTTTTTCAAGACAGGGTTTCTTTGTGTAACCCTGGCTGTCCTGTAATTAGCTTTGGACCAGAGTGGCTTTGAACTCAGAGACCCACATGCCTCTGCCTCCTAAGTATTGGGACTAAAGGCACACACCACCAAACCTTAAATGATTAAGGTTTCTTAATCATTTCATCATCATGAAAATCAAGCAAACTTACTAAAGAAAGTTTATCGTTTGCATCTCTCTTCTACCTCTGGTTTCCCAGCAGAGCAGTTCATGGAGGAAGGCAGTGGCACACAAGGAGAGGGGGCTTGAAGCAAAGAGAGGATGTAAAGGCTGGAGGTGCCACGTGCCCGAAGTGGAGCAGCAAGCAAGGCTGTTGTGGTGTCCCAACCCCTCAAGGCATGTTCCCTTGCAGCCATCTTGGCAGGCTGGGATGGGGGAAGAGTAGACAGATGGCTGGACGGCTGGTTGAGCCAAAGTTGGGGAACTACCAGATGGAGGTGTTAGAAAGACGGGGGTGAGGACACTGGAGTGCTGGCAAGAGAATGGCTGATAACAAGGCCATGGAGTCCAGAAAATCTGGGGAGGGAAGTGAGGCCAAGAGGCTTAAAGGAGAGTGAACAGAGCTTGGAAGAGGCTTCCTGAAGTGACTTCTACTTGATAAAAACAATGTTCTAGAAATAATCAGCTCGGGATGTTTATGAAGTGAGAGAGTTCATGCCAAAATTATTGTGGAGGTTCTGTAATCAGAGACCTTGTTATACTGAGACATAAAAAGATTAAGCCAGAGAAACTCCTGTTGGCCTGAGACACTGTGCAGAGGGACACCGTCTATAGCACACTAATGTGACTAAGAACAAAGAGCAGTTCTCCAATGAGCAGAATTTCACAGAGACAAAGGGACCTGCAGGAGTGTTTCCACCTGCAGGAGTGAGTGTTCCACCTGCAGGAGTGTTTCCACCTGCAGGAGTGTTCCACCTGCAGGAGTATTCCATCTGCAGGAGTGTTCCACCTGCAGGAGTGAGTGTTCCACCTGCAGGAGTGAGTGTTCCACCTGCAGGAATGTTTCCACCTGAAGGAGTGTTTCCACCTGCAGGCGTGAGTGTTCCACCTTCAGGCATGTTTCCACCTGCAGGAGTGAGTGTTCCACCTTCAGGCATGTTTCCACCTGCAGGAGTGAGTGTTCCACCTGCAGTCACTTTAAAGAGTTTTTTTTTTAATTTCATGTGTGCATATGTTTGCATGCGATATGTGCATACGTTATAGGTCCCAAGGAGATGAAGTTGTAGGCAGTTGTGAGCCACCATGTGGTTGCTAGGAATTGAACCCAGGTCCTCTGGAAGAGCAGCCAGCATTCTTAACCACTGAGCCATCTCAAGTAAACTATAAGTAAACTTCACTTTAACTCTCAGGAGTCAGCCTGGCACAGTGGCACAGGCCTGCAATTCCAGAAACCAATAGATAGAGGCAGGAGTATCAGAAGTTCAAGCTGCATAGTGAATTCAAGGCCAGCCTAGGCTACATGAGACTGTATCAAAAAAAAAAAACCTAAAACAAAACAAAAGGGGGCTGGAGATATACTTTAGTTGATGTGCCGGTTTGAATGAAATGGACTCCATAGGCTCATATATCTGAATATTTGGTTCCTAGTTGGGAGACTGTTTAAAAAAGCTTAGGAGGTGTGGTTTTGTTGGAGGAGATGTGTCACTAGGGGTGGACTTGGAGGTTTCAAAACTTTACAACCAGGTCCAGTCTCAGTCTCTTTCTGCCCAGTGCTGTGGATGAGATGAAAGCTCCCAGCTACTGCTCCAGTGTCCTGCCTGCTGCCATGCTTCCGACATGATAGTCATAGAATAATCATCTGAGACTGGAAGCCAGCTCCCAATTAAATTCTTTCTTTTATAAGCTGCCTTGATTGTGGTGTCGTCTCATAGTAATAGAACAGTAACTAAAAGAGTTGAGTAGCTGTCCTTTGCTTAGCACGCATGAGGCCTAGGTTAAGTCCCTGACATTATCCCAGTAGAGGAGGCAGGAGGGTCAGAAGTTCAAGAATAATCCAGAGAGATGGCTTAGCTGTTAAGTGCTTGCTTTGAAATCATAAGGACCAGAAATGAGATCCCAGGACCCACAATAACCAGGCATACTCTACACACCATAATTCCAGACCTGAGCAGGGTGGGCTGCTCATGATGGGGCTTGGTGGCTTGGCTTCCAGTCTAACAGAGAAAATGTGAGCCCCACATTTAAGGAGAAAACCTGCCTCAAAAGACCAGGCAAATGCTGGTCACGGTGATACACAGCTTTAATCCCTTGAGAGGCAAAGGCTGGTGGTCTCTGTGAGTTCAAGGCCAGCCTGGTCTAAGCGCTGAGTTCCAGGCCAGATAGGCCTATATAGTAAGTTTCAGGGATCTGACACCCTCTTCTGGATGACCCAGGCACTGCATTTATGCATATACATACATGTAAGCAAACACTCATTCACATAAAATAAATAAATCTTAAAAAAGAAAAATGTATAGCTCAATAAAAACAATAAAAATATTACAGGCTCATATGCAAGCATCGTTTTTAGCAGAAGCAAAGATGCACAAAGTTCAGAATTATAGAAAAGAATAGGCAGAGAGCGATGGAGAAGCATGAACAGAACAAAAACTCAGCAAGTGAAGGTCCAAAATAACCAACAAGGTGTGGCCTTGTTGGAGTAGGTGTGGCTTTGTTGGAGGAAATGTGTCACTTAGGGGTAGGCTTTGGGGTTTCAGAAACCCAAGTCAGGCCCAGAGGCTTTTGCTCTTTGCTTGCAGATCCAGATCCAGAACTCTCAGGCCTGCCTGTGTGCCACGATTCTTCCTGAATAACGACAAAGGACTAAACCTCTGAACTGTAAGCCAACCTCAGTGAATTGTTTTCCTCTATAAGAGCAGCCATGCTCATGGTGCACAGACTCTTCACAGCCAAGAACACTGAGACACCGTGTCCAAGGGGAACTGGAATTTTCAGGGAGTGTCGCAAGGTCAACATCCTGAAGTGCTCCGGACCAGAAGTATTTTCTATTTTAAGATCTTAAAATTTTTGCCCACATGTAATGAAATGCCTTGGGAACTCAAGTCTGAATGGGCAGTTCATTGTCCCATATATGCTTTATACACATAGCCTGAAGGTAATTTGACACATAATTTTCATCATAAAAATTGGTTTGGAGGAGCTGGAGAGATGAGTTAGCTGTTAAAAGCCCTCACGTTCAGTTCCGCCAGCATCTCTGGGCTGCTGTGAGCACCCGTACGCATAGGTGTGGGGTTTGTAAACCTGTTATCTGGTGACCATCTTCAGACCCTAACAACTGAGCCCTCTCTGAGCACGTTCCCTGAGCTCTTAGGTGATCTTCTACATTCACTAACACTGACAACCACACCCCTGCCTCTTTCTGACAAGGTCTTGCTATGTAGCCAAGGCTGGCCTGGAGCTCTGTTTGTAGCTCAGGTTGGCCCCTAGTTCATGGTTCTCTTAGGTCCATCTCCTACTCCAGTATTCCATGCCTGTAACAGCGTGTTCGGGCTGTNCTCTGTTTGTAGCTCAGGTTGGCCCCTAGTTCATGGTTCTCTTAGGTCCATCTCCTACTCCAGTATTCCATGCCTGTAACAGCGTGTTCGGGCTGGATGTTGGGTCATGGCAAGCATTAACAGAGAAGTTTTTGTCTCTGGGGAATACTCTACTAAGAAATGGAGAGGAATGCTGCTGGTCAAATTTCGTACAATTAAAATGAGCACATACTCTTTTAAAGTTAGTTGTTTGTTTGTTTGTTTTCCGAGACAGGGTTTTTCAGTGTAGTCCTGGCTGTCCTGGAACTCACTCTGTAGACCAGGCTGGCCTCAAACTTGGACATCTACCTGCCTCTGCCTCCCGAGTGCTGTGATTAAAAGTGAACCACCATCACCTGGCTAAATTAATTTTTTTAAAAATTATATCTCATGCAGCCTAGGAAGACTTGAACTCACTGTGTGGCTGAGGCTGGCCTTCAGGTCTTGATCCTCCTGCCTCCACCAGCTCCTCAGCACCACACTCAGCTGCCGTCATACTTCAAAAGACAGTAGACTTAGCTTGAAAGGCATCTGGGGAAGAAGGCGCCAAGTCTATGACCTGGAAACAACTCTGCTCTTCTAGATAATGGAGTCAGAATTAGTGTGAGAACAGCTTGGGAAGCCTGAAGTTAGTATTTCAATTTCTACAGAGAAGAGCATTTTGTGTGGCATTTTCTCACTATGTCTCATGTGTTGGAAGGTTGACTCCAGTGTGGCAATGCTGGTGGTATTTTGGGGTGTGACTTTGGCAGATGGTTGGGTCAGGAGGGAAGGTAGATTCGTGGCTTTGTAAGAAGATCAAGATCTCCCTGGCACCCCTGTTCTGTGCCATGATGTTAAGGTTTCTATTGCTTTGGGACTCCTTGCCCCAGCAAGGAGCTCCTCATTACATGCGGTTGCTTTACCCTGATACCGTGTAGACTCCCTGATCATGAGGAATGCATTTTCTGCTAGGCATGGTGGTTCAAGTCTGTAATCTCAGAACTCCCAAGGTGGAGGCCAGAGGACTAAAGTTCAAGGTTATTCTCACCACAAAGTAATCTAAGGCCTGCGCAAACTGCAGAAGACCCTGCCTTACACCCACAACACCCACGTCCTGCGAAGGATTTCCTTTATCCACCAAAGACTCCACCTCTGGACTCCCAGCGTCAGCGAGTGGCCTCGCACGGCCTTGAGGGGTTTGTGGCACCACAGCTGCACCCAGTGGTCATAAAAGGCTCTGAGTTGTTAGGTAGCTGGTAGAGCTCCAAAATCCTTGCACACACTCCCAGAATAATTTTGAAGTGTCGTCCAGACTGACCTTGAATTTGTGACCCTCCTGCTGCAGCTTCTAGAGTACTGGGACTACAGGCATGCAATGCTCAGCTCAAACTACGCTGCTTTCAATGCTGTATGGTGGTTTTTGTTAACATGACACAAGTCAGAGTCATCTATGAGAAGCTGGAACTGCAACCGAGAAAATGCCTCCAAAGGACTGGTCGACTGGCAAGTCTGTGGGGATTTTCTTGATGAATGATTGATGTGGAAGGCCCCAGCCCACTGCCTGTTGCCTGGAATCATGTAAAACAAACTGAGCGAGCCCCAGAGAACAAGGCAGTGGCAGCATATTCCTCACTGCATCTGTTTTGTCCATGTGTCCGGGTTTCTCTTCCTCCCCTGCTTGATTCCCCCGTGGTGGACTGCGACTGAGACTCATAAATCAGACAAACCCTTTCCTCTCCAAGTTGCTTCTGGGCAGGGCACTTATCATGGTAAGAGAAAGCAAGTTAGGACAAATGCCCAGTGGAGAGAAAACTCACCTGGAATTTTTGTTCTCAGTTTCTGTATCTCTAGAGTTTCTGTCCCCCCAACAGAGTTACTGTCCAGTACAAACCTGAGCAATGCTACATGCCTGCGTTTGTTAGAGCATTTTCAAGAGCTGTGGGCAGGCCAGTGAGAGTGGGCCATGCTTGTCATCCCAATACCTGGGAGGCGGAGGAAGGAGGATCAGGAGTCAAAGGTCACCCTCAGCTACATAGTAGGTTTGAATTCAGCCTGAGCTCCATGGGATTCTGTCTCAGAAACATTGGCAATGATGACAGAGGAGCCATCTGCGATCGCATCACCCCTTTCCAGGACCAGAAACGGGGGCTGGGAAGATGGCTCACCAGTGGTTTAATGGCACCAATTGCCAAGCCTGACAACCTGAGTTTGATTTCTAGGACCCACGTGGTGGAAGGAGAAGACCGACTCTTACACGTTGTCCTCTGACTTCCATATGTGTGCTGTGCGTGCACACTAAATAAAGAAAAATAAACAAACCAAACCAAAACAGAAAAGGGTATACTGCCACCAGATGGTAATAGTACTCCTGCTGGCCAAACAGCCTCAAAAGGAAGATTGTTTAAGAAGGACTGGAGTTAGAGCCTCCATATACACACATACATGAACACGTATATACATAAGCATGCATACACTCGTGAGCATGTATGAACATGTGAACAATGCATGAACATGTACATGCATAAATGAAATATGCACACACATATGAAGACATAACACAAACACAAACATGTATCCACACATACATATACAAATGAAAAATATGCTAGGAAACTCTTTTTTTTTTTTTTTTTGTTTTTCGAGACAGGGTTTCTCTGTGGCTTTGGAGCCTGTCCTGGCACTAGCTCTGTAGACCAGGCTGGTCTCGAACTCACAGAGATCCGCCTGCCTCTGCCTCCCAAGTGCTGGGATTAAAGGCGTGCGCCACCACCGCCCGGCATACCGCTCGGCTTTTTGAGTGACTCTTCTTTAATGTGTCTCTGAACTGTGACATGACATGTAGCTGGAAGACTGTGATTGGTGCTCATGAGGAATCATGGAAAGTAAAAGGATGATGTATAAATCTGTTCACATAAGATTATGTGGTAAAACAATCAAGGAACAAATAACCAGGGAGAAAAAATTTTAATGGTTGAGCTAAAAATTTACACAACCTCGTTGAACATAATATATGCAACATTAAATTATAAGTAATACATGTAATTGTTTTTTCTAGATAGAAATACCTCACTTTGAGAAAACCTGATATACCATAGTCTGACTGGTCATTTAACCTTTTGGAAATTTTGACACAGACTTTTTCATATGGCACGTTCCCTAAACACATTTAAAATAGTTTGATCTCTTACGTTAACTTTAGAGGGAACATCTATTGGTGGAATATGTGCTGTCTTTTCGTGAGTATCTGCTTCAACTTACAATAAAGGCTATTCTATACATCAAATTACAATTTCACCGTAGGATAAAAGCACTGAATTTATGAGGTGCACAGTGGAAGTGCAGAGTGCAGGTCAGCGTGAACACACAGCACAGCACACCACAAATAGTTTCCACTTCCTTCACAGATTTCCTCTTTTAACTGTGTATAACCCACAACATTTTCAAGGGAGCTGGAGACACAGTTCAATGGTAAAGGCCTTGCCTCATATGCTCAGTGCCCTAGGTTTAGTTCCCAACACTGCATAGAAAACAAAACAAAAACCAATAAAACTACCCAAAATCTTTGGTGGAAGCACCTGCATGTCACAGCAGAAACACACACCTAAGGGTATGTGTATATGTGCAAAGATGGGTACACCGCCGTGGAGGTGCGGTCTTTCCTTGTGGCAGGGTATTTAGTCCTAGGCCAGTTTGGCTTGACATCTGGAGCTGGCCCTAGGCTGGAGTTTGTGCTTCTCTTTGGAGAGCATGACGTAAAGCCTGGCTTCTTACTCTGCACAAAGGAGATAAAAGAGTTGAATTCACTTTCTGTCGCAATTTCTAAGTAATAGTTGGGGATGAGGTTGACCTTGCTAGACAGGAGTTAGAGAGAAATCCCTCATTTCCCCCAATATCAAAATGGCCAACAGTGTGACAGGGCAGAGCTGAGCCAAGCACTTGGTCAGGCTTCTCAGACAAGTAGAGTTCTATGGGCAACATTTTAGTGGATCCAGGGAATGGAAAGACGGTTTTTCTTTTTCTTTCTTTCTTTCTTTCTTTCTTTCTTTCTTTCTTTCTTTCTTTCTCTCTCTCTCTCTCTCTCTCTCTCTCTCTCTCTCTCTCTCTCTCTTTCTCTCTCTCTTTCTTTCTCTCTTTCTTTCTCCCTTCCTTCCTTCCTTCCTTCCTTCCTTCCTTCCTTCCTTCCTTCCTTCCTTCCTTTCTTTTTCTTTTTGTTTGTTTTTCAAGACTGGGTTTCTCTGTAGATTTGGAGCCTGTCCTGGAACCAGCTCTTGTAGTCCAGGCTGGCCTTGAAGACACAGAGATCAGCTTGCCTCTGCCTCCCAAGTGCTGGGATTAAAGGCGTGTGCCACCACTGCCCGGTTCCCAGCCTGGATTCATAGAGAGACATTATCTCAAAACAGAAGAAGAAAGCAGCAGATCTCTGTCCCCAACTGGGGTTCATCTATGGATTCTTCTGAGCCCCCATTCCCTATGGCTTCGCTGGCGATTCAGCCCCAACTCCCTGATGTGAAGGGGGCCCTCCCTCCTTAGCTTTCTTACCCCTACAGGCCCAGGGATGGAGAGCTCAGCTTCTCTCCGCCCGGGTTTGTTCACACCCTACGCTTGTTCACACCCTCCCGTGGCCGTGTCAGACAGGATTAGCTTGCTTTCTAGCATGGCTCCCATCTTCTTAACCAGAAACTCAGCCTTTGTCCTGAAAATGTGGGGACCACAGATCCGGACCCGGCTTCTCCTACACCTCAACCCCAGGACAGAAAACCAGGCTGCCTTCTGCTCAGGTCTGCAGGAGTGTGTCAGACTTCAGTTCACCGCTATCCACCAAGGAGCTAGAAGACCTATATTTTAAATGTTTAAATTAATATGATCTTATTCTGTGTTAGATGTTTATATACAGCAAATGATACTGCATAACACCTATAGGTGTCAAGAAAAATTCTGGAGTATCCTTGATTCAAGGGCAGAACAGATAGGATCTTGGTTGCTGTGGAAACCATAGCCACAGGTACTTTGATATTTTCATTTGTTTGTTTGTTTTTAGGACAAGGTCTCACTATGTAGC
>NW_026068108.1:1915179-1919613 GCF_014885135.2 Alexandromys fortis
CTTCCTTCCTTCCTTCCTTCCTTCCTTTCTTTTTCTTTTTGTTTTTTTGAGACAAGGTTTCTCTGTGTAACAGCCCTAGCTATCCTGGAACTAGCTCTTGTAGACCAGGCTGACCTCAAATTCAAAGAGATCCTCCTGCTTCTGTCTCCCGAGAGCTGGGATAAAGGTGTGAGCCTCCACCGCCAGGCGGGCAAGGCTGTTTTCATAAGCTGTCTACCAACATTACACAAAGGAAGATAAAGAAACATTGGGTTAAAATACTGTCCTGCGTTCCCCACTTTGCTGTCTGATATGCTCTGGGAGTTAAAGTGCATTTTACTCCACAGAAAAATTCAAGAGGATGGAGTGATGCTAAGGGGTTGCTGGCGTCCATCCAGCTGCCTGGAGTGGACAGAACTGACTTCATGTTACACGCTAATCAGTGATTGAGTTGTGCATATGGTTCTGTCACTGAGCGAGGAGCATGTTACACGCTAATCAGTGATTGAGTTGTGCATATGGTTCTGTCACTGAGCGAGGAGCAAGGACAAGTTCATCACTTATTAGTCTGCTACAGCTCTCTTTAGTTTGACTTTATTAGTTACAGAAAGAGAATATTTCTTTTTTATCTGCAGTAGAATATTTTATATAATAAAAAATTAAAATGAGTGTTTTTACTATGTGTCTGTATGTGCACCAGAAGGTGCCAGACTCCCTGGAATGGATGCCTGTGAGTCACCACGTGGGTGCTGGGAACAGAACCAGGTCCTCTGGAAGTGCAACAAATGCTCTTAACTGCTGAGCCATCTTTCTACTCCACAATCGATACTATTGGTTTTTGGTTTATATTTTTCATTTCATTTTTTTTTTTTGAGACAGGGTCTCACTGTGTAGTCCTGGCTTTCCTGGAACTCACCAGGTAGATTTGGCTGGCCTCAAACTCACAGAGATCCACCTATATCTGTTTCCCAGATGCTGGGACTAAAGGCATGTGGCATTACACTCAGATTCCATAATTATTATTTTGAGACAAGGACTCTTTATGTAGTCCTATCTGGTCTCAAATTCATTGCCTGGCCTCAAGCTTGTGATCCCTCTGCCTCAACCCTCAGTTTCATTTAAACTTCTCTGAGCTTTGCTCTTCAGTTGGTACTGCTCCATGGTAATGTACACCCTTGTCACTCTTCCTTGAGGACCTTATCTTTAGGAGTCTCCTACTTCCAGGTCCTCCAGAAGACTCTGATAGGCAAGTGAGAACATCTACACAAGAGTCAACATGTGCAAAAGCCTGGCAGAGCATCAATTTACTTCAGTTAGTGTGGTGTTCTCGACTTCATTGCCCAGACACATGAGGGACGCCCTGCTGTAACACCCCGGGGCTGTGGAAAGCCCAGACTACCTTTCTCTTGCTTTTTGAGCTGCCTTATTCTCCCACGTGGCTAGAATTACAGGTGTGCCCTGTCAGACTCAGCTAAGCCCAGGATGATTAAAAGGAAAGCTCACTGGCTGTTGCTACTGCCAAGCAAAGAATGTACAAGTTCAAATTTGTGTGAACCATGTTGATAGAGGGCTGCATTGTAATTAATTCTAATGTTTTAGGAAAGCAAGAGCTTCCCACTGCGGTTTGAACATGCCTGTCTCCCCTAAACCTCACTGTGGTGGTGTTGGGAAGTGGGGCCTTAAGAGCTCATTCGAGATTTTAAATCTTACAGAGCTGGGCTGTTTTATGGGACAAATTAAATTACTGGAAAAAAAAGTTATGAACTGAGGCTGGTAAGGCACGCATGACGGCCACGCCGTTAGTCCCAGCAGAAGCTGGCAGATCTCTAAGCCAGTGTGGTCTCTACAGGGAATTCCAGGACAGTCATGGCTATGTAGAGAGACCCTGTCTCGAAAAACAAGCAAGCAACCCAGGCTGTGGTGCCGCACGTCTTTAATCCCCGCACTCGGGAGGCAGAGGCAGGCGGATCTCTGTGAATTCGAGGCCAGCCTGGTCTACAAGAGCTAGTTCAAGGAGAGATTCCAAAGCTACAGAGAAACCCTGTTTCGAAAAAAAAAAAAAAAACAAAATAAAACAAAAGATCAATCAAGCAAACAGACAAAAGAGGCTGCTCCTTGAGTCTGATTCTTCTGCACACAGCCACCCACTCTCTGATTCTTCTGCACACACCTGCCCGCTCTCTGATTCTTCTGCACACACCTGCCCGCTCTCTGATTCTGCACACACTTACCCATTCTCTTAATCTTCAGGCATGTTGCAATGCAGCCCAAGGCCCTCACTTTGTGGGACCCGTCTTAGACTCCAACCTCCAGAAACATGAACCAAGCAAATATCTTTTATTTATAAATTACTTAGACGTTAACTGGGCATGGTGGCATGCCCCTTTAATGCCAGCACCCAGGGGGCAGAGGTAGGAGGATCTCTGTGTGTTCTTGACCAGCCTGGCCTACAGGGTGAGTGATCATGGTTAACGCTGCCTGTGAGGCATATCCCCTAGGAGCTGCAACACTGTATTAACAATACATACCCAGCATCACTGTTTCAGCTGACATACTTCCATGGAGCTACAAAATGATGGCAGCTTGTTGAAATTAAATTCTTGATATCCAGATTTTAGCTCTGGGTGGGCCATCTCTAGCCCTGTCCTATCTTGGGAGAGATCCTCCAGAGTGGACAGGTGGTTTGATTCCGAGGATATAGACTACCTTAGATGTTCATCTGGGCAGAACGGGGTCTGGGTGCAACACCACCACTCATCCAAATCACACAATGTATGTGTTTATATAGAGAAGTATATAAAAATTAAGCTGAGTGTGGTTATTATAGGTACATACCTGTAACTTTAGCATCTGGGAGGCAGAGGCAGGAACAAGTCTATGAGACCAGCCAGGTCTGTATAACAAGTTTTAGGCTAGCAGGGGCTATATGTTTGATAACCTTCTCAAACAAAACAAGACAAAACACACATACAAAACAAACAAACAATAACATTAACTGTTGGCATGTGTATGTATAAATGAGGTGAAGTACCTGAATTATTTCTTTATTCTTAGGTAGAACCAGGCTGGTCAGTGGTGGGTCCAGGGAGGTGCCTTTGTCTCTTCCACTTAACTCTGTCTAAAATAAATGAATACATCCTTGCTAAGTTTTCCTTGTGAACATTGTGGACATATTGAATACACATTAGTCCTGTGGTTTCCACTCATGTTTGTTAAATCATGAGGATAATGCAACACAAAAGGAAGGCAAAGCAACATGAGTAACAACTCAGGAGAGAACTAATGTTTATTCAGTGCTCGCTAAATGCCAGGTACCTTTTAGTTTCCTATCTAGAGCTAAAGCCACCATAGGCTGCAGGTTTCTGCACTTCATTGTTGCAGATCAGAAAGCGAGTTCCTGGCCAGTGAGTAACTCTCACAGTACAGAGTTCTCAGAAATGCTTAGGAACACAAGTGTTTTGGGATTCGGATTTTTATTTTCTGATTTTGGAATATGTGCCTATACATATATGTGCATGTGTGTATATCTATAGAAAAGACATCTTAGAGATGGTAACCCAGTGTAAGCATAACATTTATTACTGTTTCGTCTGTGCACTTACACAATAACCTGAAGGTATTTTGTATATGTGTCATGTGCACAGTGCATGTGGTGGCCAGGGTGACATCAGGTGTGGAGTTCAGTCTAATCAGCCCAGGGGTCTTCCTGTCTGCCCCTGCGATAACAGTAGACGGCCATGCCTGGCTGTATGTGGTCCTCACGCTTCCACACAATAACTCATCTCCCCAGCCCCTTTTAACTGTGCATGTGTGTGTGTGTAAGTGGGCAAGTGTATACACGATACATGGATGGAGGCCATAGGACAACCCTTGGGAGCTTTTCTACTGTGGATTCTGGAAATCAAATTTAGGTTGCAAGTTGAGACACACACACCTTAATCCACCGAGGGATCTCACTGACCTTTATATAATGCTTGCTAATATGTTTTGTATGCAACAAGTTTCATGGTATAGTATTCTCCAGTTATGGAGTCCTGGAGGGGCTGGATTGGGCTGGAATTTGAACAGATTTCAAAGCTTGTGCTCTTGACAATTACATTAGACATTAAATAGTCCTCAATGTTGATTTGAGATGGTTGTGCCTGTGGGGGTTTCCCCAGGATAGCACAGGTGGAACTCACTGTACTTAATGTATTATTGTTAACCACAGATTCGCATTCTATACAAGGAAGGTCATTTTCTATCAGTTCTACTAAGAACCAGAATCATATCAACCCCACCCATCTCTCTCTCTCTCTCTCTCTCTCTCTCTCTCTCTCTCTCTCTCTCTCTCTCTCTCTCTCTGTGTGTGTGTGTGTGTGTGTGTGTGTGAGCTGACCCTAAGACTTTGGGCATGCCAGACATGCAGCCTACAACTGAGCTGATAGTCTAAGTCTTTTCCCCAACATTTAAAAA
>NW_026068108.1:1919874-1928918 GCF_014885135.2 Alexandromys fortis
TGTGTGTGTGTGTCTGTGTGTGTACATATACCTGTATATTACTGAGCTAGTAACCATATATTGTGTAGCTCAGTTGTAATATATATCTGTACAAGTGTACACCATGTATATCTAGTGCCTGAGGAGGCCAGACGAGAGCATTAGATCCTCTGGTGCTATAGATGGTTATGAGATGCCTGATGTGATGATAGGAACTGAGTCCACATCCTCTGTAAGAACAGCAAGAGCTCCGAACTGCTGAGCTATCTTTTCAGGACCTTTCCTCCATATTTTGAGAAGGGTCTTTCTAAGTTACCCAGACTTGCCTCGAACTTGTAGTCCTTCAGTCTTAGTCTCTCCAGGAGCTGGTATTACAGGCCTATGTCACTATGCCTGGTTCAAAACCAATTTTTAAAGCAATGCTAAGAATCAAACTTAGGGCCTTGCACATACTAGGCAAGTTTCCTACCATCGAGTTATAAACTTATTCTCTGAAATCTAATTATTTTCTCCATTTTGGTACTAGGTCTCATGTAGAACTCATTGGTCTCCTGCTTCTACTTCTCATGTGCTGGGATTACAGGTGTGTGCCAACATATCCACTGAAAATCAACGATTTCAGCGAGAAGATTCTAAAGTACTGAAAACTTTGCGCGTGCCTCTTGTTCATGTGTCTTTCTCTGCAACATAGTTCCTGCTGACTTGTCGCAAAGTGCCCCTAGGTCCTAAGGTCTCCAAGGAAAGACAGACTCTTGTTTACTGCTGCATTCTTGGTGTCCAGTAAAGGACCTGCCATCTAGTAGGCATAGGAGAAAGAAATCTGGCAAGTGTGGATGTGTGGATGAAACCTTGTATAGGCAAGAAAAACAGCCTCCTCTTATTATGCTTCTGATATAAAACCACAAATCATCAATATTTGATATAAGATTACAGTTTTTAATCCAGAGCAATGTTAGCATCATCTTCACCTCCAGGTAACACAATGGCTACTGCATCCTTCACCTAGAGGAACCGATGTGCTAATTGGAGAGATCAGAGAATCTGGGTGACAAAGAGCCAAGCAAAATCACCACCTCACCGAGCCTCGGCTTTCACTTCTCACTGAAGAACTAGAATTCTCTGCATTTCTCAAAACAGTAGACTGCTTTTGCAGAGTAGACGCAAATCCTGCCCTTCCCTACAAGGACTGAGTGAAATTTTCAGCGGATCTGTTCCTCATCTCCCCAACTCCCCCACCAGGGAAACACTCTTGAAAGCATTTCTTGCCTTAGAACGAGACTCCCGGCAGGGGGCAGTGGTGGGAACGCTAGCTACAAACAAGGTAGAGAGGTGTCCCCTCCTGGCCCTCACCCAGCCACCCAGGCCCTCTGCCTGAGCTCCATCCAGCTCCACCTCTTTCTTGTTCTAGCCTTACCCGCGAGTGCCTGAGCGGAGCACGGGGGAAGACCAGTGTGGTGAGGCTGAGATCTGCGCAGACACACATTCAGAGGACCTGAGGAAGGGCTCTGACCTTGAAACAGAAAGCACCCCTTCTTCCTACAACCCCTTCTAGCTGGGAATAAACTCTAGCCCTACCTCTGCTTCATCTGTGAAATACAAATGACAGGCAGCAGGGAGAGGCAGCAGAGATTGCTTACTGGGGTGTCCTCTGTCAACTTTAACTCCCGCATCAAATAGTTCTGGTGCTGCTCGTTTCGTTGCTTCCTCGTCTGAAGTCTTTTCTTCTTTGGCTTCATTAACACCATTTTCTGATTCAGCTGTTCCTGAAATTGCAGAGAAACTGGTCAGAGGGGGTTGCAGAGTTACTCACCCTCTAACAGCTGATATACAGTAGCCTGGCATGTGGTTCTTATTCATCGGTGTGGCAAATGAGTCAACCGTTCAATCACCTTCTTTCCAGAGGCTGTTCCCTATTTAACATGCTTGACTCCACGAATATTGACCACTACCAAAGGGATCAATAGTAAATGCACACGGCTGACAAAACAAAGCCAGGCCAGGTCCAGATGACTCTGATAACTGACACGTGGCTAAAATACTTAGCCTATGTTACCATAAAGAAGCTCCAGCAATTAAGCAAAAAGCACATAAGGGACACGGTACATACTCGGGGTAGGCGACCAGCTAGGACACCATTGCAATTTTCTTTTTGACTTACTGGTGACTGGCTCACACTAGGCTACCTTCCTGAGTTGCAAGTCTGGGGCTATAACTCCTGTAGGCTCTATTATGGTTGGAACATTTTCTCAATTATCTAGTACTATGGTGTTTTTAGTTGTTTTTTTTTTTTGTGTGTGTGTGTCTTTTTTTAAGTTTCAATGTTTTGTGTGTACAAGAATCAGCGAGCTCTCACCTCATCTGCCATGCTCAGTAGGTGGGCAGGAAGACCACCCGAGAGGGAGCTGTCAGAGCCACTTGTGCTAGGAAAAATAAGAAAAAAGACACAGAAAGAACTGTCAGACAAGGAGCAGAGGCTCTGAACTGTCAGTGTGGCAAAACAAACCCTGGCCAGACGGGCAAAGGTGCCCTGGCAGAGGGAGAGGGAGACCGGGATTCCCCTGAGGGCATCTCCATCTTCATTTCTTCCGAGCTGATACTAATTCCCCGAAGCCAGGATTCTGCCAGCTGCTCTGGGAAATGTGCTGAATGCTTAACTAGATAAATAATGAGACAAATGGTCAGCAGGCTAGACAATACCAAAGTTACTTCAAGGCTGTCAGCCAGGTATAGCACAACTGTGCCCTTGGGGCACTGAAGAAGGATTGCTGAGTTTGAATCCAACCTGGGCTATAGTGGACACTGTCTCTATAAAGAAAAACAAGCTGCGTGTGGTGACCTGTGTCTTTAAATCCCAGCACTCAGGAGCCAGAGGCACGTGGGTTTCTCTGAAGTTGAGGCCAGCCTGGTTTACATAGTGAATTCCAGTCAAGTTTACATTGTGAGAGCACTGGCTACTCTTTCAGGGGACCTGAGTTCAGTTCTCAGAAGCCACAGGAGGCTCGGAACTCTCTACCACAACAATTCCAGGCAACACAATGCCCTCTTTTGACCCCCACAGTGCCTCCATGCCTGTGACACACATATATGCAGGCAGGCAAAATATCCATCCACATCAAAGAAAATCAAAATAAATAAATCTTCAGTTTTGTTTGTTGTTTGTTTGATGTTAGAGCCCAAGCCCAGAGGCTCATGAACGCCAAGACTGAGCTGCCTCTCTAGCCCTGGAACACTGGTTTGGTTTTTGTTTTTGTTTTTTGTTTTGTTTTGTTTCTTCAAGACAAGGTGTCTCTGTAGCTTTGGAGCCTGTCGTGGAACTAGCTCTTGTAGACAAGGCTGGTCTCGAACTCACAGAGTTTGCCTCTGCCTCCCGAGTGCTGGGATTAAAGGTGTGCGCCACCACCGCCCATTCTTCACTTTTTAACGACATCAATTCTTCATTTACAAGTTCTGCATGGATGTATAGACTAAAACTTTTCTCCACAAACTCTCTTCTGCCCTTTCTTGTGAGGACTAAGATGAACAAGGACTCAGATAGTTAAGCATTTCTCATCATATCACATAAGTTTACCTCTTCCTGGGATATGGTGAACTAGAACTGAGAATTACACTGTATATAATAGAGGCTCCAAAAAGTGTCTTCAGGGCCAGTGGATAAAAGTTCTTCCCCATCCCCAATAATAATAATAAACAGATTTAAAATAAAAAAGTATCAAAAAAATAAATAAAAAATAAAAAAGTATCTTGAACACAAAACTCAAATTTCACAGGGGAAAAAAGGCATTTCAAACCAGGCCTTCACTCATTTTGTGACCTCCCTTGGTGCACAGTGAGGAGTCACACCTAGCACAGTGAGGAGTCACACCTAGCACAGTGAGGAGTCACACCTAGCACAGTGAGGAGTCACGCCTAGCACAGTGAGGAGTCACGCCTAGCACAGTGAGGAGTCACACCTAGCACAGTGAGGAGTCACCTAGCACAATGAGGAGTCACACCTAGCACAGTGAGGAGTCACACCTAGCACAGCAGAGCAGAGGAAAGCCTCATTTTTGTGATCTGATTTCCAATGTGCTCTTCTCAAAGGTTTCTCCGTCTAGAAGGAGACTTTGAGGCTGCTGGATTTTGGAAATAACAGACTTCTTTAGCAAATGGAATATCAAGGCATTGGATGCAGCATGTCCCAGAAAATGCCAATCATGTGTTTACACACAGAGCAACATCACTATTCCCAGCCTGCCTTTATGTGTGATTGTGAGAACGCAGAGGTAGAAACCCAAGGAGGCTTGTGATATCTGACTTTGTGATATCGAAGCTGGAAACCATTCCTTCTCATTCTGGGCTAACGGCATCAGCATTCCTGCTGATTCAGCTATATATAGTGCAGCTCTGCCTGTCCTCACCGGGCTTCTCCCGGGCTGCCTCAGTGAACTGACATGCACAAGTCATTCTCCTGGGCTGCATCAGTGAGCTGGCATGCACAGGACATTCTCCTGGGCTAAGTCAGTGAGCTGACATGCACAGGACATTTTGGATTTTAGACTGCAAACAGAGAGTGGCCAGTGCAGCAGACTGAGGGAAAGTGGGAGGAGCAATGAGTGGAGAGGGCACCCTGCTTGGTCTGATGCTGTGGTTCAAGTTCTCTGTAGAAACATTTGTCAGACTGTGCCAGAAGAATTACTTAGTGGCCCAGAACTCAGAGTGCAACTTAGAGTGGGTGGAAGAGACACACCCTTCCAACTGTCTTCAAAGATGGAAGGCTACAAGCCCAGCCTTGGAACCTTTGAAGAATGACTAGGCAATCTGAGGCCCCTTGGGCAGAAAGCTGGAGCCTGCACACCTACAAAAAAGAGAAAAGATGAAGTTGGAAGAGAAACATACTAGCGGGAATAAGAAAGAAACCTGAGGGGAGAGAATGGTGTTGGTATTTGAATAAAATACTTTCTATCCAAAGTTTAAGACATTCAAAGATTAAGAGTACTGGCTGCTCTGGAAGACCCTTGTTCAGTTCACAGCACCAATATGAAGGCCCCAACTATCTGTAAATACAAGTCTAGGGGATCTGATGCCCTCTTCTGATCTCTATGGATACCAGGCACACACGAGGCACACATCTATATATGCAGGCAAAATTTATACATATAAAATATAATATATCTTTAAAAATTAAATAAAATATTAAAAGATTTAGTAAACAAAAATACACTTAGAATCCAGGCATCACCGTAGCTGTGGTTAGGATATCAGGTGAGTACAGGTCTCTTGGACAAGGCAACTCTATGACAAGAACCCAGAATCTCAGCATTACAAGAGCCCTGTGGTGGAATGGAAAGACTGTTTCCCTTCCTCGTCTTCTCCATTGTTCTGGTCCCTGGCAGTTCTTTTGTGGATCACCTGTCTGATTTTAGGAAGCAGGGGTGGATCCAGCTGGAATCTGAGAAGCTAGAGAAATACTGCAAGGCCAATGGCTCACCACCAAGACATAGAACTGCTTTGACCACAACAGGATCTAACTATCAGAAAAGAAATGACCAGATGCTAAATTGGGCTTGGGAAGTTTCACCTTCTTCACCTCTGTTTGCTAGTGGCCTCTTTTGTAAGACTGAAAAACAATCCAGAATCCAGTCAGTTTGACATCTTCTGTCACCACTAATATTTTATTCTAAATTCCCATCACCTTTAATATATTTTATTACAATAGCATTTTGTTTTGTTTTTGAGGCAGGGTGTAGTGGTTTGAATGAGAATGGCCCTCACAGGCTCATATGTTCCCCACTTAGTGGAACTGTTTGGGAAGGATTGGGAGCTATGGCTGTTTTGGAGCAGGTGTGTCACTGGGGGAGGGCTTGAGTTTTTGAAAGACTGGAGCAATATATTCATGGTGTCTCTATGCCTCTTACTTTCAGCTCAAGATATGAACATGCAAGTCAAGTGTGGTGGCACTCGTCTTTAATTCCAGAATTTGGAGGCGGAGGCAGGTGGAGCTCTGCAAGCGCAACGCCAGCCTGGTCCACAGAGCGAGCTCCAGGACAGTCAGCTATCTATAGTGACACCCTGTCTCAAACAAAACAAGATGAAACCAAAACAAAAAGATGTGAGCTCTCGCAGGGCGGTGGTGACACACACCTTTAATCCCAGCACTCGGGAGGCAGAGGCCGGCAGATCTCTGTGAGTTCGAGACCAGCCTGGTCTACAAGAGCTAGTGCTAGGACAGGCTCCAAAACCACAGAGAAACCCTGTCTCGAAAAACCAAAAAAAAAAAAAAAAAAGTGAGCTCTCAGCTGTTCCTGCCGTGCACTTCGCTCCATCACCATGGACTCCATCCCTCTGAAACCATAAGCACAATTAAGAACTTCCTTTTCTGGGTGGTGCTGCTCACACGTGTTGTTGTAGTAATAGACACGTCTCTCCATGTAGCCCTGGCTCTCCAGGGACTTACTACAGAGATCTGCTTACATCTCCCTCCAGAATTCTGAAGGTGAAGGCATGTCTCAGGACACGGACATGTTTTAATCTAGCAGAGGTAGGCAGATCTCTGTGAGATGCAGGTCACCCAAGCAATACAGTAAAAACTTGTCTCAAAATAAAAAGATAGATGGGTAGATAGATAAACAAACAAATAAATAAGAGGACAGGTGTGATGTAAATGTGATCCAGGCTTTCCTTAAATTCCCAATCGCCTTGCTTCTGTCTCCCAAATACTGGGATCAAGGATGTATTATCAAGCCCTTAGAAATGAAATTTGTTACCTGGATTCGATGTCGGACAAAGGAAAGTCACTCCAGCTTCCTTCTAAGTCCATCTCTTGTCCAGAGTTATTGAACTTCTTGTGGATTTCCTGTTGTAAGAGCTCCTTAAGCTCCTGTAGACACTGAGTGTACTGCAGCAGAGGGAAACATTTTACATGCTAGTCATGAGTGGTTTTGAGGGTGTGCTGAAAGGTGACTTATTGATAGGGCAAACTGTAACTCCTTCTATTAAAGACATAGTAATGGATACGAGACCTGGGCTATACAAACACACTTGTTTAAAGCGGCGGGTCAGCGAGCACTGCCTTAGCCACGTCCCTGCTTTAGTCCACTTCTGCAACTGTTTCACTGTTTGGCTGAGTTACAAGGCAGCCGGAGGAGTTAGAATGGCTTTGTTCTAACTTTGGCCTAAGGCAAGGATGGCTTGGATAAAGTTGTAGGTCAGGAGTAGAGTGCTTGGTTCACGGGAGCGTGAGTGAGAAGGCCTTGTGCTCCGGCGTCACTGGGGGAAGGGAAGCACCAAACAGGCCTTTTAATTCTTGACTAAGCATTGCATCCAAGTAGTGCTTATACGGGGACACGAGAAATGTGTTAGGGACGATGGGTATATGCTCCTCCTAAGCTGAGTGAGTGAATCAAAAATAGCCATCGGAAGAACAAGGCCAAAGAAACCTTCAGCTTTTGGACAGAGTCAAGCTTGAGAACACTTGCAGTGGAGGGGAAGGATAAAAAGATGAAACAGAAAAAAGCAGCAATTGAGGCCTAGTCTTAGGCAGGCAGGCTCCAGAGGGGCATCTCCTAGTGCACAGGGCAGGATTAGTGAGCACGCTGTGTATGCCATTGTTCTGAAAGAGAAGACAAGATGCTGCTATAGCAAACCCGTCATTTATGGAGAGGGGACCAAAGGATAGCTTCTTCCTTCTAGGAGGATTGTGAAGTGTCACCATTTGTTGACAGCTTGCAGGATAGGGGTTCTATTTTCTCTGGAAATGAAAACATCAGATAAAAAGAATATTAAGAAGGGCTGGAGAGTTGGGCAATGGTGGCGCACGCCTTTAATCCCCAGAACTCAGGAGGCAGAGGCAGGTAGATTTTTGTGAGTTCGAGGCCAGCCTGGGTTACAAGAGCTAGTTCCAAGACAGGCTCTAAAGCTACAGAGAAACCCTGTCTCAAAAAAAGGGGGGGGGGTGCTGGAGAGATGGTTTAGTGGTTAGGAGCACTGGCTGCTCTTCTAGAGGACCCGGGTTCAATTCCCAACATGGCAGTTCACAACTGTCTGTAAAGCCATTTCCAGGGGATCTGACACCTTCACACCAATGTACATAAAATAAAAATAAATTATAAAGCATATTAAGAGGGCGACGAAGTTCCCCTGGGCAGATTCTGGACCCACGGAAGCCCAGCCGAGGACTGATAGTCCACTGTTTGAAACTCTGTCTTTACCTTGGTCTGGTCAGGATCACAGAAATCCAGAATAGTGTCACAGACATGATAACCTAGGGACTTCAGGTCCTCAGTGGTAAAATGAGTGTCTCTTTTACTGCCTGGGGAAAAAAGGTAATTTTTCTGAGATTTTTAAAAACTGGGGATGGAGAGGTGGTCTAGCAGTTAATAGCATTTGCTGCTCTTGCAGGGGATCCAGGTTAGGGTCCCTACACCCACATGGTGGCTCGTAACCATCCATAGCTACAGTTCCAGGGTATCCAATGCTCTCTTCTGAATTCAGCAGGCAGGCATGCATGTGGTGCACATACATACATGCAGACAGAAGACTCATGCACTTAAATAGAAAAATAAAAATTTTAAAAACTCTGTACATAGCCCTAAATTTTTTAGTTTATTTTTAAGATTTCTATATTTATGCTTATTTTGTGAATATTTGTTTTTTCTGCTTGTATGTCTGCACCATGTGTGTGCTTGATGACTTCGGAAATCAGAAGAGGGTGCCAGAAACCTAGGGTGGAACTAGAGGTACAGACGGTTGTGAGCATGTGCATTCTCTCCAAGAGTAAGTAGTGTGTGCTCTTTACAGCCGAGGCATCTTTCCAGCTTCCTAAATCTTATGCGTTAAATGCAAATCTAATTTGTGAGTCAATTTTTAGAGAACCGCTCCTCATAGGGCTGGAGGGACAGCTCAGCATTAATAGAGCTTCCACAGCACCCACCCATGGTTCCCAGCACCCACACTGGAACACTCACACCTGCTGTAACTTCAGCTCCAGGGGATCCAACACCCTCTTCCAACCCCTGCAGGCAAATGCACACACATGATAGACACACACACACACACTACACACACACACACACACACACACACACACA
>NW_026068108.1:1928949-1931069 GCF_014885135.2 Alexandromys fortis
AGAGAGAGAGAGAGAGAGAGAGAGAGAGAGAGAGAGAGAGAGAGAGAGAGAGAGAGAGAGAGACTTGGTATACACACAGTAACACACATGGTACACACACACAATACACGTGAATAAAATAAAGCAGACTTAAAATACCACTTCTTGTTCTAGGATAGTATGTTTCTGAACTATAGCTCTCCTAGCTTTAATCTGGTTCAGACCAATCTTTGACAATGAAAAAGTTTCCTGTTGTAATGGATTATCAAGTTCTTTTTAAATTATTTTGGTTTTACTTTGTGGCAGGTACTACGCCTAAAGCAGTACTTATAATTCAGGTGCTATTACTGTAGCTTAGAGGGAATGTGAGCTTCAAGGAAGATAAACCCAGGACCACAGAACTTAATAAATGTAGCCAGAAGTCAAAGCTGAGTTCCTGAGTGCAGGTTCTGAGGAGAGTGTGATTTGGAGCCCAGTGATGCGCGGATTCCAGGTCCATACTCTGGTACCTGAGGCTAGCAAGAAAATTCTGCACATCCGTTATTTCTCTGACTTTCCCAAGCCTTTTATCTCCCAGATGCTGTGCCAGGCTTCCCGTGCCAGGCTCGCCTCTTACCTAGGGTAGACCCGCCAAAGGTAGACTCCATTGTATAGCTGTTTGTGATGCCCATCCGCCACATCACAACTCTTCCTGTTCCTTCTTTGCATTTTTGGACCTTAAAGTTACAACTGTCAAAAGAGAACTAAAAAACAAACAGACAAACTTTCTGTTGATTATAAACTGGCAAACACAAGATGTCTAAGAGTCGTTAATATGGAAAAGGAGTGTTTATTTGAGAGACAACCTGGAATTTGCTCTGTAGACCAGGCTGACCCCAAACTCCCAGAGATCTGCCTGCCTCTGCCTCCTAAGTGCTGGGATTAGAGGCCTGCGCCACTGCTAATTTTGAGAAATGTCAAAAGGTAGTGGTGGGTGAGGAGCTGTGTGGTCCCCTCAGCTGGGAATATGGGTTATTAACTAAAGAAACCTGATAGCATTTATTGTGTACTGTGATTTTTAAAAGAAAAACATACAGATAATTCCATTTCCAGCCTGACTTGCTCCTGCTCCCAGAGCATCTTGCTACACCAGGATCTCTGGAAGTCTGGGACACGGGCACACTTTGACATTTCAGGCAGTAGGCAGCTTTTCTAAGCCTTTCTTCCCTTTCTTGACATGTAACCCAGTAGCTTTCCAGCTCTCTTGCATCCAGTAAATGCAGAGGATACACACATGTGATTGATCCATATGGGCTTCATGACTTATTTTCTTTCACAAAATATGAACTCTCAGGTCTAAGTTTTTCTCCAAATATGATTTTTGGTTTGTATATTTCTTACCCCCATAATCTCTATCTAGAGCTCTCCCCCTCCATGGTGTTAGTCTTTCTACTAGAAGTTCAATGCCCTCCTTTGCCTTCTATGCCCAGCACAGCTCTGTGTTATGCACGGTCTAGAACAGATCTTGACCTCATCCTGTCCTGCTAACAAGGTTTACAAGAAGGTATCGTGCTGTCTAGCTTCTTGGAATCCAGGGTTCTGGAGAGCTGCCTTAGTGCACGCCTGTCTGAAGGACTGAAGGACTGAAGGGGCGCGAGCTAGCAGGGTTCTAAGCCCTGCGCCAGTGTTCACCAGTGTGGTTCTGCACTGAGTTGCTTTAGATACTGAGTTACAATTATGATTTCATCTGAAGACAAGAAAGAGAGAGAAAAAAATCTTCTTTTTGTAATAGATAAGAATAGCATGTGTCTTGACCTTCAACTGGACTTTACTGGAGACCATGATGGGTACACCCACTGAAACAATCTATCTGAGCTACTGGCAGCTCACCAACTCCAGCCGGACTGGGAAGGAAGGAAGCATAGGACCAAACTAGTCCGTCTGAATGTGGATGACAGTTGCATGGCTGGGGCAGACTGGGGGGCCACTGGCAGTGGCACCAGGGTTTCTCCGTACTGCACATACTGGCTTCTTGGGAACCTGTTCTCTTTGGATGGATACCTTGCTCAGCCTAGATATAGTAGGGAGGGCCTTGGACCTTCCACAAGGCAACGTGCCTTACCCTCTCTGAGGATTGGATGGGGGTGGGGTGGGAGGGCGTG
>NW_026068108.1:1932417-1945256 GCF_014885135.2 Alexandromys fortis
TTTTTTAAAAATTATTGTTGGGTGGTGGTGGCGCATGCCTTTAGTCTCAGCACTCTGGAGGCAGAAGCAGGAGGATCTTTGAGTTCGAGACCAGACTGTGGTCTACAGAATGAGTTCCAAAGATGGCCAGAGGAAACCCTGTCTCAAAAAACCAAATAATAAATAAATAAATAAATCTTGAGATATTTTTTAGCTCAGTGGTGGAGCATGAGTTAATCATGCTTACGTGTGTGTGTGCCCACACGCATGTACCCACCCACCATTAATTAATTAATTAATTAATTAACTAATTAATTAATTTTTACATAGCAGTTCCTGTTCCCTCTCCCTTCTCTCCTCCCGCTTCCCCCACCTTCCTCCCACCCTACTCCCCATCCACTTCTTAGAGAGGATAAGGCCTCCCCTGGGAAGTCAGCTAAATCTGTCTATCACCTCCTTAAGGCAGGACCAAGGCCCTCTCCCCCACCCACACTGTGCCTAGGCTAAGCAAGTTATCGCTCCACAGACAATGGGCTCCACAAAGTCGGTTTATGCATTAGGGTTAGATCCTGGCCACACAGACTGCCCAAGCTACATCATTGTCACCTGCATTCAGGGGGCCTAGTTCAGTCCTGTGCAGGTTCCCCAGTTGTCAGTGCAGAGTCAGTGAGCTCCCACTAAACCAGTCACCTGATTCTGTGGGTTTCCCGTCATGGTCTTGACCCACTTGTTCATATTATCACTCCTCCCTCTCTTTCATTGCACTTCAGGAGCTCAGCCCAGTGACTGAAAAGGCTTAGTGGCTTCTTTAAGGGAGGGCTCTGGCTCTTTCAGGGGGCTGTGAGCAACATGTTACAAATTGCTTCATGGTGACATACACCCACTCTGTGACCCTGGAGCTGTGGCGGTGTGCATGGCTGTCAGAGGCAGTAAACATGGTTCCTCCATATTGAACTGGGCAGAGCCAACAGGCAAAACCACAGAGTTAGTCTTAGCCATGCCCATTTACCATTAAAAAAAAAAAGGTGTTCCTGGTCACAAAATGATTACAGATATACAATAAAGACAGATTCAGACAAAAATAAACCTCTGAACTGGTAATAGTATGTTTAAAAATGTACAGAGGCCTGGGAGAGATAAAAAAAATGGGCAGTTATAAAAATAATAAATGGTTTTAAAAAATAAAACAGAGTCTTTAAAGAGACAGCATCCAGACAGCCACAGATTAAAGGAGTAAAGAAAAATAAGCCATATAAAGATGAAAAATACACAGAGTCTGGATTATGCATATTACTAGGTTTGCTTTAAATTTTTTGACTATTAATGAGCTAAGTACAGAGAGACATTGTACAGGCTGCTAAGCTAAATCAACATATATATTTTAAAGGTATATTAACTTCAAAATTTGGGTCTAAGGATATCTTGCTTTGGAAAAGAGGTTCTGCTTTTGTTTCCACAGAGGATGAGATCCTGTGGAATCCAGACTAATCTAATGTGTTTTGATGGACCAAGATCATAAACCCCCCAAATACTTTGCCCAACAAAAAGCAAAAAGCAGTTTAGAGAAAACTATGCCCAAATTTCCAAATATTATTTATGAATGTTTATTTACATTTAAAGGGGAATATTATATAGAGATGAATACTTTGTATTTGTGTGGATCTTGGCCTACTGATACAAATTTAAGGCTGATTTTGTTATACATGTATTTCTGTTCTTGTTTAAGGTATTGTGTTTGTGCAGCTTATTTAAAAATGTAATATATAATTAAGAAACAGGTTAGTAGATAGTCATCTACTGTCAAACTTGTAGTCATGTTAGTTAGGTTTTCTAGATTTACAGATATACATTTTAGATGGGTAGATATTCTTCAAACCTTTCAAAGACTAACAGAATATGGGATTTAAACTGTTTTAAGAACTTAGACTTTTCTCAACAATGAGACATTATCTGTACCTGGAAACACCAATCTACTTCAAGAGGAAGATGGGCATCAAACAAAGAGGCTCCTTATGGAGTTGGTTAGCCATTTGGGCAAAAAACTGCTCTTACATGGACTGCTTATGGTATGCTGTAAAACCTGGGCATGTAGGACCCATAGAAAAATGACTGCTGAACTTGCCTAAAGGTGAGACAGTCCTTCAGAGTTTCTGCTTAATGAAAGAACTGCCAGGCATTTTCCAGGACACAGAAGAAAGCAACTGATAAACTTTGCCAATGCAAGACATAGGAGATCATCAAATTTCCTACTTCATGGAAAAGTCTGCCAGATACTATGGGCCTGTGGGCTGAAGGTGGATGCCCCAACGGTACAGATGAACTGTGGGTGACTGTCCAGGCAACAGGATGTCTCTGTCAATTCTAGAGTTTTGGAAGTTGCTTACAATACACTTCCTCTTTATTTAGGTAATATATCCTTCTGGAGTCTTTGATGGAGTTAAAGAAAGATAGTTATAAACAATAAATTAGATATAAAACTTTAGACTCACAAAGATAGGATAGATGATAGAATATTTTCCTTAATTTATCAAATGTGAATGGACTAAATATTGTAACTATAATTCTTGTTGATGCATGTTTTGTTAAATGTAATTTTACTATGTTAAAGTTATTTTTTTTCTTTTCATTCAGACAGAAAAGGGGAGGTGATGTGGGGGATTCCCCTCTGTATACCATTGGTTAATGAAGCTGCTTTGGGCCTATGGCAGTGCAGAATAGAGCCAGGCAGGAATTCCAAGCAGAGATAGAGGAGAAAAGAAGGCAGAGTCAGAGAGATGCCATGTAGCTATTGAAGAGAAAGTCACTAACCAGCAGCCAGAACCTCATGATGATTCACAGAATAATAGAAATGGGTTAATCTAAGATATAAGAGTCAGTTCATAAGAAGCCTAAGCTATTGACCAAGCAATGTTGTAATTAATATAGTTTCTGTGTAATTATTTTGGGTCTGGGTGGCTGGGAGCAAACAAGCCATCTCCTACTACATGGATCTCTAAATCTGCTTCCATTTGTTTCTGCATAAGGGTTCTAGCTTCTCTGCGGTTGTGGATTGTAGGCTGGTTATCCTTTGATTTATAATTTATATCTACTTATGAGTGAGTACATTCTATATTTGTCTTTCTGGGTCTGGGTTACCACATTCAGGATGTTTTTTTCTAGTTCTGTCCATTAGCCTGTAAATTTCAAGATGTCATTGTTTTTTACCGCTCCATTGTATACTCTATTGTATAAATGTAGCACATTTCTTTATCCATTCTTTGGTTGAGAAGCATCCAGGTTGCTTCCAGGTTCTAGCTACTACAAATGATGCTGCTATGAACATAGTTAAATAAATGTCCTTGTGGTTTGAGTGTGCATCTGTGGATAAATGCCCAAAAGTGCTATTGCTGGGTTTTGAGGTAGATTGATTGCTAGTTTTCTGAGAAACTGCCATACTGACTTCCAAAGCAACTGTACAAGTTTGCACTCCCACCAGCAATGGAGGAGTGCTCCCCTTACTCTATAACCTCTCCAAGATAAGCTGTCATTAATGTTAGCCATTCTGACAGGTGTAAGATGGTATCTCAGAGTTGTTTTGATTTGCATTTCCTGATGGCTAAGAACCTTGACTATTTCCTTAAGTGCCTTTCAGCCATTTGAGATTTCTCTGTTGAGAGTTCTCTGTTTAGATCTGCACCACATTTTTTAAATCGGATTATTTGGTATTTTGATGTCTAGTTTCTCGAGGTCTTTGTATATTTTGGAGATCAGTCCTCTGTCTGTTGATGGGTTGTGGGGTTGGTGAAGATCTTTTCTCATTTTGTAGGCTGCCATTTTGTCCTGTTATCTGTGTCCTTTGTCTTACAGAAGCTTCTCAGTTTCAGAAGGTCCCATTTATTAATTGTTTCCCTCAGTGTCTGTGCTATGTTCAGGAAGTGGTTTTCTGTGCCCATGTGTTCAAAGTTACTTTCCACTCTCTCTTCTATGAGGTTCAGTGTGGCTGGATTTATGTTGAATTATTTGATCCATTTGGATTTGAGTTTTGTGCATGGAGATATATTTGGATCTATTTACATTCTTCTTCTGCATGTTGATATCCAGTTATGCCAGCACCATTTGGTAAATATGTTTTCTATTTTCCATTGTATAATTTTAGCTTCTTTGTCAAAAATCAGGTGTTCATAGTGTGTGGAATAATATCAGGGTCTTCAATTTGATTCCATTGGGTCACCTGTCTGGTTTTTGCTAATACTAAGCTGTTATCATTACTATAGCCCTCTATAATGAGCTTAAAGTCAAGGATGGTGATGCCTCTGGAAGTTCCTTTATTGTACAGGATTATTTGGCTATCCTTGGATTTTTTTGTTTTTCCATATGAAGTTGGTCTGTGAAGAATTGTGCTGGGAATTGGATGGTTATTACATTGAATCTGTAGATTGCTCTTGGTATGATTGCCATTTTTATTATGTTTATTCTACCTATCCATGAACATGGGAGATCTTTCCATTTTCTGATATCCTCTTCATTTTTTTCTTTAAAGACTTAAAGTTCTGTCATATAGGTCTTTCACTTGTTTGGTTAGAGATTTCCAAAGATATTTTATGCTATTTGTGGCTATTGTGAAGGGTGATGTTTCTCTGATTTCTTTCTCAGCCCATTTATCATCTGTATGTAGGAGGGCTACTGATATTTTTTTAGTTGATCTTGTATCCTGCCACATTACTGAAAGTGTTTATCAGCTGTAGGAGTTCCCTGGTAGAATTTTGGGGATCACTTATATATACTATCTGTTAACTCGATAGTGTGGGATTTTTCTAGCTTCTTTATGTAGGCATTTAGTGATATGAACTTTCCTCTTAGCACTGCTTTCATTGTGTCTCATAAGTTTGGGTATGCTGTATAGTCTCTTTCACTGAATTTTAGGAAGTCTTTAATTTCTTTATTTCTTCCTTGACCCAGTGGTGATTCCATTGAGCATTGTTCAAATCCCATTTGTTTGTGGGCTTTCTGAAATTAGTATTGTTGTTGAATTCTAACTTTGAAGCTGTGGTCATTGGATAAGATACATGGGGTTATTTCACTTTTTTTTTTTAATCTGTTCAAGTTTGCTTTGCTACCAAGTATATGATCAGTTTTTGAGAAGATTCCATGAGGAATATTCTTATGAGGTGTATTCTTATGAAGTATATTCTTATATGTTTGAGTGGAATGTTCTATAGATGTCTGTTAAGTCCATTTGAGTCATAACATCTGTTGGTTCCCTTATTTCTCTGTTAATTTTCTGTCTGACTGACCTGTCCAGTGGTGAGAGTGGAGTGTTGAAGTTTCCCACTATTAGTTTGATTTAAGCTTTAGTAGTGTTTCTTTCACTGCTGTGGGATGATGGTCTGTATTCTGTTGATTATATTTTAAATAAATGCTGATTGGTCAGTAGCCAAGCAGGAAGTATAGGCGGGACAACCAGACAAGAAGTAGAGGCAGGTCAATAAGAACAGGAGAATTCTGGGAAGAAGAAAGTCCTAGTCTGCAGTCATGACCCAGCCACAGAAGAAGCAAGATGTGACTGCCTCACTGAATTAGGTACTGAACCATGTGGCTAACATAGACAAGAAAAATGGGCTAATATAAGTTATGAGTTAATAAGAAGTCTGAGCTAAAGGACCAATCAGTTTATAACTAATGGAGACCTCTGTGTGATTTCTTTGGAACTTAACAACTGTGGGAACTGGGCAGGACAGAAACCACGACAACATTTTGCAAATGTGGGTGCCCTTGTATTTGGCGCATAGATGTTCAGTATTGATGTTTCCTCTTGATGAATTTTTCCTGTGACAAATATGAAATGTCCTTCTTCACCTCTTTTGATTGATTTTTATTTGAAGTTTATTTTGTTAGATATTAGGATAGCTACACCAGCTTCTTTCTTAGGTCCATTTGATTAGAAAATCTTTTACCAATCCTTTATTCAGATGTAATGCCTGTCTTTGAGGTTGAGGCATGTTTCTTGTATGCAGCAGAAGGATGGTTTCTGTTTTCAGATCCAATCTGTTAGCCTGTGTCTTTCCATGGTCTCTTAGTGTCTGCATAACACCTGTCCAGATCTTCTGGCTTTCATTATTTCCACTGAGAAGTTGGGTGTAATTCTGATAGGTCTGCCTTTATGTTACATGGTCTTTTTCCTATGCAGCCCTTATTATTCTTTCTTTATTCTGTATGTTCAGTGTTTTGATTATTATGTGGTGAGGGGATGTTTTTTGGTTCAGACTATTTGGTGTTCTGTAAGCTTCTTGTATTTTCATAGGTATATCCTTAGGTTGGGAAATTTTTCTTCTATGATTTTTTTAAATTTATTTTCGGTGCCTTTGAGTTGAACTTCTTTTCTTTCTTCTATTCCTATTATTCTTAGGTTTAGACTTTTCATGGTGTCCCAGATTTACTAGATATTTTGGGTTAAGAACTTGTTGGATGAATCTGTTTCCTCTATCATATCTTCAACTCCTGAGATTCTCTTTTATATCTCGTGTATTCTGTTGTTTATGCTTACATTTGTGGTTCCTGATCATTTACCCAAATTTTTCATTTCCATAATTCCCTTTGTTTGTGTTTTCTTGATTGCTTCTATTTCAGTTTTCAAGTCTTGAACCATTTCTTTCACCTGTTAGATTGATTTTTCTTGCTTTTCTTTAAAGGGATTTGTTGATTTCTTCCAATTTTTTTGATTGTCTTCTCCTCAACTTCTTTAAGGGAATTTTTTTGTTTTCTCTTTAATGGCCTCAATCATAAATTGATAAATTTCATAAAGTTATTTTTATCTGCGTTGGGATGGTCAGGTCTGTTGTAGTACCACAAGTTTCTGGTGGCGCCGTATTGCTCTTTATGTTGTTGAATGTATTCTTACCTTATAATCTACCCATCTCTTTCTCCAATCTGTATAGGTGGAGCCTGTGTTTCAGGGGATCCCTCTTCTTCCAATTGGTATAGCTGGGGACTGGGGCTCTGTTGAACACTCTTCTAGGTGCAGTCAGGCCCAAGGCTCAGATGTTTGTTTCTCAAGGTGCAGGTGGGGCCATAGCTCTGGCGGTCACTCCTCCAGGTACATGTGGGACCACAGTTCCAATGATTGCTCATCGAGGAGTAGGCAGGTCTGAGGTTCCAATGATTGCTTCAGTGGTGGAGTATCTCATACAGAGAATGGTAGTGGCTGGTGGCTGGGACACAGGTGCTTTATTCCAGAGGAGCTTATGACAGCTTCTGGAAGCAGCTGCTGTCGTCACTCCCAGTGGTCACTTGACACTCCTGGCTGTCGCTCCTAGTTAGGGTTTCTTCTTCTTCTTTTTTAAAATTTATTGAGTATGTATACAGTGTTCTGCCTGCATGTGTCCCTGCAGGCCAGAAGAGGGCACCAGATTTCATTACAGGTGGTTGTGAGCCACCATATGGTTGCTGGGAACCTAGTTAGGGTTTTGATAGCTGATCCTGGCTTTACTTACAAGTAAGTGTCTGTCCTTTCTTTATTCCTGTGCTCACTTCTACTCAGAGTTCCAGGACTCAAGCTGTTGGGGCCTTGGCATTCCAGAACACTATTGAAATACTGTCATTGGGCTTTCCTTTGGGCTGCCAGCTCACAGATGGTGGTGGTTATGATGATGATGATGATAAGGCTGCAGCCCAACAATGGCTAGTTATAAATGGAAAGTCCCACAAGGCTGGGTGTCTCAGCTGGTCTGCTGGGATCTTAAAGAAGGAATAACTGTACTGACGGAGGTGAGGGCCAGCAGTCAAAGAACCCCACCCACCATTTTTTTATTGAAATAATTTACACATTAAAAAACTAATTGTTAAGGATGCTCAATTGTGCCACAAGGACATGTGCTCAACTATGTTCATAGCAACTTTGTTTGTCATAGCCAGAACCTGGAAACAACCTAAATGCCCCTTGACTGAAGAATGAATAAGGAAAATGTGGTACATTCACACAATGGAGTACTACGCAGCAGAAAAAAATAACGGCATCTTGAATTTTGCAGGAAAATGGATGGATCTAGAAAACATTATTTTGAGTGAGGTAACCCAGACACAGAAAGACAATTATCATATGTGCTCACTCATAGGTGGTTTTAAAACATAAAGCAAAGAAAGCCAGCCTACAAACCACAATCCCAAAGAACTTAGACAATAACGCGGACACTAAGAGAGACTTACATAGATCTAATCTTCATGGGAAGTAGAAAGTAGAAAAAGGCAAGATCTCCTGAGTAAATTGGGAGCATGGGGACCTTGGGGGAGAGCTGGAGGGAAAAGGGGGGAGGCAGGGAGGGGAGCAGAGAAAAATGTAAAGCTCAATAAATATCAATAAAAAATTAAAAACTAATTGTTTAAATTACACAGTTAAATAGACAATGTATATAACTCAGTCTACATGGAGGTGCATATCTACAATCCTGGTACTTGAGAGGCAAAGACAGGAGGACTGCTCTGATCTAAACAGAGAATTTGGGGCAGCCAGGGCTACAGATAAAGACTATGCCTCAAACAAACAAGCAAAAACACAACTCCAAAATTAAAAAACATCAGTACATAATTCAGTAGTTTATTGCATATACACAGTTGTTCTCCATCAGCACAATCTGAGTTTGGAAAATCTCCATAACCACAGAAAGAAATTCAAGGACTAGGGATGTAGCTGGTGATGAAGCACCTGCCCGTCTTTACAGGCCCAGGCTGACGCCAAACGCAAAGACACTCAACACTATCCCCAGTGAGCAATCACTGAACCACCCTAGGTTTACAGATCTGCCATGGGCTGGCAAGATGGATCACCGAGTCTGATGACCCGATTTTAGCCCTGGTACCACAGGGAGGACGGGGAGGACAACTCCTGACAGTTGTCCTCTGTTATGGAAACAAACAAGAGTAGGTTTGCCATTTCTGCAGATTCGGCTCAGTAGCTAGGACAAACAAGACAATGTTCATCCCCAGCATGGATCAAACAGAAAAGTCTTTAGTGTTTTGTCTGGATGTATGTATGTGTGCTGTGTGTGTGCCTGGTGCCCTCAGAGATCAGAAGAGGGCATCAGAACCCCTGGAATTGGAGTTACAGATGGTTATGAACCACCATATGGGTTCTGGGAATTGAACTTGGGTCCTCTGCAAGGGCAACAAAGTGCTCTTAACCCCTGAGTCATCTTTCTAGTCCTTGAACTAGCAATTCTTATGCCATACTTTAATTCTTGACACCTAGGTTCCGAATTCACTAAAGACAATAACATTAATCACAATGAGCCAAATGAGATGCTTTCTCCAGGAAGTGCGCTCTGTTCCTCAGCCGGAAACTTCTTACCTTATCTGGCGCATTCTTGCTTAGCATTAAAGGGAAGACCCGCTCATGCAGCCAGTGCTTCCGACTGTTGCTGTTACAGCCGTACAGGAAGATATTGTTCTTGCGACTGTGCCCATGGAAATCACAATACAAGAGAACCTCTCTTTCTTCCAGAAGTCTATTGAGAAACAGACATCCAAACTCAAGAAATTAAATCACTCTCTACCTGTGGTCCCAGAATCAGTCAATGGTAAACCAGTTCTCCCACATCTGTTCACAAAGGTGTGATTAGAAACTGGCATTGGTATCTTATCTGCTATGTGTTTGCCTATAGTGGAATGGAAGCTCTTTTAAGATGGGTGCTAGTATCCGATAGCTTCAAGCTGCTTCCACACAGGCTTGAAAAGTGCAAGCTAACTTATTACTTTATCTTCATTAGAAGCAAAATTTGGTGATATTAGGGGACTCAAATCCTGGAGTCAGAGATCCTATGTCCAAATAGTTATCCTGCTGCTTGTGAGCTCTGAGACTTTAAGTTATACCAAAGTTTTGGAACTCAATTTCCTTATTGCATGCAACAGAGGATATTGACCATGTGTTAGCCCATAGGGCTAGTGGGAACATTAAAAGGGCCAATGTGTAAAGTACTGATCATAGTATCTGTTACTTCCAACTTAAACACTGCTAGCTTCATTATGATTACAGTTTTATATGAATAGCAAAATTTCCCTGACCTTTTCCATCCAATTGTTTGAATTAAAAATGAAACAAGTGGCCGGGCATGGTGGAGCCCACCTTTAATTCTAGCACTCAGGAGGCAGAGGTAGGCAGATATCTGAGTTCAAGGCTAGTCTGGTCTACAGAGTGAGTTTTAGGACAATCAGGGTTACACAGAGAAACTCTGTCTCAAAAAGAAAGAAGAGGAGGAAGAGGAAGAGAAAGAAGTGAAGAAAAAGAAAAAAGAAGGAAGAGGAGGGAAGGAAGGAAAAAAGAAAGAGAGAGAGAGAGAGAGAGAGAGAGAGAGAGAGAGAGAGAGAGAGAACTGAACCCAGCATGGTGGCACAAGTCTTTAATCCCCGCAGAGGGAGACAAATCTGGTTTGAGGCCAGTCTGGTCTACATTCCACACCAGGCCCTGCATCAAACACAGACATGAAATAACTGGACTGGAGAGAGGGCTCGGTTGGAAAAGTGCTTCCTATGCAAACCCAAGGACCTGAGTTCAGATCCCATATAAATGCTGAACATGGTGGTGAGTGCCTAAAACCTCAACATGGAGAAGATGGTTGAAGAGGTATACAGATCCCAGGGGCTCGATAGCCAGTCAGTGCAACCACTGATTCAGTGAGACATTCTGTCTCACAAGATAAGATGAAATTGAGAACATAGCTCAATGACGGAGTGCTTGCCTTGCATGTGTTAAGCCTTAAATTCAATTCCAGAGGGGTGGGGGAGGCAAGTGAAATGGTTGATATCGAAGGGACTAGCCCACTCTAGCATGTGGCTTTGGCAGGCCTCTCTCTCCTCCCCAGTTCCCTGTGTTGCTAAAAACCATTAGATTACATTCCTAGAGCTAGCTACCAAGGTAGTTATGTGGGGCCTGAGAAGGAACCCCTGCTATGCGGGGGGGGGGGGGTCTCCTTCAGATATGCTGATGCATGCCTCATGTTCTTTTAAAGATCTGATGTGATTTAAATGTCTAAAAATGTACCCATAGTCCAAGACTCTCCAAAGCCATACCATCCTCCTCCTAGATAGGAGTAGCTGGTATTGAGGCTCATAGCATTCACAGAATTATCAGCAAAGAGGTCTCACCTTTTGATCATGTTCTTGGTGTACCAAATGCAAGGGAAAGAATCCTTAAGAACGGTTTTATAATGTCTGTTCAAGTCCCTTCCAGCCAATGAACACCGGTAATTCCCCACGATCACTCCATCTGGATTTAGCATGGGAATCACCTTGAAGACAAAAATATCCCTGAGGAGCTGGGCATCTGGGGAGTTGCCAAGGATGAAGTCCAAAAATCCTCTCATGATCCAGGAGCCATTACTTTCTCCAGGGTGGACTCTGGCACTCAACACCACAGCTTTCTTTGTAGCTGCCTCCTGAGGGGTCCTGGATGGACTGGTGATGGTGAGCAAGTAGACCGTGTTCCCAGCTAGGCTCCTGCATAGAGCTCGGAGCTTGCAGAACTGAGACTGGATGGGGTTGTTTGCGATCGACAAGAGATAGCATTGCAAGTCAGTGTAAGTATAAGGGTAAAAGTGTGCAAAGAAGCAAGTGTCCTGGTCATGCGGAAACTGAAGGGTCCAGGTGAGACAGTAGAAGGGCTGCTGCCCATCACCCGTGTTGTTCTTGTAGTACTTGATTTCCTGGCCTTCTCTCCTCCAGCCAACATTGTAGGTGGCAGCATCCAGCTGAGAGTACATAAGAGGTTTCATGCCCACCGCATACAGGCTCTTGGGCTTCAGCAAGTTCACAATGGTGAAGCGGTAGGTGACGTCTTTTCTGGTATTCTGAACTCTAAAGTAAAACCACTGGGTGTGTTTGTCTGTGTAGAGGTCAGTTCGCAAGGTGAGTTCGTACTCATAGACGCCTCTGCAATGAAAAGAAAAAAATGTTCTATACCCCATCACCTTCCCCTCAAAGCAAACCCAGGGCAACATTGTTTTCTCCTTGTGAAGATGGACCGGCGGCAGCTGCCTCCACAGCAATTGTGGCGGCAGCTGCCTCCACAGCAATTGTGTCCTTTCCGGTTTACCCACTCCTCTGAATCACATAAGAAACTGGTGAAACTTGCAAAAGGAAACTTTGTGTGGGATTGAGGAGAAAGTTTCCAGTCTCTCTGTGAGCTGTACATACTTACAATCCAGACACTTGGGAGGCTGAGGTAGGAGGATCATAATTTGCAAGCCATCCTGGGCTATACAGAGATTTGAGGCTAGCCTGGGTTATCTAGGCTTTTTAAAGTTAGGGAAATCTTGTTTGAGCAAAGGGGTCAAGACCATGATGGTGATACCCACAGAAACTACTGAGAGCTCACTGACTCTGGACTCACAGTGGGAGAACCTACATAGGAGCAAACTAGGCCAACTGAATGTGGGGGGCAGTTGTGAGGCTTGAGCAGGCTGTGGGGCCACTGGCAGTGGGACCAGGATTCATCCCTAGTGCTTGAACTGGCGTCTAGGAGCACATTCTCTTTGGAGGGACACCTTGCTCAGCCTGGATATAAGGAGGAGGGCCTTGGTCTTGCCTGGAAGTGAAGTGTCAGACTTTGTTGACTCCCCAGGGGAAGTCTTACCCTTTTTGAGGAGTGGATGGGGAGATGGGGTGGAGGGAAGGTGGAGGAAGCGGGAGGAGGGGAAGGAGTGGGAACAGGGATAGTCATGTAAAATGAGAAAAGATTGTATTTAAGAATTCTTATATAGCCGGGCGGTGGTGGCGCACACCTTTAATCCCAGCACTCGGGAGGCAGAGGCAGGCGGATCTCTGTGAGTTTGAGACCAGCCTGGTCTACAAGAGCTAGTTCCAGGACAGGCTCCAAAACCACAGAGAAACCCTGT
>NW_026068108.1:1945321-1952848 GCF_014885135.2 Alexandromys fortis
AAAAAAAAAAAAAAAAAAAAAGAATTCTTATATATAAAAGAAAAAATAAATTATTCTTCCAATTTTTTTAAAAAAGCCAAACAGACAGGTTTACTGCTGCATCGGATGTTTGGAGACTCTGCTAACTTCTTGACATCTTTCCAAACATCAACTAGCGAGCTGCCCCCTGACCCACACAAACACTCACACACACGCTTGTGCAGCATGTCCTCTTCTTCAAAAGAGAATTTGTTTGTTTGTTTTTTGGGGACAGGGTTTCTCTGTGTAGCTTTGGAGTCTGCCCTGGAACCTGCTCTGTAGATCTGCCTGCCTCTGCCTCCCGAGTGCTGGGATTAAAGGCCTGTGCGCCACCACTGCTCAGCTGAGAAATGTTTTTATTAAAGGACTAGGCATAGTCATGTACACATAGAATCCTAGCATTTGGAGCCTGAAGCAGGAGGACTGTAAGTTACGGCCAGACTCAGAGCTATAGCAAATCCTGTCACAAATATAAAAGAAATAAAGATGGAAAATGAAATCACAAAAGGAAATGTACAAGGCAAGGAAAAATGATCCACCACACCAATAATTAAGAAAATGCATAGTGAAATAAGAAGTCAGCCTGGTCTACAGAGTGACTTTCAGGAGAGCAAGGGATGCACAAGAAACCCTGTCTGGGGGAAAAAAGAAAGAAAGAAAAAAAGGAAGGAAGGAAGGAAGGAAGGAAGGAAGGAAGGAAGGAAGGGAGAAAGGAAGAAGGAAGGAAGGAAGGAGGAAGGAAGGAGGAAGGAAGGAAGGAAGGAAGGAAGGAAGGAAGGAAGGAAGGAAGGAAGGAAGGAGTGGTCAGGAATATAGCTTAGTGGTAGGATATATGCTTCATATATGTTAGGCACTGGGTTCAATTTAAATTTTTCTTTGGATTTATTTATATGTATGAATGTTTTGCCTGGATGTTTGTACATACACCATGTGTATACCTGGTAACTGTGAAGATCAGAAAAGGGGGGTCAGATGCCCTGGAAATGAAGCTACGGATGTTTGTGAGCCACCATCCGGGTGCTGGGAACTGAACCCTGGCTTTCTACAAGAGTAACAAGTGCTCCTAACTGCTGAGCCTTTGTTCCAGCCCCTGGGTTCAATTGTTTTTGTTTGCTTTGGGGAAAGGTCTCTCCACATAGCCCTGAAACTCACTAGGTAAACCAGGCCAACCTCGAACACACAGATAACCAACTGAACTAGGCTTCAGCAAACCTACTCCTTCCACAGCCTGAGTAGGCGGAACAGAGAAGCACACGCCACTGAGCCCAACTTTCGCAAACAAGAGGAGGCACATGTTTAACTTATACATGTAATATGTGTTATTACACATATGCATATGGACACATACCAAACAGTCCTTATATACAGGACTTTTTATGTCGAATATTATTTTTACTAGTAAAAATGTTAGAATTTTATATATCATTACTATTGTGTGTACAAGAGGGTATGTGCCATGGCAACTCTATGAAGGCCACAGGCCGACTTTGTGGAACTGGTTCTCTCCTTCCACCTTTACATGGGGTCCAGGGATTGCGGTCAGGTTGTCAAGCATGAGGTGCGCATGACTTTGCCCTGTGTCCTCTTGCAGGTCCGTTTATAGAACTTTTACGTAAGCTCTTCCTTCTTCTGTGAGCAGAAGAAATAACCTAGTGTTTCATTCTGGGGAAATTAGTCATAATTATTCCATTCTTCTTCCTCCCCTTAGTAAGCCTTCTACCGCTCTTTCTCAAACATTCTGCACTCCTGAGAGCCCCAGCCGCACCTTCCAGACTCCGTCACTTACACTCTGACAGCTTTCTGCAGATTCCCGCTCTCAAACCTTGATTCGAACAACAGGGTATTATCTTCTGGCCCTTGCAACGTAACAGCAAGTTCCTTGATAATCCCTCGTTTGCCTCCTATTCTGGAACTGGTGAAGTAGGCACCATCTGTGGGTACTGCCGATGAGAAAGACACCATTAGGCAGAGTTCACTCAGAATTCATTCATTCAGCAAGTCTTCACTGAGCCCTCCCAACCCCCTAAATGGTCAATGGATTATTTATTGTCCTCACTAGCACCCTTAGTTTTACTGACATTAGATATTTTTACGTACAGCGGTAGTGGTTGAATACAGGGCCTCACCATGCCAGGCCACTGATCAACAATTAAACTTCATCTACAGCAGAGGCCCTTAGTTTTCAACAGTTCATCATTTCTAAGTTTTTCATTTACTTGTTTGTTTTAATTTTTGTTGTTGTTTGGTTGGTTGGTTGGTTTTCGAGACAGGGTTTCTCTGTGCAGCCAGCGGCTCTGGCTGTCCTGGAACTGGCTGTGTAGCCCAGGCTGGCCTTGAAGTTGCTGTAGACCAGGCTGGCCTCGACTCACAGAGAGTTGCCTGCTCTGCTCCTGTTGGTATCAAAGGCAAGTGCCACACCAGGCCCGACCTTTCAATTTTCTTTTGCTGCCTTTTTGAGCTAGGGTCTCATGTATTCAGAATGGTGGAGGCTATGCTTAAGCGTCTGTACCTCCGTGCAGTCTACTGCGGTGCTGTGATGGACCCCAGGGTCTGGAGACGGCTCCCAGCCCAGCGTCCGCAAGTTTTGAGGTTACCGTTGAAAAGGTGCTTAGATGTGCACAGTGTTGCACAGGGCTGTTAGTGCTGTGTCCTCAAGAGCCCACCTCATTGCTCCTTCCATATTTTTGTTAACATGATGAAAATTTATTTTCTCACTTGTCATGACCTTGCAATTTAAAACATTTTTAATATATATACTTCATAAAATCCTGCCTTTCTTATGAAGATCACAATGATAAACAATTTTACTATACTTTCATCATGTTTATTATATTCATATATAATATTATAATATTCATTATATATTTCAGATGTTAACCTCATCAGATGCCAAGATACTGCTATCAAATATGTTGACCCTGGAGCATCAACTAAACAATAGTGATTGGAAGGAATCTGACTTTTTTAGATTTATTTTTTATTCATTTGTAGGTGCACATCACATAAGTACAAGTAGCCATGGAGACCAGAAGAGGGCATTCGATTCCCTGGAGTGGGAGTTCCAGGAGGTTGTGAGCCACCCGCTTGATGATGGCAACCGCACTCAGGTCCTCTGGAAGAGCAGCAAGGGCTCTTACTGCTGAGCCATCTCTCTGGCCTCAGGGATATATACATATTTAATCATACAGTCATACATGTATGTAAGCATGTATGTAGCCCTGGCTGGTCTACGCAAAGCAGGCTGGCCTTGAACTCACAGAGCTCTGCCTGTCACGGCCTCCTGAGTGCTGGGTCTGCACCACCACGCCCAGCCTCAGGGAGGACTTTTGCTTCCATATCCAATCTTGTCACTGTAGAGCTTAGCTAGCGGCTGGAGAAACAGCTCTAACAAATGTGCATATAAAGAACTCATCAGAAGAAAATAAGCGTACAGGAAGAAGGAGAGGAACCAAAAGCTGCACGGCCCTGAGTTCAGCTTTTCATTGGAACTGCAAAGTGCAGCTCAGAAAACAGATGCCATTCATAGAGATTTCATTATTTTGTTTAATATTTCAAAGTAACATTTAAGGTGGTCTAACTTCTGTAACACAATAACATTTGTCAAAGTAACATTTAAGGTGGTCTAACTTCTGTAACACAATAACATTTGTCAGAAAAGGCAGGGTAGCACACCTATAACCCACCCAGCAATCGGGTGGCCGGGCAGGCAGGTGGACCTCAGTGAGCTCAAGGCCAGATTGGTCTACAATATTGAGTTACACTGAAGGACCCTGTCTCAAAAAGGAATAAATAAATAAATAAATGAAAGAAAAAAAGGAAGAGAAAATGTATCATCATTTAAAAAAGAATTATTGAAGCCAGGCAAAAGAGACAGATGTTTAATCCTAGCACTCAGGAGGAGGTAGAAGCAGGCAGATCTCTGTTTGAGGCCGGTCTGGTCTACAGAGAGAGTTCCAGAACAGCCAGGGCTACACAAAGAGAGCCTGTCTCAGAAACAAACAAACAAATGAAGAAACAAACAACCCCCCCCAAAAAAATTTAAAAACAAATAAAGAACTATTGAAAAGCTGGGAAGATGGCTCAGTGGCTAAGAGCACTGGCTGCTCCTTCAAAGGAGCCAGACTCCATTTCCAGCACCCACATGGCAGCTCAGATTAAGTCTGACTCCAGTTCAGGGTGTTCATGCAGGAAAAAGCCATACACATAAAGTAACACTTAAAAGTAATTAAAAATAAGCTATTGGTATTGACTGGGTGGTTTAACCCCAGAACTCAGGGAGCTGGGTGGAATCAGAGGCAGATGGGTCTCTGTGAGTTCGAGGCTAGCCTGGTGTACAGAGATAGTTCCAGGATAGGCTCCAAAGCCACAGAGAAACTCTGCCTGGAAAAACAAATTAACAAATAGATGATTGATAGATAGATAGATGATAGATACATAGATAGATAGATATATGATAGATAGATAGATAGATAGATAGATAGATAGATAGATAGATAGATAGACAGACAGACGGATGGATAGATGAATAAATAAATAGACTATTGAAAATGTCCAGGTGATCAGTCATGACTATCAAGGTCTCCACAAAGGCAAAGATAGATTATTTATCATTCAGGTGTCAATTCTTGAAATCACTATTAGGGTCAGTGAGATGGTTCAAAAGCAAAGGAACTTGCCATCGAGCCTGACGACCTGAGCTCAGACCCTGGCTTCCACAAGGTAGAAGGACAGAGGTGACTTTCAGAATTTGTCCTCTGACCTCTATCTGTATGTGCTATGTTGTGCCTCTTTCCATAAATAAACCCCCTTATTCATAAAAAATGATCGTTATAAAAAAAGGACATAAATAAGATCATTTTTAGGACTGGCAAGATGGCTCAGTGGGTAGAGGAGCTTAGCCTGATGACTCCAGTTTTCTCCTTGGGACCCACATAAAGGTGCAGGAGGACTGACTTAAGCTGTCCTCAGACCTCCAAACGTGCATCACGGCACGCATGCCCATAAACACACAGACACAGAAATACATTTTTAAAAATTAAAACCACTTCTCTTGTGCATACTAAGCTTGCTGTAATTTTATCCTACTCAATCACCCATTGTGACTGACAGTACCTGAATCTAACTGGTGTTCAGTGCAGTGACGGTACCTGAATCTAACTGGTAGACAACTGTGCCTTGCTCTTCTCCCACAACCTCAGGCATCTTCTCGTCTCCTGTAGGTTGATAGAAGTATTCTGGCTGAGGTGGAACCCACTCTGAAAGATATTTACAAAAGTACAGAATAAGGAATGATATACAGGGCACAATCAAAATTAAGATAAAATTATAATTACTTTGTTGCAGCCCGTGAGTCCAGCTCCCAGGACTGCACCCAGCATAGTGAAAAGAATGCCTTCTCAGAGCAGCGGGGTCTTAGGAGAATTCTTCTCTATCTGAGGGCAGATAAAGAAATGCATGCCTTCTGACCTTAAGCAAAAAGGAACAAGCACACACTTTCCTGATGGCAACCTTCTTTTTTACTTCATCTTAAATAAGCTCTTTCTTGACAGTCTCTCTACACAGTTACATCTCTTTACATACAGCTACATACCACTTCTCTCTCCGTCTCTCATACTTCTCCCTCTGTACATTAAGGTCTGCCTCCTTTTCATATCTCTCTCTCTCTCTCTCTCTCTCTCTCTCTCTCTCTCTCTCTCTCACACACACACACACACACAGACCACACACACACTCACACACACAGTGACCACACACACACACTCTCTCTCACACCACACACTCACACACACAGAAACCACACACACTCTCTCTCACACATACACTCATACACGCATGCATGCATGCACATGCACAAGCACACATGCATGCACACACACTCTCTCTCACACCACACACAGACCACACACACACTCACACATGCGCGCACAGAGCATACACATACACTCTCACACACATGCATGCATATGCACACACAGAGACAATACACACATTCTCACACGCACTCACACACATGCACGCACGCACACACACTCTCACACACTCACACACAGAGACCACACATACACACTTTCGCATGCACGCACACACGCATGCATGCACACATACACTCTCTCAAACCACACCCTCACACACACATACACACAGACCACACACACTCTCTCACATCACACACACACGCACATGCATGCACACACACTCTCACACACACTCACATACGCATGCATGCACACACTCTCTCATACCACACACACGCACGCAAACGCATGCACACACACATGCACACACACATCTCCTACTTCTCCTTTTTACAGTAAAGCCTCTGGACAGATATGAATCACATTTTCAGTGTCACACAGCACTTCCTAAGTAAACAATAAGAATCAGAGCCAAGGGGCTGGAGAGATGGCTCAGTGGTTAAGAGCATTGCCTGCTCTTCCAAAGGTCCTGAGTTCAGTTCCCGGCATCCACATGGTGGCTCACAACCATCTGTAATGGAGTCTGGTGCCCTCTTCTGGCCTGCAGGCATACACACAGACAGAATATTGTATACATAATAAATAAATAAATAGATAAATAAATAAATATTAAAAAAAAGAATCAGAGCCAAACCGATCCCACAGTTTCTCTCAGGCAAGGGAGGTCGCGCTGACCAGCCAGTGAGTAACACTTGGCCTTGCACGTAGCTCTAAGTGGTCCGGGTTCCCAGGCAGAAAGTGACAGTGACATTCAGGACTTACACAACAAACACTTGGCTGGAAGTACGTGCAGAAAGTCCATTGATGAGAAAATTGTGTCTCCTGACGTGGCTTCAGGCCTGACCTTGATTAAGCAGTAAACACCTGGGAAACTGACCTTGTGTATTCGTCTCCAGGGGCAACCAGATTGCTTTGACTTTGTTTTGAAGTCTAGAATTAGCTGTCTCTGTGACTGAGAATGCGATTGCTTTCCCATGTCAGACTGAGTAATGAAAATCTCCTAGTATTATTACTATTCATCAGAATTATTCAATTAAGCAGAAAGCATCTTCCTGACCGTCCCCAGCTGTGTGTGCCCAGTAGATGGAATGAGATAAACACACAGAGGAGAGAAATACTCAAAACTGTTCTTTCTAGGGAGAACTCACGATAGCTCATGACAGAATCACAGGCAGAGACAAACAGTCATCTCCAACTGGGGCTCCCCATCAGAGTTATTCGTCTGGTGGGTCCATCTGTTGAGCACTAGTTGTCACCTGCTGTATACTCTTAATGGCCTTCAGCATTACTTTAATGACTCATGTTGCTCAATCCAACCTAATTCTCATTGCCAGTTTCCAGCCTGTTTATAAATCACCAGTGTCAGCATAAATTTAAGTGTTGGCCATTTTGTCTTTTTGTATGGTTTGTTTTGTTTTGTTTTTGAGGAAGAATCTCTCTACATTCTCCTTAATGTCCTGGAACACACTCTGTAGTCCATGCTGGCCTTGAACACACAGAGTTCTGCCGGCCTCTGCAGAAATTGAAATGAAAG
>NW_026068108.1:1957021-1961397 GCF_014885135.2 Alexandromys fortis
AGAGAGAGAGAGAGAGAGAGAGAAAGAAAGAAACTGTGATTTTGGGGGGAGGGTTGAAGTGGGGAGGGAGCAAAGAAAAATGTAAAGCTCAATAAAAATCAATTAAAAAAAAGAAACAAAAGACTTGTACCACCACTCCCAGCATTAAAATGTCATTTTAATAGTAGTCACTGATAAAAGCCATGGACATAATGGACATAGAAGGAAAGAACTTGGTAAAAGACAATGTCAGGCACTTGGGAGGCAGAGGCAGGCGGATCTTTGTGAGTTCGAGACCAGCCTGGTCTATACAAGAGCTAGTTCCAGGACAGGTTCCAAAACCACAGAGAAACCCTGTCTCGAAAAACAAAAACAAACAAACAAAAAAGACAATGTCAGTTCCGTCTCTTCAAGGTGGTAAGAAGTGATGAGGTTTTTGTAATTCAGTTTTCAATTAATTTTTATTTTATGTGTATGGGTGTTTTTACTGCATATCTTTATGCCTGTGTGCCACATGCATGCTTGGTACCCTAGGAGGGCAGAAGATGGTGTCAGACCTCCTGGTACTGAAATTACAATTGGTTGTGAACTATGGCATGGGTGCTGGAAATTCAACCCAGGTCCCTGGGCTGGGAAAAGCAGCCAGTTGCTGGGTCAGGTCTGTTGTCCAGGTTGTGTGTGCTGTGTAAGCTCCTTGGTTCGACTGCATTTTACCGGTCTTGATATAAGTGATGAAGTCCATCCACAGTCCAGAACATAGTTTTTACTATTAACTTTATTTTGAGTCCACTACAACTTTTTATGAGGATGGCAGAGTTGGGCTTTATGGTTGTTTATTTCTTTTGTTTTGTTTTCCTGGTGCTGTAGATGGAACTCACGCCTTTGTTCACTAGACAGAGCTACATAGAGAGACCCTGTCTTGGAAAAAAATATGCAAAAGACTGCATACCAAGAGCTCGCAGATAAGACCACTTACATCACAGAGTCCACAGGCCAAGAGTGGAGCTCAGTGACAGAATACTACTGACAAAGGCCTGGAAAACAGACATAAGAATTGATAAATTTGGCCTATGCCCAAATTCCCAATTATTGTTTATAAATGTTTGTTTACATTTAAAGGGGGATATGCTGTAGAGATGAATACTTTTCATTGGTATGGATCTTGGCTTATTGATACAAATTTAAGGCTGATTTTGTTATATGTATATTTCTGCTCTTGATTAAGGTATTGTATTTGTGCAGCTCATTTAAAATGTAATGTATAATTAAGACATACAGGTTAATAGATAATCATCTATAACAGTCAAGCTTGTAGTTAGTTAGGTTTTCTAGATGTACAGAGATATGTTTCAGATAGACAGTTATTCTTCAAACCTTTCAAAGATGAACAGAATATGGCATTTAAAATGTTTAAAAACGTAGGACTTTTTATGACATGAGACACATCTGTTCCTGTCAGTTCCAATCTACTCCAAGAGGAAGATGGGCATTGAAGACGCTCCTTATGGAGCTGGTTAGCCATCTGGGCAAGAAACTTCTCTTGGCTGGACTGCTTGATAGTATGCTGTGAAAACGACATGCAGGACCCATAGAAAAATGACTGCTAAGGTTGCCTAAAAGAGGCAAGACAGTCTTCCAGGGTTCCTGCTTCATGAGAGAACTGCCAGACATTCTCAGGACACAGAAGAAAGCAACTGATAAACTGCCAGTGCAAGGCATAAGAGATAGTCAAATTTCCTGCTTCATGGAAAAGTCTGCCAGATACTCTGGGCCTGTGGGCTGAAGGTGGATGCTGCAATGATACAGAAGAACTGCGAGTGACTGTCCAGGCAGCAGGATGTCTCTGTCAATTCTAGAGTTTTGGAAGTTGCTTACAATATACTTCCTCTTTATTTAGGTAATATTATATCCTTCTGGAGTCTTTGATGGAGTTGAAATAAGATAGTTATAATTATAAAAGATAAATTAGATATAAAACTTTAGACTCACAAAGATAGTATAGATGATAGAGTATTTTCCTTGATTTGTCAAATGTAAATGGACTAAATATTGTAACTATAATTCTTGTTGATGCATGTTTTGTTAAATGTAATTTTACTATGTTAAAGTTAAAATTTTTCTTTTCATCCAGACAAAAAAGGGGAGGTGATGTGGCGGATTCCCCTCCGTATACCATTGGTTAATGAAGAAGCTGCTTTGGGCCTATGGCAGGGCATGATATAGCCAGGCAGGAAAGGTGATCTATGTAGAGAGTAGGCAGAGTCAGAGAGAAGTCACGTAGCTGCCGAAGGAGACAGATGCCTGGGAACCTTACTGGCAAACCACAAGCCTTGTGGTAAAATACAAAATAATAGAAATGGGTTAACTTAAGATATAAAAGCTAGCTAAAAATACACCTAAGCTATTGGTATTCTGTGTGATTATTTCAGGTCTGGGTGGCCAGGATATTAACAAATGGATCTCTGCCTACAGGCCTCTAAGAAGCTGTCTTCACACTCCTAAAAACAGAAGCATTCCAGTTTATGCTCTAGTGCGTTTACAGAGGGAGACTCTGCTTTGCCTTCCGTGTCAGCCTGAAAGACTCAATTCTAAGGGCTAGAGAGCCGTCTCCACCGGTGAAGCATGAGGACCTGGGCTTGAACCCTTCACACAACACTGAGAAGCTGGAAGGGAAGCCCTAACACACAGTGCTGCCGAGGCTGAGATGGGCGGGTGGGTCTGGGGAAGGAATAAGGCTGATCTCGGGCTTCCACACACACATCGAACATGTCCACGTGCATTTCTGTACATATGTGACTTTACATTCGATAGCCCTGTGATAGAGTAAGAAGAAGAACCAGAGACACACACAAGCTGCATTACCAATATGATGGATGTCTTCCCTGATGACCTCACACTCTATCGGCCACCTGGGAGCCTGCAGTGGCCCTCGGCCAGAGAAAAATGGCAAGAGCTCTCGGGGTTCTCGAAGACGCGGGTTCACTTCATCCAGTTCATCACAAAGAAGCTGCCTGCTCCTAAGAAGTGGTGAACTCAGCATAAGTGAATCTGCCAAAAGGAAGAAGAAATAAATGAACAACTTTCTCTTCACCTCGAGAGCTTTACTGCTCCTTTTTAAAAAATATTTATTTAGTTATTTATTTATTATGCATACAATGTTATGTCTGTGTATATGCCTGCAGGCCAGACCTCATTACAGATGGTTGTGAGCCACCATGCGGTTGCTGGGAATTGAACTCAGGACCTTCAGAAGAGCAGGCAATGCTCTTAACCGCTGAGCCATCTCTCCAGCCCCCTTTCCTGCTCCTCTACAGCAATCAGATAATGTTAAACTGTGTATGAAGACATTAGCAATCTGGGTGTGGTAGTGCACATCTTTATCCCAGTTCTGTGAGTTCAAGGACAGCCTGGTCTACAGAGAGTTCCAGGTTAGCCGGGACTATATAGTAAGATACTGTTGTACCACCACCCCTACCAACAAAAAGGTTAAAAAAAATAGACTACGATGACAGATAAAATTATAAACTATTAAGTTAAAATTCTGCATAATTGAGATTTTAAAAAATCAAGTTAATGGGTCCAAGGTCTCTCAACAGTGGGGTAATAATACTTAACATGACAAATTATTTTGTATTCATTTAGGTGATAAAAGAGGACTTTAATTCTCCTATTGGCATTATGGGGGAAAGCACAAAAAACTTAATTACCTAGAGAAAGAAGCACAGACCTAAATGCAATCTCCAGAACACAGGCAAGACTGTGGAGCATGGTGACCGACGTTTGTGGACAACATTTCTGAAGACGGCACCCAATGTTGTCCTCTAGCCCCTCCCCACTTTAACTGGGGATTACCAATTACACTGCTCGCTATGCAAGGATGAGAGTGTGAATTCAGATGTTCAGAACCCACGTAAGAAACAGGCATGGAGATGCACATCTGTAATCCCAGTTTGGGTACATCAGAGAGATGTAGGTCACCAAAGCTCACAGACCAGACAGTGCAGCCAATCAGTGAGTTTCCGGTTCAGCAAAAATAAGGTTGAGAGGGACTGGAGAGATGGCTCAGAGGTTAAGAGCACCGACTGCTCTTCCAGAGGTCCTGAGTTCAATTCTCAGTCAGCACCCATATGGTGGCTCACAACCATCTGTAGTGAGATCTGGTGCCCTCTTCTGTCATGCTGGTAAACGTGCAGACAGAACACTACACATAATAAATAAATAAATCTTAAAAACAAAACAAAAAACTTTTAGTAGCCAGGCAGAGGCGGCCACACCTTTAATCCCAGCACTCCAGAGGCAGAAGCAGGCAAATCTCTGTGAGTTTGAGGCCAGCCTGGTCTACAGAGTGAGTTCCAGGACAGGTTCTCTGTGCCAAGGATGCGAAAGAAAGAAAGAAA
>NW_026068108.1:1962606-2020572 GCF_014885135.2 Alexandromys fortis
AGGTAATAATCAAAAAGGAAGGTAAAATAACTATGGCACATTAATGAGAAATAATACTAACAGTATCTTTAAAAAGAGTGACATAGCTGGTTGTGGTGGCACACACTGGTAGGATTTGCTGAAGGAGGCAGAGGCAGGAGGATCATGAGTTCGAGGCCAGCCTGGGCTTTAAGAAAAAAAAGAGTGAAGTAGAAGTGGGGACTCAAACTCACAGAACTTGCCTTTTCTGCCTCCCAAATGCTGGGAATTAAGGAATTCCCCACTACACCCAACATAAATCTTTTAAAAAAGATTTTATTTTTGCCAGGCGGTGGTGGTGCATACCTTTAATCCTAGCACTTGGGAGGCAGAGGCAGGCAGATCTCTGTGAGTTCCAGAGGTATGCACCTGTGATTCTAGAAAAAAATTTAAACTTTTGTTCTAAAAATGTTTAGCATTATATTTTATGCCTTTGAATTTGTTTTGATCAAAATTTTTAAATAGAGAGATATAGTTATATTTGTATGTTAAAAAAAGGACATTGCTATGCTCAAAATATATTTAGAGAAGGTAATTGGAACAAGATAAGAAATTGGGAGGTCAATGAGAAAGCCAATGATGGTGGTTTGAACTAGGTGTGGTTTCTTAATGTGTGGGGTATTGAGAAGGTAATTACTTTGTTCTTTGCATCTTGGTAAAGAGGCCTTTTGCCTTCCCCATCCTTTCTAGATTGAGGTATATAAAGGCTATGAGAAATAAATACGAGGCAAATCCCAGTATTTCCCGAATGCCCTCACGACTGTTGTCTATCTCTTTCTTAATCTTCAGCCTTCCCTCCAAACATGGATGAGTAGGCCGTATGGGACCTGGTAGTCGTCACCAAGACGCGTATACAACAAAATATAAAATACATGAAACAATACCCCTTTAAAAAACAAACAAAATGAAACAAATAAACCAAAAATCAAAAGTCTGCTTGCTTGACTTCTCCCACATTTGTTCTCTTAGGTTCCTAGAGTTTCAAGGCAGTAAGGTTTCTGGGTGGGGGTATGTAGGGTGCAAGGGTTACTCACATAGAAATGTCTCTTTTTCCAAGGTGTCCGAGATCAAATTGTCTCTTTCTCCAAAAGAGCCATTCAACATGTACCGAGGACTAGTCTTCCAAACACGCTGATGAGCAGCAGAATTTGGTAGATTGCCTTTCTGGGCTAAGAGTAAGTGGTTTAGTTCAAGTTGTTTGTACAATGGTTCAGTATCTCTAGGGATGGGATCACTATAGCAACCCAGCCACTCAAACCATGACTTTTATCATCACTGTTCAGCACCAACTTTTATAATATCCCATTCTTAAAAGATCTCTCACATTGCAATTTATGCAAAGTGAGAATAATGATTCCCATTTGGCAAGAGAGGAAAGAGAGTAGAGATGAATACCATGGTATACTGTTGGTTTTAGAATAGTGTTCAGAAGGCAGAAAAACTCAGTGGCTCTAAGAACTGCTAAGAGAGCCAAAACCAAGTGAAAGCCAGTACCGGAGTGGGAGCAAAGTACTGTACTGAGGGCAGAAGCTTCTGTCCCACCAGCAGCTCCCAAATAAACACACTGGGGCTTATATTAATTATAAATGCTTAGCCAATAGCTCAGGCTTACTACTAACCAACTTTTAACATTTCCTATCTATGTTTTGTCATGTGACTTGGTACATTTTTATCTTGCTTCTCTCTGTTTCTACTGGTGACTCCAGTCTCTGCACTTCTTCCCCCCAGGATTCTCAGTTTGGCTCTCCTGCCTAATCTTAACCTGTTTAGCTATTGGCCAGCCAGCTTCTTTATTAAACCAATCACAGAGACATATATTCACACAGTATAAATATTTGTAAATATTCCACATTGTACCAAAAGCCTTTAAAAAATAGTCTTATTATAAAGCCCTGGCTGTCCTGGGACTCACTATGTAGACCAGGCTGACCTCAAACTCATAGAGATCCACCTGCCTCTGCCTCCCAAATGCCAAGATTAAGGCATTCACCGGCACATTCAGCTTCAAAGCCTTTCTGTGCTAAGGACACTGAATGAATCTGACAAACTGAAGTTCTCTTTTCAACAAATTAGTCCTAAAGTAGAAATTATTAATAATAATGTTGAACAAGGTTATCAGAATTACAATCAATATTAAGCTGGCCATGGTGGATAGACAAAGATTAAGTAGGATTGTAAGTTCAAAGTCAACTAGAATACATGGCAAGACTTTGTCTCAAAACATCTAGAGTTGTAGGTCCAGTTCAGTAGTAGAACACCTTCCTAATAAGTGCAAGCCCCCAGGCTTGCACTCTAGAACTGCAAAAATAAACAAGAAAATAAAGCTGTATATTGAGGTGGAGACCAGCCTGGGTTACAAGTGACCCTGTCCCAAAAGACCAAAAAATAAATAAACAAAAATGAAAACTCATTTTTGACATGGTGGGACACGCCTTTAGCTCCAGCACTTAGGAGGCAGCAATTGGATCTCTGAGTTCAAGGCTGTTCTGGTCTACAAAGTGAGTTCCAGGACAGCCAGTATTGTTGCACAGAGAAACCCCATCTCAAAAAACCAAAACCAAAACAAAACAAAATGTCACTCTAGAAAATTAATTTCTGGGCTGGGCGGTGGTGACGCACGCCTTTAATCCCAGAGGCAGACAGATCTCTGTGAGTTTGAGACCAGCCTGGTCTACAAGAGCTAGTTCCAGAACAGGCTCCAAAGCTACAAAGAAACCTTGTCTCAAAAAACAACAACAACAACAAAAGAAAATTAATTTCTGGCTGGCAAGATGAAGATGGCTCAGGGAGGAAAGGTCCTGGCTGCAAGGCCTGAGAACCTGAGTTGAATCACTGGGGGTGATGTTGGAAGGAGAGAACCAACTCCTGAAAATTGCTCTCTGACCTCCATGTGGGAACAATGGTATGTGTGAACACACATTCACAAACACAAAAGATATGTAATAAAAGTGAAATTCCTTGTCTTTTTGTAGCTGAGGATGATCTAAATTTCTGGCTCTTACTGCTCTTTCAGAGGACCCACAGGCGCTTTGCAACCATTTGTTACTCAAATTCTGGCCTCTAAAGGCACCAGACATGGACAGAGTAAGCACACATACATGCAGGGAAACACACTGTGCTGGATAGTTTTATGTCAAGGTGATAGAAAGGAGGGAACCTCAGTGAAGAAAATACCTCTATAAAATCAGGCTGCAGGTAAGTCTGTAGGGCATTTTCTCAATTAATGATTGATGACAGAGGGCCCAGTCCACTGTGGATGGTCTCCTTACTGGGCTGGTGTTCTAGGTGCTTTTTTGGAATTTACTCTATAGATCAGGCTGGCCTTGAACTAAGGCTGGCCTGCCTTTGCCTCATAAGTCCTACGATTAAAGGAGTGTATTACTAGACTCAACTGGTCTTGGGTTCTGTAAGAAAACAGGCTGAGCAAGCCATAGGGAGCAAGTCAATAGGCAGCTCCCCTCCATGGCCTCTGCATCAGTTCCTGCCTCCAGGTTCCTGTCCTGGCTAGATGAGTTCCTGTTCTGACTTCCTTCAATGATGGACTGCAGCGCAGAAGTGTAAGCCAAATAAATCCTCTCCTCCCCAACTTGTTCTTTGGTCTGTGTTTCATTGCAGCAATAGAAACCCTAAGACATGCGCACACAAATAAAAACAAATCTTTTTAAGAGGCATTTAACTTGTATGATGGTTTGAATGAGGATAGCTTCCATAGGTTCATGTGTTTGAATACTTCATGGAACTGCTTGGGAAGGATTAGGAGGTATGGCCTTGTTGGAAGAGATGTGTCACTGGGGTTAAGAGTAAGATTTAAAAAGACACATGCCATTCCCAGTGTATTTTTTCCCCATGAAATATGAGTTCTCAGCTCTGGAACCATAAGCCTGATTAAATGATTTCTTTTATAAGTTGCCTTGTTCATAGTGTTTTAATCACAGCTATAGAAAAGTACCTAATACGATTTAGGGGGCAAAGGTAGGAAGACTGCATGTTTGCAGCTGGCCCAGATGAACCATGCAGTTCTAGGGTGTAACCCTGTCTTAAAAAAGAGACAACATTTGCTCTCTGCACACTGACTTCCCAGGCCTGTGCACACCCCCTCTAATAAATTCCTAAGCCGGTGTGGGGCAGAGGGGAGAGAAACATTTATAGTAATACAAAAATGGAAATACTATACAAAATCTTTAAATATGCCCTGGGCATGGTGATTCTCATTTGTAATCCCAGTGCTTTGGAGGTAGAGGCAAGAGGATTTCAGCTTTGTCTACTTAGGAAATTATAGGCCAGCCAGGGTACACAGCAGGATTTTGTCTTAAAACAATAGCAAATGGGCCCACTGTTTTAACAGTGCTTACTGATCTTTCAGAGAACCCAAGTTGGTTTCCATCACCTACACAGTAGTTCATGAGCATCCATAACTCTAGTTCCAGGGGCCCCAACCTCCTCAGGTACACCCTACACACACACACACACACGGTGCACATACATACATGTAGGCAAAAAACACCCATATACCTCACAGTGCTGGTGCACAACTTTACTCCCAGGAGGCAGAGGCAGATGAATCTCTGAGTTCAAGGCCAGCCTGGTCTGTAGAGTGAGTTTCAGGACAGCCATGGCTACACAGAGAAACCCTGTTTGAAACAAAACAAAACAAAAACCTCACCGCCACCAACAAAAACAAACAAACCATTTTCCTAATAAATTCCAACTCTGCTTTACAAACAAAAAGATCAGTATGGGGAACTGAGTAATCTGGTATATACAGACTGTCTCAAAAAAATCAACAAGCGAATAAATACATGCATAAATAGAAGGTTTCAAGGTACTGGGAATTGGATGTAGCCCTGGATAATGTTAGACAAGTGTTTTACCATTGTACACCTCACTTCCCATTCCAAATGATTTCTTTTTAATATCACAAACTAATTTTAACATTTACATCCAGAGGACTGAGATGTGGCTCAGCAGGGTGCTTGCAGAGCACACTATAGTGAACAAAAGTCCAATCTCTAAAACTAAAAGACAAAAAGAAGAGAGGAAAGCAAAGACTCAAGAAAAGGCTAGATGCTTTTGAAGAACAAGGTGAAAGGAAATGACTCTCCAGATAGCAAGACTATAAACAAACTGGGCATAGTGGTGTAAGAGGCCTGTACTACACAGTGAGACTCACCTATATAAGAACTATTTGAATGTCATACGACAATTCAGAGATGGTAGTTATTAGTGCACCAGTAGAAAACAGGCTAACAAATTGAAAAGACTAGAGGAAACATTTGTACTTTTATATATAGCGAGGCTGTCCCTAGACAGAGGGACACGAGAGATCAATAGGGGTAGCAGGTGCTTTTCAACTAATCAACTAGAAAAAGGACTCCAGTCTTAACCACAGTTCTTTCAGTTAATGCCACAGGTCAGCTTGGTGATGCCTGGAAAGAAACAAATGTTATTACCTTTAAAGTATCCATAATACTGGAGATGATGGTGCATAAAATCCTCGTAGGGATCAGGAAGAGTCTGAAAGAAAAGGTATTCTCAAGCAGAACATGTCATTCAGATGACACTGAATTCTTAGCAACAAGTGTCAAACATGCTTCACAGGATACGGTAACAAAACAATCCATGCAAATATCGAGTTATGCTGTCTCTAACAGATCTGGAGTACTAGCGGGTGTAGAGCACACTAGGAATTACAGCGCCAGGGAAACAGAGGTAGGAGGAGCAAGTTCAAGGCCAGGCTGGGCAACAGAGTGAGTTCCATGCCAACCTGCGCTACACAGCAAGGTCACGTTACCTACCTACCTCCCCAAAAGCCAAACACAAAACAATCTTCCAGTTGGACCAGCAGGCCACCACAATGAACCTTTTGGTCTAGGATTAAGTTTCTGTGAAGTTTTGGAAAGGGGAGTGTACCGACCTCCTGCTTCAACTCTGCGTCCAGCGCTGGGAACATGTTACTGCCACATAGAAAAATGTAGGCGAATCAGTAGCACCGCTGCCAGCTGCAACCTCTACCTAATTTCCAAAAAGGGAGCTGATTACACCAAAGTCTCAAATCACAGCAGGAAGGTGGAAAGAAACCAATCCAAACACACAGCAACACCAAAGAACACCAATCTGTTGCCCTTCACACTCACAGCCTTTCGACTTCAGGGCAATCCTGCACGCACCTGTGCAGTCAGGGCGCACTGCGAGTCCCCGTGCTTCGTCCTCTAGACTTACCGGGACCCTCGCTGGCCCCATGCTGTGCTTACACTGAGAAGAGATGCTCGGACACCGGGAAAGGTCAGGAGGTCGAAAGCAACCGGTCCTGGAAACGTTCGTTCAGTTGTGAGTGTCCCACTCCAGAGAATGTGACCGCTGTGGGGAAAGCCCACGGCGATGCAGAAATTCCCACCAGAGCTGGCAGGGACCCGCGCGCCCAGCTCCCATACCCCGCCACTGCCACTCCGGCTGCAGGGGCCTGGAGAGGGCTGGCCCAACGCTCGTCAGTACCCTGCCCTCCTCATCCCAGGCCCGCCGTCTCCACCCTCTACTTCCTTTATCCCCTACCCTGCTCGCCTCCTGCCTTCCTCACCCCCTACTCTTCACCCCACCCCCCACCCCCTTCCCGCCTGGGATACACTAACTGGCTCCTTCGCAGACCCAGCCCATCAGTTCACCTGCGGAGCTTTCCGCGCGGACTCTGGCAGCCTAGCAACCCGGAGCCAGAAGCGGAAGGAGGGCAGGACCCCGCCCTCAACCTGCGATGTCAGGCTATTTGTTTCACACATCAAGGACCCAGGCTGGGAACAGTGCCAGGAGAGTTCACCCTATTTTCTAACTTCTGTAGTTTTAATAATTTCCTGTTTAGGGGGGAGCTGTAGCAACCAAACAAGCTTTATTTAAACAGGGAGAGCAGATCAGTCCTAGGAATCAGGCTCATTCTAATTTACAGCTTTCCTTCTCCCTTTGACAAACTTAAAACAGCTTCCTTTCCACTTTTTCTTGATTTGGCTTAAAATACAAGTTACTCCTTAAAAACTATTTCTCTCTGGGGCTGGAGAGATGGCTCAGTGGTTAAGAGCATTGCCTGCTCTTCCAAAGGTCCTGAGTTCAATTCCCAGCAACCACATGGTGGCTCACAACCATCTGTAATGGGGGTCTGGCGCCCTCTCCTGACCTGCAGGCATACACACAGACAGAATATTGTAAACATAATAAATAAATATTTAAAAAAAAAAACTATTTCTCTCTCCCTGTTTGCATGCAGATGCTCGTAGAGGCCAGAAGATTTCGGTCCCCAGGGAAGTGTCTTGCCCTTGTGAGCCCTCTTAAGTAAGAATTGGATGCTGGGAACAAGACTCTGAGCTCAAAGACATCTCTCCAGCTGCCTCCATCTATTTCTCACTACATGTTTAAAAGAAGATGCTCGTAGAGGCCAGAAGATTTCGGTCCCCAGGGAAGTGTCATGCCCTTGTGAGCCCTCTTAAGTAAGAATTGGATGCTGGGAACAAGACTCTGAGCTCAAAGACATCTCTCCAGCTGCCTCCATCCATTTTTCATAGAATTATGTTTCCGTGTGGAGTTCTTTCCTTCCACCTTTGTATGGGTTCCAGGGACTAGCAGATGTCAGCCAGTCAAACCCAAACCTTTTAGGCTATCCAATCAGCCCTTATTCTTTAAAAAATATATTTTTCAAAAAAAGATTGATTTTCATGTTGTGTACGTGCACGTGACTGCAGGAACGTACTGCCAGAGATCTCCCTAGAGCTGAAGTTACAGTTTGGATGTGTGTGCTGGACTGCTCTTAAGTGCTGAGCCACCTCTCCTGCCCCACTGTTCCTTTTTGAGGCTTGTTCAAGGATTTGTGTTAAAGATGTCCTATTTTAAGTTTGAACCTTTTCTTGGCTGGAGAGCACAGCACTGGTTTCTCTTATAAGTTCAGTCTTCAGCACTCACATGGGTGGCTCACAACCATCTTCAGTTGTACCCCTACAGGATCCATGCCCTCTTCTGGTGTGCAGACATGCACGCAGACAAAACATCCATAAACATAAGTAGACCTTTAACAACAGCAACAAAAAGTGAACGGCCTCATAAAAGCTGAGGTCAGAATCTTGGATAAGCTATTCAGACAGGCCAGACTTGCAGGCTAGAATGTCATCTCAACTAGTGATGATACGGGCCAGCTACTGAACACTTTTACTCTTTGTTCTCTACCTTCTAACCTTCTAGCTAGAATGAAACAAAAATCCTCTAAACAAAAACAAAAAAACCCAAAAAACTAACAAACTAGTTAGAAACTAAGGGGGCAAAGCCAAGCCCTGGGCCACCCATCCGGTCCCTTATGGGCTCAGCAGCAGGGTAGTAAGAAGGCTGGTCTCCCCAGCAACAATCACACACCTGGAAAACTGTTAACTAGTTAAGACAAGAACTTTAACAGCTAGTTGATAGCCTTTATTTATAGAAATTTAACTATGCAGATTACAAAACAATTTTAGGTACAAAATGGGCATCTCAGCATTAGCACATGATAAATAAAATCTAGTACACTATAATACAAAGTAAAAAATTTTAACTGCATAGGAATACTAGAATAAAATCCAAACTATTTGTCTTTGGTTAACTATTGATTATAATCTTAAGTATCTATTATTTTCCATAATCAGCTTTTTATTACCTATAAAAAAAAAAGCTAGAAAGCACCTTCCTCCCCATATTACATTGTTCCCAGGACTCGGACAGGTCAAATATTAGTAAGAATGGAATGTAAGCCCTATCAGCATAGTCACACAAGGCTCCACCTTGTTTAAAATCTGTCCCCGTATATCTCCAAGATGCTATTTTTTCCTGATGTTCAAATGTCAGTGTATGCTCTGTGCCATGCTTGGTCACAACAATTAAGAATGGAATACACTAGGTCCTGGTATTATAACTGCAGGGTAACATGCTTACAAGAGTGAAAGGATAACCAGTCACAAGTATAAAAAGAGCTTTATTAGTGCATATATACAAATTTACAGTGTCAGAAACTGGAGAAATACAAACAGCTTTAAGACACAATTTGCTTTTTCTTCAGTTAAAGTGACCTTTCTTGATTGTGATACAGGAGAAAGCACACAACAGTGGACTGCTTCTTAAACACTGGAATCTCACGGAGAGGGGAATTTCTGAAGTGGGTAAAACAATGCTGACAGTACACAAAGTGGCCTATTTTAGGGGAATTTCTCACAATCAAGGATCTGAACACCTGCAGCTGCTACTCTGCGTGCCTGTCAATATACCACCTGGTATGAAATGAGTGCCGTAGGGTTTCTGAGAAAATGTGGCCGTCAGCACGATCTCAATACTTCAGGGGCAGCAGACTCGAGGAAGAGGTCAAAGATTCTGATGGTCAAGCAAGATAGGATACAGAGCTGCCTTCTTAATTGCACTTGTTGTGGAGCAGAAGGTAAGGAGAATATCACACTAGGAACTGAACGAGCCTCTAGTGGGCATTTCCTTTTGCCAGTGAGTCCTATACTGAGGTTTCATGCCCATGACTCCCATGTTCCTCAAGACTGACTCATATCTAACATGCTAAGCTTGCCAGTGTGAAAAGAGACAGTCAGGGCAAAGCAATTCCAAACACCCCTCCTTCAGCAAACAGAAAACTACATCTCCTCAACAGACAACTTAATATGCATGGGTTTTGTCCAGGATGTTCTTCCTCATAACATTTACAGTTCATCTGACAACAGCTTAGAACTGGTTAAGACTTTAAACATAAAACAAAAACTAAAAAAAAAAAAAAGGTGTTTTTTTTTTTTTTAAATTAAAACTATGTGTTGGGGGCCATTTTCCTTCTCTTCAGTCTTGCTCGCCAATCCTCAGGAAGGGCTTCAAAATTTGCATTTCTTTCTGCCATGCCACTGTGAAAACAATATGCATGTTACTACTTCACTGGAAAGAGAAGAGAATCTTTTTTATTTTTATTTTATTTTTTTTAGAAATAAATACTGAAACTGAAAACTGGATCTCACGTCCACTCAGGAAAATGTTTCAAGTTTCTCAGCAAAGGAGCAGTGTATTCTTCATGAAAGACTGTGATGTTAAGAATACGACTACCCCAAGATTAGCACAAACCCTTCCCATCAGGAACTACACTCCATTTACCTGACCAGCTGCTGCTGTTTCCACTCCTCGATTCGCTTCTGTGCAGTGGATTCCCGGTCCTCTTCACTGGAACTCGAATTATCCTCCTCATCTAACTCCCGCTGGATACTCTGCCATTTCTTTACCAAAGATGGCATTTTGGTTTTACTTTTCTTTGCCTAAAACAAAGTTACAGATCAGAAGATGCACACGGGAAACAGGTCCTTTATACTGACAATCAAGATCTCTCCCTGGAACCGAGGGATAAATGTGGCACTGGAAGCGACCAGAACCCAGGCTTACAAGTATGAAGGTGGTGTGTGCAGACAATGTTGGAACACTAACTTCTGGCATGGCATAGATGTTCTATGGAACTCACAGTCGCTGGATTGTCTATACAAGATTAGGCCTATTAACAAGAGCTTGTCATGAAGAGGGCAAGGGCTTACAGGGCCCCACCCTTCTCCGAGGATTTATACACACAGTTAACAGTTGATAGAGGAAGGAGAGTCTTTTTGGTGGTGAAGGCACCTGTAAAGTGCTCAAGCCCCTATAAGCTATAAAATTCACTGGGTCATTATAAAAAGAAGCCAGGTATGGTGGCAAAAGCCTTTAACCCCAGCATTCAAGAGGGAGAAGTAGGTGGATCTCTGATTTTGAGGCTAATCTAGTTGGGATAAGTGAGATTCAGTAAATCCAGGGCAACTCAGAGAAACCCTGTCTTAGAAACAAAAAAGACTTGCAAGTAAAACATAGGCGCGGGGAATAAACAAACAAAAAATGTAGACAAGTTGGGAGGAGGAAGTGAGCCAGTGGGAGAAGGAATACAAAAAAAATGGTGATGGGGATGTGTGGGTATGTTCAAAACATCATGCATTAATTAATACATGTGTAAAATTTCTTAAGAGGGGCTGAAGAGATGGCTCAGTAGTTAAGAACATTTGTTGTTCTTTGGAGAACTGGATTCGGTTCCTACCACTCATATCAGGGACTCATAACCACCTGTAGTCCAGTTCCAAGGACCCTGACACTCTCTAGTCTCTGCAGGGACTTGTGTATACATAGGCCTGCACGCACGCGCGCACACACACACACACACCATAAATAGAAGGAAACAGAGAAATCATTTTTAAAGAAGTGCTTAAAAACGATTAATTGGGAAGGGGATGGAGGGACAACTCCGCTTACAGCTCTTCCAAAGGACCTGGGGTTGAGTCCTAGCACCCACAAATGGGGACTTACTGTAAAGCCAGTTGTGGCCTTCATGAGCACCAGGCACATAAGTAGTACACAGACATACATTTAGGCAAAAAACATTAAAAAAAAATTTGGTGGGGGTGGGGTGTGAGTTGAGACAGGGTCTCACTATGTAGCTGTCTGTCCTGGAACTCACTGTATAAACCAGGCTGGTTTCAAACTCACAGAGATCTGTCAACCTTTACCTCCCAAGTGCTGGGATTAGAGTTGCGTGTCACTACTGCCTGGAAATAAATCTTTATTAAATTATTATTCCTTTGATTTTGCTATGTGAGTATCATCCTACTAATTTTTTTTAAATAAAAAAAAGTGAAGACTCACCTTATCTTTCTTTCCTTTTTTTGTCTTCTCAGGTGGTGGCACTTTGGGAGCTGGTGGTAGCGGAGGTGGTGTAGGTGTAGGTGGTGGAGGAGGAGGCGGTGGTGGTTCTAAGACAGCAGGTGTGGCCATAGTTCCACGAGCCTGAACTGGCTGCAATGATGGTGTGGTCACTCCAATTGGGACAGAACATTCAGCATAACTCATAATTGCAGGTGCTGCTGCTAGTCCAAGGTAATTTGATTGCAGGCTCATCCCTCTGGCCTGATGACCCATTCCTGCTGCTGCATGGCTAACTGATACTGCTTGGTGTGCCATCCCAATAGCCTGGTGTGAAATCCCCATTGATTGGTGACCTAATGCAGGAAACATAAAAAAAGGACACTGTAACAAGGAAGAAGGAAAAGGAAACTAGCAGTTCAATCACAAAATGATTTCAATATACTTTTTCCTTTAAAAATATTTGTTAATAGCAAAATATTAAATGTTGTAGCTGGGCAGGGTAGGCCATGCTTTTAATCCCAGCACTTGAGAGGTAAAAACACATGGATCTGAGTTTGAGGCCAGCCTGGTCTACAGAGTGAGTTCCAAGATAGCCAGTACTACACAGAAAAAGTGTCTTAAAAAAATCAAAAAAATAAAATTAAATTAAAACGTGAACACTTACAGATTGAGGCTCTTCAATATAAAAATAACTAGTATATATAAATGTACAGAAAACAATTGTGTAGACCCTGAATAAATGGAACATGTCTCTAATGCCAGTACCCAGAAGGGTCTATAAAATGAATTCTAGACCTACTAACACCCTGTCTTAAAAAAGCAAAAGCATAGCTGGGTGGTGTGGCACACGCCTGTAATCCCAGCATTCTGGAGGCAGAGACAGGCAGATCTCTGAGTTCGAGGCCAGCCTGGTCTACAGAGCCAGAGCTACTCAAGAGAAATCCTGTCTTGGAAAAACCAAAGCAAACCAACCAACCAAACAAAAAACAATAAACCAAAACAGAAAATAATCTTGTAAGGATAAGGATACATGTTTAAGGGTAGTTTTTAGTAACTGGGAGAAATAACTATAAATAGTATTTTCTTTTTTTTAAAAAATCTGGTTTGAGCAATCATTTTATTCATTTCCTACATTCTTTTTGCCTTTGCCTTCCTGACAATTCTATAAGTAACCCAGACAAGAAAGAATGAGAGCTCAGAAAGTTTGTCCAAAACTGGGATATGAGCCAGAACACCGGAGCATTCAAGCATCAGGTCTCTTACACAAACAGTATTTTTCAATCAAACACCTTCTATTTACAGCATCTACTGCTGGAAACAAATGATATATTGAGAAGAATCTACTTTATTTTTTTTTAAAGATTTATTTATTTATTAAGCAAACAATGTACTGCTGGCAAGGAAGGCACCAGGTCTCATTACGGATGGTTGTGAGCCACCATGTGGTTGCTGGGAATTGAACTCAGGACCTCTGGAAGAGCAGCCATTGCTCTTACCCTCTGAGCCATCTCTCCAGCCCAGAACCTACTTTAATTATGATGCTTACCTGCAGCTATAGCTGACTGGCTGTAGAGAACTGGAGAACTACCAATAGTAGCCGATCTCTGGACCACTGCAGTACTAATTTCTGCTGCCTTTCTCTTTACTGCTTTAGTAGATGGAGGACTAGAGGTGGTAGGATCAACTGAACTCTGAAACACAAACATCCCAGTCAGCAAATTACAAGCCCTACAAAATATATCCTTCTAAAGTAAAACATGCCAGTTATGTTCCAGGCTCCACTACCATCCACAATGTCAAGGACATCATTACCTGGCTAGTTACAGTCGTGGTCTGTGTTGAAGGCTTCAAAGGAGTATCCTCCTCTGTTCCTGGGGCAGGAGGCTCCTCACTTCCTTCATCCTCCATTTCTACCTCCTGAATCTCACCATCTTCTAAAGGAGGAGGTGGAGGAGGAGGTGGTGGTGGAGGAGGAGGAGATTCTGGGGGTGGAGGTGGGGGTGGAGGCATTTCCAGAGGTAATGGTGGCTGAAGCACAGGTACATGTGACTGAAGGAGGGTCCAGAATGGAGTAAGTGGCATGAGTGATGAAGAAACTTGGCCAGAAAATGATTCTTTACAAAGAGAACCTAGAAAACACACAGTAGTGAGGGAAAAACCAAAACAAATCCTTCATAGCTAATATTCATGTTAAGGTTCACATCACTACAAACTAAGACAAAGGTGCAGTCGTTTCAGATAGCAGGACTAGAAGGCTCTCCCGTATTAAAACTTGACTAGCCACTAATATCACTGAAACACTGAGCAGTTCAACTTAGAAATTACTTCTATAATTTATGATGCTGAGAGAACTTTCCCTAGCTATATTGTACTAGCCTTTATATCCAGATTTTTAGATAAATAAAAATATCACAAAACAATGAGTAATTCCATCATCCAAATCTAAAACTTGGAAATAAACCTTATTTTTAAGTGTGTGTGTTTAGGTATGTGCCTGTGTGTGCAGGTGCCCTTAAAGACCAGAAGAAGGCACCAAATTATTGGATCCTCTTGAGGCTTGAGTTAAGGCAGATGTGACCTGTTGTTCAGTTGGTTGGTACTGAGAACCAAGTTCAGTCCTCTGCTAAAATAGTATATGCTCTTAACAGCTTCAGGCCCCTAGAATTTTTTTCTCAAACATTTATTGCAACATGAGAAGGCAGAAATTCTCTGGGGACTTTGTTTCAAAAATGAAATAAATGAATCATGTATATCTGTAATACTGATTCTGTTTTATTACTATCATTTTTTTTCGGTGATCTAGTTAAGTGTGGATGCCAGTGAAAACCCATTAAAACAAAAAAATTCTACCTATTTGATTAACCTGGATTAGAAGCTTTAAAAATGGATATTAGAAGTATTTAAAAATGTACTTCACATGTGGAAATGACATTTGCTTAACCACACCAACAAAGGGAAGGTCACTCTTCTTTCTGTGATGAGTGAAGAGGAATTTAGGACAAAATGTCAAATGATCACTGAGATTTTCAAACACGGTGTTAAAAGATGTAGAAACTTTAAACTGCTGTTGCTTTAGCTTGAGTTAAATTATAACTGAAAAGCTATGTTAAATTTTTCTCAAACTTCATAAACACTATCATTGAACACTGCAGTTTTGCTGCTGGGTAGAGCTTTTTAAAGATTAGAGAAAACAGGAGGATATACTTACTTGTAGCCTTCCCCATCCCTCTTTATCGTCAATAGGGATGTTTCACAATATATGGGACTATTAGATATATATCCCAGGAATGTTGAGGGGATTTTCTCCCTAAAAATCATAGAATCTAGGAGTAGAAGAAACATGAGAAATCATCTAGTTCAACTTTCTCATTCTGGAGGTGATGAAACCCAGGTAGGAACTATTATCTTAGGATGACAGAGTTGTCAGGGGCCAGGCCAGAACCAAGAGACCAGGTCTGACACCTAGCCCTAGTGCTTTCTTTTTCTTTTTAAGTTTTTTTGAGACAGGATTTCTCTGTGTAGCTTTGGAGTCTGTCCTGGAACTAATCCTGCAGACCACGATGGTCTTGAACTCACAGACATCCACCTGCCTCTGCCTCCTTAAGTGCTGGGATTATAGGCGTGTAAATATCCAAATGCCGCCACCTGTCAAAATTTGACTAAATAAGGGCTCCGTTATGAAAAACTCTAGGTTAGGGAGAAGGTCATTTATACTCAACGCCTGACAAGGTAAAGCCCAAGCCAACAGGCTTTTAGACTAGATTTGCTAATGGAACACCATAGTTAATATATTGTGTAAAAAATATTAAGATGATCCACACTGTTTTTATAATTACTGAAACATTCCTTAGTGCTAAAGAAAGGGACATTAGAAAAAGATTTACCAGAAAACATGAATGCAGTTTTTCAGCTAGAAGAACTCAAATGACTCATTAACCTTTTTTTTGTATTGGCATCAAGTAATATGAATTTAGTTATATACCAACTTTCCGACAAAAACATTTCAGAAGACTAATTTGACCAAAAAGTATGTATATAGCTAGAAAGTCTATATTATAAAACAGTACATCAAGATTTCATCAGAACACTAAAGATAAAAATAAAGCAATAAACACTAAAGATTATTAATTTAAGACTTTAACTTTCTTCTACTAAGTTAACTATAATGCAGGAAGACTGTGACTTCAAATTCACTCATTCTTAGCAAATTCCCAACCAGCCTGGGGTATAACAGACATTGTTTCCAAAAAAAACAGACAAATAAGCAAAAGACGAGACAAACTAAACACAAGCAACACACACTTGATAAATTTAGCAAAAAGTAACAGAATCCCAAGCCCCTAAATTTACTCAAACATAAAAGCTGTATCTCAAACACTGATCATTCTTTCTTTAGCTTAAGCACAGAAAGGTTGAAATTACTTAAGATAGGATGGTGGCACAAGCCAGTAATTCTAACTCCTGGGAAGCCGAATCTGAGTTAGCCTAAAATACATAGAGAGCCCATCTCAAAAAGTCAAAAGCAATGTGTCTGAAGAGACAGTTTAGTGTTAAGATGGCTTGCAGTTCTATCCTGAGGACCAGGGTTCAGATGCCAGTACTCATATCAGGTGGCTCTGAAATGTTTGTTAACTGCAGTCCAAGGGATCCAAGGCCACCTTCTGGCCTCCACAGGCACACACACAAATAATAAAAATAAGTCTTTTAAAAAAATGTTAAAATCAAAACTTCTAAACAGAAAATCTAGTTTAAGCACCATATGTTATATGTATCTATTACAATCATGCTGCTACTTGTTTATAAATCAAATCCAGTTAGTATTTTTTATACTAACGTGAACATTTAATTCTGAAATCCAATGTGATGGTTAAAGTTATCAACAGCTTTTGTTATGCACTAAAATTAGAACTACATTAAGTTTAAAGATACTATTGTGAGGATACCAATTCTTAATCTAAAACCTTTTGCTCTTAGGTATTTTATATCACATGTTACTCACTACGAAGAAGTATCACTCCACCTTCAGAGATATGATGCTTACTATACACTGAAACAATGAGCAAGGACTAAAATTGAAGTAAACCTTAAAACTTACTTGCCTCCTCCTTATGGCATAATACCTTTTCTGTTTTTATTTTTTGGGTGGTCTAGGCATCAAACCTGGGGGACTCATGAATGCTAAGCACATACTATTACTATGCAAATATCTCCAGATTCTTTTTCTTTCTTAATTTTTTTTTCTCTTCTCGAGACATGGTTTTGTTCTAGTTTTTGAGCCTGTCCTGGAACTAGCTCTTGTAGACCAGGCTGGCCTTGAACTCAGAGATCTGTCTGCTTCTGCCTCTCAAGTGCTAGGAGTAAAGGCGTGCATGACCACCACCCAGCCTTTTTTAAAAAATTTAAATTAATTGTGTGTGTGTCCCCGTGTGTATTTATTTATCTAGGTTGGAGGACAACTTCAAAGAGTCAGTTCTCTCCTTCCAACATGTGGATCCTGGGGGTTTGGCAGCAATCAACTCTTACCCACCGAGCAATTCTGATGGCACCCTCATTTTTCTTTTAATAAAAGATGGTTTTAAAGATGGGCACACCTTTAACCCCAGCACTTGGGAGGCAGAGGCAGGCGGATCTCTGAGGGTAGCCAGCCTGGTCTACAGAGTGAATTCTAGGACAGCCAGAGGGCTACAGAGAAACCTTGTCACACATACACACACACACACACACAAAAGCAAACCACACTCCGCACCCAAAAAATGACTCAAGGTTTACCTTTTACAAGACAGCATCAACAGTTTGCCATCAACAATAGAATAAAATCTTAATGCCTGACATTGAAGTGTTTTTTAAAGAAACAAAAAGAAAAACCACCAAACCCCCAACCCTTAAGACTTGTTACCTGTACAGTAAGTAGTCAATTAGGGGAGTGTATAAAATGAGGAACTATGATCAAAGAGTCCCAGTGTGCTGGTGGATAACTGGGATCTCAGCACCTAGGATTTGGAGGTCAAGGTCATACTTTCCTTGTCTGTATATGGAGTTTGAGAACAGTTTGGGAGTCTGATTCAAACAATCAAAAATCAGCAGAGTGGTTAAGAATGGAATCATCCACTCAGCCAAAATCAAGCCTCTATACATTACCATTATAATCTGTGATATTTTAGTCCATCTAATATTATCTAGGCTTCTTAATGATGTTAACAAAATCATTAGGGATATGACTGCAAATTTCTTGATGGGAGCATGAAACACTTTTTTGAGTCCTTTATTAATGGACAGACCAAGAATGGGTTCGCACCTCTAGAAATTCTCCTGGTGCCAAAGCTCAGGGGTATAGCATTCTTAAAGACAAAGCCATAATTCCATTAGTGAGGGATTTAAAGTGGTCTAGTAACATCTGCTTTCTTTGTAAGGTTCAGTGGCATCTTCCAGACACCACATAATAAACGTTTGAACCATGCTCAATGCCATGGACAATCCTAGAAGCATCACCAAGGTGAATGCGGCTGTTGGGTGTAGAAGACTGAGAAGTGGCCATGCAGGCAAAAAATAATGTTGGGACAGGATAGCATTACCTTAGTCATTTCGTTGAAATAAGCCACTACATACCTGATAGGAAGAAGATAAAAAAAAGGAGGTTCTTCTTATGCTATCAAAGTTTCCTACTCGGGTGGTGGTGGCACACATCTTTAATCCAGCACTCAGGAAACAAGAGACAGGGAGATCTCTGAGTTTGAGGCCAGTCTGATCTATAGAGCAAGTTTCAAGACAGTCTCCAGATGAGTCCTAACACCCACATGGCAGCTCACAACCATCTATAGATTTCGGGGACACTGACAGTCTTTGCCTTTGAAGTGCATGGCACCAGGCACACACAAAGAGCAAAGACACGTGCATATATAAGATGAGATGATTAAAAAAACAAAAAGCACAAGAACAGGAAGTAGCAAAGTGCTTGTGTTACAAGCATGGCAACCTGAGTTCAACTTAGCAACTTAAAAATAAACAAACAAAAAAGAGATCTGGGTGGGTGTGGCTGCACACCTTTAACCCAGCACTTGGGAGGCAGAAGCAGATGGATCTCTATGAGTTTGAGGACAGCCTCAGTCTATCTAGCAAGTACCAGACCAGCCATGAAGCTAGACCCTTAAAAAGCTAAGAAATGGGGTGGAGGCAGGTGCCAAAGCTGCAGCTTTAATTCTAGTCATATCACTTAGCAGATTAAAGACTCATGTGGTCAGAAAAAGAGATATAAAGACAGATTAAAGGGGGAACAAAAAACCCTCTAAACAGTTTACAGTTTAAAAATATATGTAGGCTTGGGAGAGAAAAAGGATAAAGAAAGTCCTTTAAAAAAAAGAAATAGTTGGGTGTGGTAGTGCACGCCTTTAATCCCAGCACTTGGGAGGCAGAAGCAGGTGGATCTCTGGTTTAGAGGTCAGCCTGATCTACAGAGCGAATTCCAGGACAGAAAAAGATACAGAGAAACCCTTTCAAAAAAAAAAAATTAAAACATAAAAATAAGAGTTAAAAAAATAAAGCAATGTAAAGATGAATCTGGATACTGTATGTTACTGTGTTGTCTTTGAATTGTTTGACTGCTGAGGATAGAGCAACAGCTGCTAAAAATATTTGATTATAAATGCTGCAGGATTAATCCAACCTATATAATTTTGAAAATGCCTTGACCTCAAATTTTTTTTAAAAAGATTTATTTATCACTCATACAGTATTCTGCATGCAGGCATGCTTGCACACCAGAAGAGGATGTAAGATCCCATTACAGATTTATGAGCCACCATGTGGTTGGCTGGGAATTGTACTCAGGACCTCTGGAAGAGCAGGCAGTGCTCTTAACTCCTGAGCCATCTCTCCAGCCCCTGACTTCAAAATTTAATTCAAAAGATATGTTACTTTGGAGAAGAGGTTTTGCTTTTGTTTCCACAGGAAATAAGGGGCTGTGATTCATTCTGGGTTAAGAAAAATAAGGTTCGATCAAGGAAGATCCCCTGAGAAATCTCCAATAGGAGCGGATAGCCAAGATGATCGAACATTTTAGAGCACCTCTGTTGGAAGTTTCTTCTGTGTTCTACATCAAGAACAGCCTCAAGACTACTGGCTGTGATGATCCTGCCTTACAAAATACACCAGTCAGAACTTGACCACAATCCTAAAGTTTCTTTGGGTCTCCTCAAGATTATCAGCACCCCCAATCAGCAGGGAATAGTCTAGGAGATTGCACCCACATTCCCCAAAAATGGATTTTGGATGTCTGTCTTTGTTTAGAGTTTTAGTTACAAGTAATTATGAATATGCTCAGAAAAAAGTTAAATAAAAGAGATTAGATTCAGAGTTCTTGTTTTGAAAAGAAAAAAAGGGGGGGAAATGTTGTGGGATAATGCTCATGTGCACTGCAAAAATTTGTTGCTCATACTGGTTTAATAAAATGCTGATTGGCCAATAGCCAGACAGGAAGTATAGGCCGGGTGACCAGACTAGGAGAATTCTGGGAAGAGGAAAGGCAGAGATGCAGTTGTCAGACACAGAGGAAGTAGGATGAGAATGCCTCACTGATAAAAGGTACCAAGCCATGTGGCTAAACACAGATAAGAATTATAGGTTAATTTAAGTTAAGAGGTAGTAATAAGCCTGTGCTAATAGGGTAAAGAGCTTATAATTAATATAAGCCTCTGTATTTCTTTGGGACTGAATGGCTGCAGGACCAGGCGGGACAGAAATTTATGTCTACATATAGGTCTCTTATATTTTTAAATTTAATGTGAATTTTGATTTGTACTCTATTAATGAGTACGCAAAAACATGTACTAATTAATATTTATTACATGAAACCTTTTAAGATCAAAAGATAGTTATTTGGCTTTCTGACTAGTCATTGAATTAATTCCTTTCAGTGTAACTCATGCATTCTCTTAGTTTAAGTTAGACTTTGCAATTAGCGTATCTTATTACTATATTACAAATTGTCCTATAGTAAAAATATTAATGACCTTTTCCCCAAAACTGTTCAACTACAACAGAGTAGACTGTCCTACCTGTGGAATTCTCAGAGGACTCTGTAGAGTTTGGATCAGTGCAGGTTTTATCTTTCACAGTTGACTTAGGAAGAATCTCATCTCTAACTTCTTGTGCTTGGCTTTCTTCCTCCTCCTCACCATCTGGGAATTCCCACTGAGACTCGCCCGACTGTTCGTTTACATAGAAATATCGTCTATGATCCCTAAATTACAAGAAAGAAAACACATGTTTTAAAATCTGTTCTCCTACAGGGACACTTCCATTTGGTCCTGTCCCAGGACAGCAAGCAGTCTGCTCTCACAGGGACGAACCTCTTCTTATGGACTGCTATTCACAAAGGCAACAAAGAGCTTTGACAATTGAGGATGGAAAACCCAGGAAAATTCAAAGCTATTTGCAGTGTCAGCAGCTCTGTGAATACAGCCCTTAGCCCTCTCCAAAGGATGAATAAGAAATCATTTCTTTTCTTTCGTTTGTTTTTGGTTTTTTGCCAATGCATAACCGGGTTCCAGGTTTCATTAATGAAGGGACTCAGTTGCCTAGAACACTAATTTCCCTTCCAAAGAAGAGAACATCGAAGTGAAAGGTGACTCTTCCCCTCTTGGACCGTGGAATTCATTTCAAATTCTTGATATCAAACACAGTGAAAGCTAAAGAGAGGGAGAGGATCTGGGAGCTGAAAAATAAAAGAGCAAAGATTTCAAATAACGAAAAAAAAAATCAAGAAAAGCCAAATATAAAAAGAAATGTTTTCATCTGACCTGCTGGCAGAGGATAGTACTCTTGTTCTTCACTCATCTTCAGTCACGAAGCTTTCCTGAACGTCACCGAGGTTAATCAGGAGTAGTTGCTTCCAGAGGTCCTGTAAAGCGCACAGAGCTCTCGCATGCGCTTAACCCAAGCCCGCCCTACTCCGTGCAACACTCTGGAGAGTAAAAACCGGCTTTGTCCAATCTTGGGAAAAAATCCGTTACATGGAACACTTTTAAACACTGATTTTGTTTCTCCAAATGTGTGGCTAGGCAAACTCTGCTTGCAGTGCTTTTGCCTGCCCAGCACCGCTGACTGCAGCTGCTCTCAGGCTCCAGACAGGCTGTCATGGCGTCAGGTGGTGGCGATCACAAATCATGTCTGAGATGTCAAAGGTGAAAGATGAAAAGGGGAGAAGAGTGCGTACCTGTCCCAGTGGCAGGACCAGCCTTTAGGAGTGGCGTTTATTTCATACTGTTTTAGCTGTTCTGCGGCATCCTGAAGCTTTCGTTTTAAGTGATTCCCATTAAGAGCCCCTTCTCGCCAGTCTGCAATTCGAGTCTAGAATCAACAGAGAATTAAGATTGTTGGATGCTCACCTTACTAGACCTGGATGGAGGTGGGTGGTCCTTGGACTTCCCACAGGGCAGGGAACCCTGATTGCTCTTTGGGCTGACGAGGGAGGGGAACTTGATTGGGGGGGATGGGAGGCGGTGGCGGGGAAGAGACAGAAATCTTTAATAAATTAATTAATTAATTAAAAAAAGATTGAGATTAGAACGCTGGACGGTGGTGGCGCACGCCTTTAATCCCAGCACTTGGGAGGCAGAGGCAGGTGGATCTCTGTGAGTTCGAGGCCAGCCTGGTCTACAAGAGCTAGTTCCAGGACAAGAAGCTATGGAGAAACCCTGTCTCAAAAAGTTAAAAAAAAAAAAAAAAAAAAAGATTGAGATCAGAAAACAGAGTAGAAGGGACTCCAAGACTGATTACCATGTTCTACCAGATGAGCAAGATCAAGAAAGCAGCCAGGCGGTAGTGGTACAAGTCTTAAATCCCAGCACTCAGGAGGCAGAGGCAGGCAGATCTCTGAGATTTTGAGGCCAGCCTGGTATACAGAGCAAGTTCCAGGACAGGCTCCAGAGTCACAGAGAAACCCTGTCTCAAAGAAAACAAACAAACAAAAACACTTCTTAAATGTATGTCTATTAAGGCGATATTTTGCTTTATTTAATAAAGTGTTACTACCTGCAGCGCTGATAGTTCAAATATGAATTCAGAGTTAATATTGTAAAACACATTTTTAAAATTTTAAAAGCTGGAGGTGGTAGTACAAGCCTTTAATCTCAGTTGAGGGCTGAGGACCTGTAAGTCTGAGGTTAGCCTTGTCTACATAGTGATCTCCAGGACAACCAGGATTGCACAGAGACTCTGTCTCAACCCCTCCTCCACAAAAGTATTTATTACTGTGTGTGTGGGTGTGAGTGATTTGCTCCAAGTGGAAATTTGAGGACAACTTTGTAGAGTTGGTTCTCCCACCTTATGGGTTCTGGGACAAAGGTCATCTATCTCTTTTATTACTATTTATATCCACTGTGACATCTCCCTACCCACAAAACACATTTTGGGGTGGGGTTTGAGATAGGGTTTCTCTGCCCTAGATCTCCTGGAACTCACTGTGAATCAGGGTGGCCTAAATGTCAAGAGATTCATCTGGCATCTGCTTAGCACGTGCTGGTGTTGAAATAGGAGCGGCGGGGCTACGTCCCCAGCACTCCGGCCGCCTGCTAGCTCATGCCCGAAATAACAACACACAAATTGTATTCTTTTAAACACTGCTTGCCCATTATATCTAGCCTCTTCTCGGCTAACTCTCGCACCTGGACTAGCCCATTTCTAATAATGCGTGTAAGCACCCCAAGGTGCACTTACCGGGAAGATTCTAACCTATGTCCATCTTGAGCTTCATCGCCTGTGCCTCAGAGAGCAGAGCTGTCGAGTCTACCCGGGAGAGCTGAGCATGGCGTCTCTGCTCCAGAAAGCAGAGCTGTCGGGTCTCTCCGGGAGCAGAGCAGAGCAGAGTCTGAGCTCACTTCCTCTTCCTCCCAGCATCCTATTCTGTTTACTCCTCCCACCTATGTTTTAACCTATCAGGGCCAAGGAGTTTCTTTATTGCTCAACCAATGAAATCAACAGATTGAAATATGACACTCCCACATCATGCTGGGATTGAAGGTATGTACCACCACTGCCCAGCATTTTTTTAAAAAATAATTTATTTTTATTTGATATGTGTTGGTGTTTTGCCTGCATGTATGTCTGTATGAAGGCGATGGATCCTGGAGTTACAGCTGTTAGTTCCCCACGTGGGTGATGGGAACTGAATCCAGATCCTCTGGCAGAACAGTCAGTGCTCCCAATCACTGCGCCATCTCTCTGGCCCCATAAAACACATTCTTTTATGGGCTATGGAGATAGCTCAGTTATTAAAGTTCTTGCCACAAGCATCAGGACCAGAATTAAGATCCCCACACCCTAAATAAAAGCCAGGAAAGCACCATGGCCCCCATGAAATTACAACACTCAGAAAGTGGAGACATGCTGAGCAAGTTGGCCAAACATACCACAAGTATTGGTAAGCTCCAGACTCAGGTGAGAAAGTATCTCAATTAATAAGGTGAAATACAGTGGAGAAAGGTTCCTAATGTTCAGTACAGGACTCTACTTGCACACATGCACATAGACATAGCCATGAACACCACCCAGGCATTAAAAACAAAACAAGGACTGGAGGCTGGGTGGAGGTGGCACACACCTTTAATTCCAGAACTCAGGAGCCAGAGGCAGCAGATCTCTTTGAGTTCAAAGCCAGCCTGGTCTACAGAGTGGAGTTCCAGAACAACCCGGGCTATACACAGAGAAACTCTGTCTTGAAAAACGAAAAGCAAAAACAACAACGACAAAAGAAAAAACCATAGGAATTGGAGAGTTGGTTTGGCAATTAAGACCTAAATTTGGTTCCCAGTACCCATGCCAGGTAGCTCACAGACACCTGTGACTCCAGCTTCAGAGAATTTGACGTCCTCTTCTGGCCTCTACATGTGTATGTGTATACACATACAGTATACACAGACATCTAAATAAAAATGAAACTTTCAGGAGGGGAGTGGTGGCAAGAGCCCAGCACTCAGGAGGCAAAATGCAGGCAGATCTTGCTGAGTTTGAGGTCAGCTTGGTCTATAGAGTAAGTCCCAGGACAGCCTGTCTCAAAAAACAAACAAAACTTTCATAAACGCTAAATAAGCTGAGTGTGGCACAAGAGCCTTTAGTCCCTGCACAGAGCCAGAATCTCTAAATTTGAGACAGTCCTGGTCTGTACATTAAGCTCAGGCCATCCATGGCTACATAGGTTCTGTCTCAGAAAAACAAAAACAAAAGGGCTGGAGAGATGGTTCAGAGGTTGAGAGCACTGGTTGCTCTGCCAGAGGTCCTGAGTTCAATTCCCAGCATGGTGGCTCACAACCATCTGTACTGAGATCTGGCCTGCGGGCATACACGTAGGCAGAACACTGTATACATAATACATTTTTAAAAAGAATAAATAAAAAATAAAACAACAAAGTGACAATTACGCCAAAACCAGATGAATTACCTCAGTCTGTAAGAGCAGCATGTGAAAATTGGAGATGGACTGTCTATTAATCCCTAGGAATTCAAATTTGCTTGTCAGGGTATTTGCCAGTTCTCCGATCTGAAACTGTAATAAAGAACAGAAAAAAATTAAACCAGAACTCGAGCATTCCTTCCTTCATTAATTTATTATTACAGATACTGGAAATTTATTAGCTGTACACAAATAACTATAGCTAGACATGCTTAGAATTCTATTTTATAATAAAATTCACATAAATAATAAAATGCTTATCTACTCACTCTATTACAATGTATTCAAACAGCATAAATTTCAACAGCTGAACATAGATTCTAATCTTAAACAACCAAATTTACATAAAGAGAATATGGAAATTGTGGTTGCTGCTAAGGCTGAAGTGATACGGGAAATACTGGTCCAGTAGAAACCATTCACCCACAAAACTGGGCTCTAAGGTACAGCTTGGTGACTATAGCCAACAATACCACATTGTACAGCTGAAATTCAGAAAAATAGTCTAACAGCTCTATACCAAAGAAAGATCTGTGATGTGACTATACACACACACATAAAACATCTTACTATAAATGGTAAATATGTCAACTATATCTTAAAATAACTGAAAGGAAAGTATCACAAATGATATTCCAATATTGTCCAAATTTTCATTTCCTTTTGTTGGAAAATCATATTCTCCCAGTCCCTTCTAGGTTGCACAATACAGAAAAATACATGCTACAGTTTTTTTTTTTTCCAAACAAATCACATTTAAAGGGTCACATTAAATCAACAGACTAAGATAATTTTACAAAATAAATAAATCAGTCTATGTTAAAGAAGCATAGACATTTTTGGTTATATCTCTCAATACAGTGTACACCAGGTATGGTAGTACAGGCCAATAATCCCAGCACTCCTGAGGCTGAGGATGGAGGACCGAGTTCCAACCCTGCCTGAGCTCCATGATGATACTGTTTCTAAAGAACCATTTTCAAATAGCCATTAACGTAGTATCAGGTGCAGTATGAGGTGTTCTAAGCAGCCCAGATGTTTTAACATATATGGAGGATGTGCATTCAGTTATTTACAAATTAAGACTCAAACAGTTCAGATTTGGGCATAACCAGATGTGGTCCTGGTTATAAATCCCTGTGAATAGAAAAGAATCTCGTGCCTTCCTTTAAAGACAAGCATTTCTTTTTTTTTTTTTTTTTGTTTGTTTGTTTTTCGAGACAGGGTTTCTCTGTGTGTGTACCTTTGGTGCCTGTCCTGAAACTCACTTTGCAGACCAGGCTGGCCTCAAACTCACAGAGATCCGCCTGCCTCTGTCTCCCAAGTGCTGGGATTAAAGGCGTGCACCACCACCACCTGGCCTAAAGACAAGCATTTCACATAAGAATTAAATCTTTCCTCTTTTTAGTACTTGTAAATCAGAGAAGCCTGTATTTCTTTCCAGCAAAGGATTAATTTCAATGAAAGTATTTACAATTTTCATACAACTTACTTCTCAGCATCATTCTTATTCTAGCCTTAAATAAAATCTTTTATTCTAAAAAAAAAAATGAGAATTTTAGTTTTGAACACAATAAAGCTTATGACTTGCTAACAGAAGTTAGCAACAGTTTAATGGCTGAACCTGTAATCCCAGCATTTGGGATACTGAAGCAGGAGTATCCCAAGTCTCAGGCCAGCCTTCTCCATGTCCACCTCCCCAGTTAAGATCACAAATACCCGTACTTTCAAATCCTGCTCTTCTTCTACTTTAGGTGCTATTTGGACTTTTATCTTCTCAGAAGACTCTTCTTCTGCCTCCTTGTCCGAATTTTCATCTGGTTTTTCAGAATTTTCAGCACCGATTGCTAGAAAAACAAAAACACCACGAAATTAAGCCAACACAGACAACCGAGAGCTCCAAAACACATTTTCTTCTCTTTGCACCTCTCTTGCCTGCTTTATCGAAGTTCTAATAACTTGTCCACCAGCACCAAAGGTACTTTTTCCGGAAAGGCGACCACGAAGTCCCATTGTTCTACTGCCATGTTTACCTTAGAGTTTCCGCTTTCCCTTTGTCTTTACCATCTTTCCTTCCATTTCTTACAAAAGCTAGGTATCAAACTAGGAATACACAGGATTCTTTACCAAATTGGGCGGAATAGGAAGAAAAGTTGGGCAGCATCAACTTTAGCTGCCAAGCACAGGTCACGCCTGTTAGTATCCCAGAGGATAGAAGGATCCTGAGTTTCAGGCCAGTCTGGACTATATAATAAGTCATCAATGCCAGTCATGGTGGTACATGTCTTTAGCTCCATCACGTAGGCAGAGGCAGGAGAATCTCTTTGAGTTCAAGGCCAACCTGGTCTAAACAGGTAAATACCAGGACAGACAGCCATACAAAACTCCCTTTTCCCAAAAAAAAAAAAAAAAAAAAAAAATTACCACCACCAAAAACTCGCCCATTACCTTCCTGAAATCCTGAAGTGGCTAAGAACTATAAGAACTTATAAGACCATCAAGATTCATATAGTTGTCTATACCAATAGTCCCAGCCACTCTAGATGAAAGCAGAGGAGATGTTGGGCCAGCAGAGGCAACCTGGCCAAGATCCCTTCTCTCCCATTATATGGCTTCACAACTGACATGGTAGCATGCACCCATGATCCCAACACTTGAGAGGTGAAGGCAAGAAAAATTAATTCAACACCACCAAAAACTACACAGGGAGCTCTAGGCTAGACAGGGATACAGAGCAAGACATTTTACAAACTCTAAGATAAGACAAAATGAAAGTTAGAATATTATCTCACTTGGTAGCCCAGTCTATCCTGAAACCTATGGTCCTAAAACCTCTGTATCCTAAGTGTCAGAATTATAGAAACAGATAATGATACCCCTTAGACTTTTTAAGTGATAATTAAAATAATATTCTATGTATGTGTGTTGTTATGCCACTGTGCACACATGGACATTAGAGAACAACTTTGTGAAGGTGGTTCTCTCCTTCTACATTTATATGGGTCCTAGGGATTGAACTCGTCATGACTGCATTGTTGGGCAGTAAATGCCTTTACCCACTGAGTCATCTTGCTAGCCCTTGTTTTTTCTACGTTTTTAAATGATTTGAAACAAAAATCTATTAGTCTGACCTATTAACTTATAAAAATCATATTTTAGAAGTCTATCTAGCGGCAGGTGAAAAGCAATTTTAATTCTAACTGGAAGATTCTATAGGGCAATTAAACAAAACCTTAAGTTATACAGGTGCGAACACGAGGACCCTAAGGCAGGTGGCTGTGAAGACTGTAGTGGGCCTATCACCAAGCCACAGAACCTCAATGTTTACAGGGCACCCAGCAACCTCCTCAAGATTGGTGTGAGCAGCCCCCGGTTCCCCGATCTCTGGGAAAGCATGTTTGCAGCAAGCGATGGAACACTGGACAACAATGTCATCCTCCACCGCAGAATGCATGTTGTCCTAACATGTTTGTACAGGAGTAAATAGATAAAAGCTATACGACCCCCTCCCCAAAATAAAACAAACCTGAATTTGGCCAGATTCATCTGTACCAATTAACACTGCTATAATATGCCTTGAGTATACAAAACTCACTCACATGCTCCCATTTATTTGTTGTTTTGGCAGTTGATAAGATGGTAATATGGTTTGGTGAAAACTTCCTCATCCAGCTTCTAACCTAGCTCTTCCTTGCTGTGTACATGTGCACGCTGTAGTCTCAGAAGCAGCCCTATAAAACCTGCAGTGTCCTAATTAAAGTTGCTAACTTGGTCTTATTTGCTCTTGAATTATTTGTGTCATGTTTGCTCTTGAATCTGACTGACTAGAATATTTCTATTCCTCCTTTAATGTCTGATGCCATCACTTGGTCCTAATTTATATGCAGGGGCACTCCAGCATATACTGCACATGAAGGTATACTTGTATGTAGAACATTATCTTCCTTTTGGCCTATAGTTCCTTTCACAAGGAAGATTAATGAAGAAAATATTTATATTCTGTATAAAAAACAAAATCAAGCCAGGCAGTGGTGGCGTGACGCCTTTAATCCCAACATTCAGGAGGCAGAGGCAGGCATATTTCTGTGAGTCCAAGGCCAGCCTGGTTTAGTTCCAGGATAGCTAAGGTGGTTACACAGAGAAACCCTATGTTGAAAAACCAAAAAGAAAAAAATATACTAAAATCATGTTTAAAATTCTTTTCAGATAAAAGCTGAAAAGCAAAACACACACTCCCAAGATATAAATAACGAAGAATCTATCTGTAGGGGCTGGAGAGGTGGCTCTTCCAGACTGCTCTTCCAGAGGACCCAGGTTCAATTCCCAGCACCCACATGGCAGCTCACAACTGTCTGTAACTCCAGTTCCAGGGCTTCTGATGCCCTCACATAGGCATTCATGCACCAATGCACATAAAACAAAAATAATTAAATTAAAAAAAGAAAAGAATCTATCTTAGTAAAACTAAAATGTGCATAAAGATACATGTAGTAGCATGTCAATTAGAGGAATATATATTGATGAGCACCTTGACAAATACATGTAATACAGTGTGAGCAACATAAAGAATAAAGAAACTACAATTTGGCTTCATCTGGATCCCTGTACCTGTCATCAACCTTCCTACCTACAACCTTCTACAGACAACCTCTATTTTGATGGTGTTATTCCTTAGTTTCATCAAGATTTTGCCTATTTTCTGGCTTACAATATACAGACCAGAACGTGATTTTTCCATGTTGCTTTTTGTTCAACACCGTCTCAAAAATTCCTATGCTGTTAGTCATAATTACGACTCATTCATTTCTGCACTGCGGCATACAAGTCCATCATAAAAATGTACAACTTAATCCATCCTACCATTTTGACAAGATACCAGTCGGTCTAAAACAACAAGCGGGATGTAGAGACGGCTCAATAGTTAAGAGTTCCTGAGTTCAATTCCCAGCAACTATATAATGGCTTGTAACCATTTATAGTGGGATCGGAAACACTCTTCTGGCAAAAAGTCAATAGAGCACTCAAATACATAAAATAAATCTATAAAAAATAAAAACAACAAAAAAGGGAAAATGGTCTGTAAGAGTGTATGTACATAAAAAAGACAAAATGTATAGCAGGGATAGGAAACCAGAATTTTTTATTTGCTGGAAAAAAAACAAAACAAAACAAAACAAAAGAGGCTACACAGTGTAGCCCTGGCTGGTTTAGGATTCAAGAGATCTGGTTGCCTGCTTGTCTTTCAAGTGCTAAGATTAAAGGCAGGTGTCATCCCACCCAGATTCTTTTTGTTTGTATTTTGTTTTTTGAGACAGGGTTTCTTGGTAAAACCCTGACTATCCTGGAACTCATTCTGTAGACCAGGCTGGCCTTGAGCGAACTCAAAGAGATCCACCTGCCTTTTTCACCTGAGTACTGGGATTAAAGGCGCGTACCACCACCAACCAGCTCCAGATTCTTTTTAAAAAAAAAATTACATTTACTTATTGTGCAAGTGTGGCATATAGGAGTGTAAATGTGTGCACATTATGGTGCATGTGTGGATGTCAGATCACAACTTTTAAGACTTCCTTTCTTCCTCCTCCCACCACTCAGGTCCTGGGAATCAAACAGATTGTCATCCTTAGTGGTTTTATCTGCTGTCTCAAAAAACCAAACAACAACATATATTACTTGTATTATTAGGTAGCATTTTAGCTAGAACTGATAAAAAGTGTCTTGTGGAAAATATACTGCAGAAAGGCTTGGTGCTCAAATCTCACTCCTAATTTTCCAGCACAAAATTAGAGTCAAATGTAAATGAAAACATTAGCTTTATTTAGAGTTCTCTGATTAACTGGGAATTGAAATGGAATTCTTCCACCATTCCCAGAATGGAGACAACCTGAATCCTGTGACAGAGTCAGGTTGTCAACCTACCCATAATAAAGAGGGTAACTTTTACAGAGAACAGAACCAAGATGTAGACTGGGCTTGCCAGGAGTAGACCCTTTTTTTTTTTTTTTTAATATTTCTTTATTTATTATGTATACAATGTTCTGTCTGTGTGTATGCCTACAGACCAGAAGAGGGCACCAGACCTCATTACAGATGGTTGTGAGCCATGTGGTTGCCGGGAATTGAACTCAGGACCTTTGGAAGAGCAGGCAATGCTCTTAACCGTTGAGCCAGCTCTCCAGCCCCCAGGAGTAGACCTTTGATATTCTCCTAGCAGTAGTAAGCAAAGGAATATTCATTCACGTCTTACACACAAGTTGGGGGCTAGTGTGGTTCAGTGAGAGCTTACTACTGTATGAGCTGGATGACCTGCGTCAGTCCTTAAGAGTCCATGGAAAAGTAGAAGAAAATCGATTCCTCAAAGTTGTCCTCTCATCTACACACACGCACAATAAAAGACAAAGAAAGAAAAGAAACAAAAAGGCTGGAACAACCTTATTTCCTGCTGTGGAAAAAAAGTAGTAATCCCAACTTTGTAAGAAATACACGTGCATGTCTACAAGAAAAAAAAAAAAAAAAGAGAGATGTAGAAGAAAGCTTCATTTATACAATTTCAAATACTAAGAACACCATCTCCCCGCTATTGTGCAAGAAGAAAAACAGAGAAGGCTTATCACACTACCCAGTACTCTAGAACACCATCTCCCCGCTATTGTGCAAGAAGAAAAACAGAGAAGGCTTATCACACTACCCAGTACTCTAAAGTTTACTGTGCTCTAGGGATGCAAAGTTCAGTGGTTTCCAAGAGAGAGGGATGGGGAGGTAATTAGTTTATGGGAAGCACAAATTACCAGGTTCTCCATTTTCTGGAGTCTCTTGTCCAGTTTTACTAGAACTTCGGCTGGTGGACTCTGGACTGGTAGCTCGAACAAACATCTTCCATTTTCCTCTTTTAGACGTAAGTCTACGCATTCCATCCTGAGATGCTGGCTGGCTGATATCAGAACGTGGACTAGACCCTGACATACTTCCATCTCCTTCTTCCAAGGCTCTTAACTCTGCCTACAAAGAATGTGTTAATAAAATTAGCATGATATTAACTACTTATCAACAGTTAAATACTGCAAGTACTAAGAACAATGGTCATAACTGGTTTTTAAGTTTAAAACTTTTGGGCTGGAGAGATGGCTCAGAGGTTAAGACCACTGGCTGTTCTTCCAGAGGTCCTGAGTTCAATTCCCAGCAACTACATGGTGGCTCACAGCCATCTGTAATGAGATCTTGTGCCCTCTTCTGGCCTGCAGGCATACATGCAGATAGAATACTGCATGCATAATAATTAAAAAAAAAAAACTTGAGAAGCAGCAGCATTTTTAACCACTTTCTTTCACAGCTCAAAATTATGTTCCATTTCCATATATTCCTCTGCTATTAATAAATGTACATTCATGGGGTTGGAGATTTAGCTCAGTGGTATACAGCCTAGCAAATGCAAGGTCCTGGGTTTGCCCCTCAGCTTAGGGGTGAGGGGACAATAAAAAGTAACAAAAAAGCTAGGCAGTAGTGTCACATGCTTTTAATCCCCGCACTCAGGAGGCAAAGGTAGGCAAACCTTTGTGAATTCAAGGCCAGCCTGAGCTACATAAAGAAACTGTCCAAAAAAAAAAAAAACCCACAAAAATTGAATAAATGTTCATTCACAATTAATTACAGTGACAAATTTTGATGTGTCACAAACATATAAACCTTCTGACATGCATACACATAATGGAAACAGTTTTATTAGCTGGTCCCCTACAGATTCAAATCTTCAAACAGGGAAAGCTTCAGGTTATTGTTACTGACCCAGATCAAGCTTTGGGGCTGGAGATGGTTCATCAGTTAAGAGCACTGGCTGCTCTTCTAATGGTCCTAAATTCAATTCCCAGCAATTACATGTTACCTCACAACCACCTATAGTGCGATCTGAGGCCCTCTTCTGGCATAAAGTTGTGTATGATACTCATACACATAAATTTAAAAATTAAAAAAGAAAATAAAAATATCCTGCTTCATATTGGACTTTTAAAGACAAAGCAAAAGACTACCCCCCTAAGAGGAGAGGGCAAAAAAAAGAAGTGGGTGTGGTGAACATGCCTGTAATCCCAGTACTCAGGAGACTAAGGCAGAAGATCACAAGTTTGAAGCCTTCCCACCTCTACCCCTTAGTATTATCTCACAAGACCTATTTACTGTTTGACAACTAGCAAGAGCAGCACTAGAAACCAAAACAACAATTCTGTACTTCATTAGATTAGAAAACACTTAGGGAACTGGAGAGATGGTTCAGTTGTTATGAGCATCTGTTGCTCTTGCAAAGGACCTGGGTTTAGTTCACTGTCATCTATAACTGTAGTTCCTGGGATCTGATGTTCTTCCTCTGACCTCTGCAGGCACTAGGCATGCATCAATGTACACAAAATACACATATAAAAAAATAAATCTTCAAAAATAACACAGGTGAAGAGATGAGCAAAAGTCAAGTCCCAATAATGGTTGTAAGTTGAGCATAACAACCCAAGTATAACAGTAATAATGGGAAGTAAGTCCCTTAAATCAGTAATGATTAATCAGCACTGCCCCCTTGAATGGTTCTAGAAGAACGTAGGAGACTCATCTATGGGTATATTAGTAAGAGAGGTTTTCATGAGAATTTTATTGTGGCAGCATCATGCCACGAGCTGGGGGTCCCAAAATAAATTAAAAAAAAGGGAAAGCAGGCAGCTGAGCACCGGCATTCATCTTCACTTCCTGACTATGGAAACACAGAATCCTCTAGGTAGAGCGCCTGTAGAGCCATGCTCATCACTGCCACACAATGGGATGGGCTGTACCCTCAGCTGTCATCCAAAATACATCCTCTTTTCCTTAAGACGCTTATGTCAGACACTTTACCATGACAGAAAGGTTAACTATATTTTAAAAATCTTCAAAACCTTACTTTTTTCCTTTCCAAAGCTAGCTCCAGCTCAAGGGTATCTTGCTCTTCTTCCTCCTCACTTTCTCCAGACTGAACAACACTGCAAAGATCCTCCTGAGAAGGGTCTTCTAAGCTGTCCAGGGTGACTTCCTGGGGCTTCACGACAGTCCCCATGTCCTCCGCTGCTGTGCTTGTTTCCCTAACCTCTGACACGGGATCTGCTTCTTTACAAATGACTTTTCTTCTCCATCTTTCTTCTTCCTCTTTCACTCCTTCAGGCAGCAAGGGAGCAAGCAACGCTGCTGCCACCCCTTTCCTTTCCTCCTCGCTGTTGGAAAGAGCTTGAATCCCTTCATTCACTTCCTATAAAGAATAAAAGCACTGACTAACAACTCTCAAAATAATCCCTTGGAATATTCAATTATTTGTATTAACTAGCTTCTTAATTATTGGATACGCACAAAACACCCATACCCAACATATTAGTACACACTACAAGCACACGAAGGAAACACTGCTTTAGGAAGGCAGTAGTTGAAATACAATCTACTGTCTCTGGATAGCAAAGGGAAGCTAGTAAGGAAGCAGAGATAGCCATGACATCAGCATTTTGTTAACACCTGACTACATAAATCTTCACCTTCTTCTTCTGCAAGGTGAAAAAAAAGCTCATGTTTCAAAGGGAACTTAAGAGGAAAATAAAGTTTCTAAAATAAAGTATGTGCTTAAGCTGGGCATTGAAGGTGCATGCTTAAATGCCATCTAATCTGGGAGACAAGAGGAAAAGAAATATAGACTTTACCCTTAATAATGCTAACTTAATGATAGCCTTGACAATACAATCTCAAAACAAAATTGCTTCATTCATATGTTTAAAGTGACCGGATGGTGGTGGTGGTGCAAACCTTTAGACCCAGCATTTGGGAGACAGAAATAGGCAGATATCAAGTTTGAGGTCTGCTTAGTCTACAGAATGAGTTCCAGGACAGCCATGGATACACAGAGACCCTGTCTCGAAATAAAAACAAAAAACCTACTTTATCTATTGGAATACTTAACCATCCTAGAAATGTACATATTACAAAAAAATAAAAATAAAAAATTGGGGAGAGGGGTCTCATGTAACCCAGACTGGACTCAAATTTGGTATATAGCAAAGGCTGTCTTTGAAGTTTGTACTTTGGGGATTAGGAATACAATTTAACACATGATACCTCCTAATCTGATCCTAAATACCGGGGTGGGTAGGGATGGGAGGTTGTGTGTATCACTCTGAAAAATCAAAATAAATTGTAACTCAATGTACAATTCATTTGTTTCTAAACTCCATTTCAAAAAATAACTAAATAAACATTATAGGTAAGACTGGATATAGTGGTAGACTCCTTTAATCTCAGCTTCTGTGGGGCAGGGGAAATCTTTGAGTTTGACATTAGCCTCACATTACATAGTGAGATCCTGTCTCAAATAAATAAATCAATCAATCAATAATGCAAGTTTAATGCAAGTCTATTATATGAAAGCCTGGAGAGGTTTCAGTGGATAAAGGCACTTTCTAAAAAGTGTGACACGCTGGGTGTGGTAGGGCACACCTTTAATCCCACCTGCCTCTGCCTGGATCTCTGTGAATTCAAGGCAACCTTAATCTATATAATGAATTCTAAGCCGTCGCGGCTGCAGAGATTCTGTCTCAAAACTCCAAGTCTGACGACTGAATCTGTCTAACCAGAGCCTACATGGTAGACCAGAACTCCAAGTCTGATGACTGAGTCTGTCTAACCAGGGCCTACATGGTAGACCAGAACTCTAATGCTACCAGATATTGGCAGGCTGTCCTCTGACCTATACTCTGGCAATTGTGTCCCCATTATCAAGCTATATGTATATGAACTATAAATGATTTTTATGTTCATACTATGGGCCTATCCACAAGGTATGTTTATATAAATTCAATTACTCCAAAATCTAAAAACCCCAAATCTGAAATATTTTGGATAAGGACGACTTTTATAATTTTTCTTAAATTTTAATTGGGGGCCGGAAAGATGGCTCAGTGGTTAAGAGCATTGCCTGCTCTTCCAAAGGTCCTGAGTTCAATTCCCAGCAACCACATGGTGGCTCACAACCATCTGTAATGAGATCTGATTCCCTTTTTTGGCCTGCAGGCATACACACAAGCAGAACATTATACATAATAAATAAATCTTTAAAACATTTTGTTTGTGTATGTATATGTAAATGTAGGTGTCTACAGAGGCCAGCAGAGTCTGGTTCCCCCAGAGCTGGAGTTCAGGCCGTTAGGAGCCTCCTGATGTGGTTGCTGGAAGAGTAATATGGGTTCCTGCTGAGCTCTCCAGCCACTATGGAGGTCCAGTTTGCCATAGAACATATAGGATTTTAAAGGACACTAAAACAAACCCATTGGTCTGAGATGGTGTGGGAACCCAATTCCAGAGTCAGCTTCTCAAAAAGCACAAGACAATTTATAAGTATAATATATATAATAGCGTTCCCATGTCCCTTTAGATGGCCTAAGTAGTTTTCATAGCACTAAATCTGAGTCACTAAAGTGGTCAGCAATTTCTATAAACCTTGTCTAACACACAGAAACAGATTAGGTAAAATGAAGAACACTTGTGCTGTGAAATACTAGCATATTAAGTTCTTAGATTAGAAAACTACCAAATGCAGTAATTAAAATACTAACCTTTTTAACTTCTCGTTTGGCTATGACTGGTCCACTTTTATTACTGGAAACAGTAATAGTTTTCTCCTTTATATATGTGTCTGTATTTACCATAAAACCAGCTTCAGTACCTGTTACCGAACTGGGGAGGGAAAGTCAAGAAAAACAAAAGATAAATACCCACAGCAACAATTTTCTCCTAAGTAATTTCTTCTTCAAGTCTAGACTTACCTGGGCTGGTAATGCTGTAATCCCTGCACCTGTGTGGCAAGATATTGGGGTAATTCCCAAGTTACTTCATTTGTTTGTGTGTTCCAATAATAATAGCAACCTGTGTTCTCATCCCAGACTTCTTGCCAATCTCCCATCTCAATTTCAACTATAAGAAAACAAAACATATTTCAAGTATAATACACATACACAAACACAGAATCCTGACTTCTCTCCTAAGATAGCTTTTAAACGATGACAACTTAATATAGGGTTCTCAAATCTGAGTTGCAGAGTTTAACAACACCTTTAGAGTATACCACTAAAGAAAAACCCCTCTGCATTGTGATACCCAATATATACCTCTAGACATTACTAAATGTTCCCTGTAAACAACTCCTCTATAAGAATTATTTTTTCAATAAAAATTTATTCACAGGTCAGGTGGTGGCAGCGTACGCCTTTAATCCCAGCACTCAGGAGGCAGAAGCAGGTGGATCTCTGTGAGTTTGAGGCCAGCCTGGTTTACAAGACCTAGTTCCAGAACAGGCTCCAAAAGCTACAGAGAAACCCTATCTCGAAAACAAAACAAAACAAAACAAAAAAATTTATTCAGAGCCGGGCATGGTGGTGCATGTCTTAAATCCCAGCACTCAAGAGGCAGAAGCAGGCAGATCTCTGTGAGTTCAAGGCATCCTGGTTTACAAATTGAGTTTCAGGATAACCAGAGCTGTTACACAGAGAATCCCTGACTGAATTTCTGAATCCTCCATCAAAACAAAAATCATATTAAACAAATTAAAAACTGTCTGATACTCAAAAAATGAATTCTGAACCCTCAAAAATTTTCAAAGCAATGGCTTTTATTACTCACCTGGGCCATCATCCTATCTACTAACTTCCAAATATTACATTAAAAGGCTAGACATTGAGACCTAGAGCTAAAGTACCTGGCTTCACATTTAGGAAGGCCAATGTCTAACATACCAGTGAGGATTACCTTCAAGTCATCTTGAAACAGGGACCACACTCACCTCCTGCCAGTGAACACTGAGTATCATAATGCCACCCTGGTGTCTGGGTTGAGTCTGTTCCATTTGACGAGGTGGAAGAAAGGGCAGGTGTTGTTGCATCCTTTGGTTCTGGTCGAGGTGGAGTTGGAGGGGGAGCAGAAGCTACCACAGAAGCTGCAGGCTGAGGAGCTGTTATGGCATCAATCTCCTATAGAATAAAAATAGCAATAAATGACAGGGCATGGTGGCCCCTAGCCCTCGGGAGGCAGAAATAGGATGATAGCTGCAAGTTCCAGACCAGCCAGGGTCACAAAAGTACTATTTCAAAACAAACATGTAAACAAAAGCATCACTAACCGCAAGAAAGTTTGCCAATGTACTATCAATGTCAGTTGACTGGTTTCCGTTAGCCTCTTTGGATTGCGCTGTTTTTTCAGAAACATCACTCTCGTCATCATCACTGTCAGCATAAGCACCAAGCAAACACAGACCCCCTACAGATAAAGGGAAAACATTAGTAACACCAACACCAACATAGTCTATGAAATATTTAAGAAAATAAATACACGGGGCTGAAGAGATGTATTAGCAGTTAATAGCACATCAAAATAATAATAAAAAAAGACAACACAAGTCAGGAGGTGGTAGCACCAGCCTTAAACCCAGCACTTGGGAGGCAGAGGCAGGCGGATCTCTAGAACTCTGTGAATTCAAGGTCAGAGTTAGGCCAAGAGTTCCGGTGTTACAAAGAAATAGTCTAGAAAAATAAACAAAAGACTACATTGTTTTCCTTTTATTACGTGTGATATGCACATATGCTTGGAGGCCCCGTAGTGGGGTCTCCTATTAAACCTGGAGCTTGCTATTTTAGTTAGTTTGGCTACCCAGCCAGCTCTAAGGAACCCAGGAACCCATCTCCTCACTGGAATTACAGACAAGATGCTACATGCATTCAATTTTTACAAAGGTTCTGCAGATTACAACTCTGATCCTCATGTCTTTGCTAAATGACACCCAGAGCCAAACCAGTTTTTTTTTTTTTTTAATTATTTTATTGTGTGCACAAACATTTTGGCTACATGTCCATACTTGGTATTTGGCATGCCTGGTATCCTCACAGAAGACATTTTACCCCCTGGAACTGGACTTTCAAGACAGGCTTTCTCAGTGTAGCCCTGGCTATCCTGGAGCTAGCTCTTGGAGACCAGGCTGGCCTCAAACTCATGTAGATCTGCCTACCTCTGCCTCCTGAGTAACTAGGATGAAAGGAGTGCACCACCACCACCCAGCCTGAGTTTCAGACAATTGTATGCCATTATGTATGTACTAGAAATCAAACCCAAATCCTCCAGAAGAGCAGCCAATGTTTTTAATCTCCCAATCATCTCTCCAGCCCCAGCCACATTTTGTTTATTTACAAATTAGAACTTAATTTCAAATCAGAATAACCACTAAATTAGGACTAGGACTACAGTTTAGTTGAAAAAGTATGTACTTAAGAACCTGGATTCAATTCTAACACACACACACACACACACACACACACACACACACACACACAACCCCCATGCTGGGCACGGTGGCACAAGTATGTATTCACAAGAAATTGAGGTAAGATCATCATAAAAGGGCATGATGACATTGTGTCTTAAAATTTCAGCACTCAGGACGCAATAGATAGCTAGTCTCTGAGTTCCAGAATAGCCTGGTCTACAAAATGAGTTCTTAGACATCTAAGGCTATAGAATGAGATTTTGTCTCAAAAACAAACAACACGTAAAAACAGCAAAGATGGAGTGTGAATAATAATATATAAATATGTGGTCATGTGTGAAAATATCAAAAGAGTATTAAAAAAAAAAACCTAAAACCACAAAGAATGACATTCAACTACCACAGATATAAATTATATAGTACCGGGCTGGAGAGATGGCTCTGGCTGCTCTTCCAGAGGTCCTGAGTTCAATTCCCAGCAACCACATAGTGGCTCACAACCATCTGTTATGAGATCTGGTGTCCTCTTCTGGCCTGCAGGCATACATGCACGCAGAACACTGTATACATAATAAGTAAATAAATCTTAAAAGAAAAAAAAATATAATATCCCCTCAAGGGGTCAGGGCAGTCAGACCTACACAATGTCACCCTGTTTCTACCCCTAGCAAAATCCTTCAAGATAATAAAGTCAATCTATACATACTTGATATCCTTCCCCAAAATATACCATGAATCACTGAGCCTCACTCTCTCAAAGTAACAAAATTTGGTATTAGACTAAAGGTAGGTGTTGTATAGGTCTGTTTTTCCAACAGTCAGGAGGTAAAGCATGACTGAAGTTTGGGGTCAAAGATGGACTACTAGTGATTTCTAGGGCAGTCTAAACTACAAATGGTAGCCCTGTCTCAAAAATTAAAATATTTCAAGATACCTAAATCAATCAAAATATAATAGTTGAAATATATTTTCTAAGTAAAAACAAAGCAAACAATGATTATTTCTCAAATGGAAAGGTCCATGAACTAAGGTACATTAAGACAAATATAATTGGGCTAGTCATAGTGGACTTTAATTCTAGCATATGGGAGACAAAGACAGGCAGATTTCTGTTTGAGGACAGCTAGGGCTACCAAAGTGAGACTCTCTCTCAAAACAACTCATCAAACAAACATCTTAAGAATAAAGTTGATATAATTATAAACTATTTAAATCTGTGTTTAGAAGAGATTCTTCCGGAGGATCAGAGTTAGGTTCTTGGTACACTGGACAGCTGACAACTGCCCGTGTCTCCACCTTTGTGGTTCTAACATCTTCTCACACTGGACAGCTGACAACTGCCTGTGTCTCCACCTTTGTTCTAAGGTCTTCTTCTGACTTCCCCGGGCCCCCACATATGGCATACACTCAGATAGACACATACTTATAAATAAAAATAAAAAAATGTAAAAAGAAAATTAATCTTAAAAACATTTTAATCTTCAATACATACAAAGCATAGAAAAAAAAATCCTTGTTTTTCCAATGTCGTAACTCCCCCCTCACACACACACAAAATTTAAGTATATGTGTAAAGTTTAATACTGAAGCAATTTAGGACTACAGTAGACCCATTTTATAGCTGACCAAGTTCCAGCCCATCGACTGTTCTGGAGTCTTAGAGTGAGAGTTTGACTGTTGATTGAACTCAGGTTTGCCAAAGTGACCACTGCCGCAAATGCCACAGGAGGGTGGGGCTAGAAGTGCCTGGAGTGTAGGAGACTTAAACAGGGATTTACAGCTTCACAAATATTTGACTAGTACCAGCCAAGGCAGTGTGAAAATGAGTGGTGTGGTGATGCACAACTGTAAGACAGGGGCTGTCAATAGTTAAACACCAGCCTCAGCAGTATAGGTTCTCGGCCATCTTGGACCATGAATCACTGTCTGGAAAACAACAAAAACCACAACCAAATGAATAGTTGGTGACCCTAAAGAAACTAGTGGGCGATGGCTTGGTTTGTAAGACGCTCAAGGACTTGCACTGCGATCTCTTGTACCACGTGTTCTGAGCACGAGGCGCTCATCTGTAGCACAGTGCTGGGGTGGAGTGCTACACACACACACACACACACACACACACACACACACACACACACACACGGGGAGATGGGGAGGAGTCTTTGTCCAGCCAATCAGGCTCAGGTTCACTTGAGACACTGACTTAAAAAATAAACAAGTTAGGTGGTTTATATATAGGTTTGTATATAGGTTCATAGAAGCATGCAATCTTGTGTGCCTGCGTGTGCACAGGATTTAAGGTATAGCAGTAAATAAATAAAAAACAACAAAAATGAACTTTCATGTTACTTAAAGTTTGCACACAGAAACCCTTTAAAAAAATTTTTTTTCGTTTTCTGAGACAGGGTTTCTCTGTGTAGCTTTGTAGCCCAGGCTGGCCTCGAACTTACAGAGATCCCCCAGACTCTGCCTCCTGAGTGCTGGGATTAAGGCGTGCACCATCACCGCCCGGCTGCTATTCTATCACTGATAGCACAATCTCATGCCCAGAAAAACTTTACTACTTTTTATGAGAAATACTAACTTAACCATCCACCAGACAATCCCAACCCCAGAAAAACTTTACTTTTTATGAGAAATAGTAAATTAGAAACACTTAACCATCCAACAGACAATCCAGGCACAAAATCAATTTTAACTTAAAATATTTTAGGGAAGAGGTAAAACAACAACAAAATCCTGTACCTGTTGCCTTAACGGCTGTGGGTCTGGTAGTCATGACTGGTTTGGGAGGATTTGGAACAACTTTGGGAACCTCCACCACCACTTCCTGTTCATCTATATTTGAAAAGAACAAAATGAAACGGGAGTCAGTCAGTGGATCAGAGAAAACACAAGAAGCAAAAATCAAAATTTGACCTTTCAGGCCTGTATTTCATCAACTTAAAAAACCAGTACGCATCAATAGTCCAAATTAGGTAATGAAACAATGATGAATCTTCCACTCATTTAGTGACATTGACAGCAATAACAATAATGTGAACATTGTATGAGAATGGCACCTGCAATATTTAACAATTAAAATGCGTAAATAAGCCTCAGGTTTCCACACATTAAGTTCTTCCTACTAACATGTTTTCTTTTTTCCCCCTTCATTTTTCGAGACAGGGTTTCTCTGTGTACTTTTGGAACCTGTCCTAGAACTAGCTCTTGTAGACCAGGCTGGCCTCGAACTCCCAGAGATCCGCCTGCCTCTGCCTCCCAAGTGCTGGGATTAAAGGTGTGTGCCACCACCGCGCGGTTTAAGATTTCTTAACACTTGATAATGGTCCCGCTTAAGCAGCATCTACCCCATGTATTGTTACTCTTAAGCCAAATACAGTTCCAGGGAAACGCCCAGGTTTTGTTACTTTGCTACGAGTCTGTGAGTACCGATGCTTTGTCTGGCATAAAGAAAAAAGGTGGCTGTCTTAATTTCAACAAAACCGAAACCAAGTGTAACACAAGCAGAGAAGGATAGGCTCAACTGCTTCAAGGCTCGCACGTGGAAATTGTCCGTCACCCTTTGCGTCAACAAGATCGGAGAGGGTCATTTGAGAGATATTTGGGGTACCAAACCTTCGTGGATTGTACAGATTCCCGGGAGAAACCCCCGCACCCACAATGGCGCCTCAGATGAGCCGCGGCTGGGCCTTGCGCCGCCCAGTGTCCACGGTCACTGTCTCGCAGACTCCAGGTCTCCGGCAGCCGAGGCGCCAGGGTTAGTCTTCCCCACAGGGTCCGAAGAGGCACCTGGGAGGCCTAGGCCGCAAGCCCCGGGCTCGAGTTCCGGACGTCCCAAATAAAGGCAGGGGCACCACGCGCGCACTTACCTTCCGAAGGCGAGTCCTCAGGGGCAGCGGTGGCAGGCACCGCGGGCGACGTCGGGGCCGCCGCCGGGGCTGACTGGGTGGTCGCCGCCGCCGTCGAGTCAGCCTCGGGATCCGGATCCGGGTCGGGATCCCGGCCCGGCGTGCTGCTCCGAGGACCCGGGGGAGAGAGCTGCAGGATAGGCCTGCGGCCGGGTACCGCCCGGGACTTCTTCCCCATCGCGAGCCCGAGCGCGAGCAGCCGAGCGTCGGCCGTCTGGAGGGGCGGGCGCACGGGGCCGCGCTGCGTAATCAATATTCATGAACCGCGGCACCGCCTCCCCAGGAGACCCGCTTCTAACCGGCGCGGAGCGGAACCTCGCGCGTGCGCCCTGAGCCAGGGCGCCTCTCCGGACGCCCCGCCCCGTTCACGGAAGGGTGGGCTTTGTCCAGGGAAAAGGCGATTGGCTGTTTTGACTTGAGAAGGACCCGGTAGCCAATGGCGAAGGGAAAAGACAGGACGTCGGCCAATAGTGCGGAAAGGCCCGCGTTTGGTGCGACTTCCTCAAGGAGATTCGGATTCGTACATGCATGTGTTTTCTTTAGTGCTTTGTTCGCCATCTTGTGGCTATTTTCAGCGGTTTGCCATTTAGGAAGGTAAAGGTTCATTTCACCCCTCTGAAGGTTCCGTTGATTCTTGTGGTATAGTATTAAACAGTAGTTATAATGCTGGGTGTTTATATTCCTGTAGACTCGTAAAACGCAAGTACGATGTTGATGTAGTGTTGGGGCCAGGGGAGGTCGCGCAAAGTTGGGACAGACCACCAAAGTCTAATAAACAAGATTCCAGGAAAAACAGAAGCAAAATTAAAAATAAAAGAAAAAAACACCGTGGGTCATAGAATCTTATCAGCTAGTTGAGACTACAGCCAGAGATGGCATTTATTAGGCTGTGGCAAAAGGTGGATTTCTGAACCCATCTTTTTATAGTAGGGGCAAAAGCATTAAGTCTGAACAAAGAAATTTTTACGATCTTGCCTGTTTTTCTTTTTTTACCTATGGATGAAGAATATGAATATTTAAAGTGTCCTAAGATTTGTGGAAAAAAATAACATAAGAAAAGGTTAACTATTTTGAAGTTGTTAATAATCTTCTGATTTATTTCTTGGGAAGAATGACAGTAGAATATGGTAGCTGTATAGTGGAATTTTTTTTTTTTGGTTTTTCGAGACAGGGTTTCTCTAGCTTTGGAGCAAAAATCTTTTTTAAAAAAAATGTATTACATTAGCTGGGTGGTGGTGGTGCACGCCCTTAATCCCAGCACTCGGGAGGCAGAGACAGGTAAATCCCTGGGAGTTCGAGGCCAGGCTCATCTACAAGAGCTAGTTCCAGGACAGCTAGGACTGTTACACAGGGAAACCCTGTCTCGAAAAACAAAAACAAAAAACAAAACAAAACAAAATTACATTGGAAGATAGGGACAGGACTCTATTCAATGTTAGCCTTTACCTGCTGAACCATCACTAGCCCTATTAGTCAACATTGATGGGTTGACTGATTGATTATGGGGTTATGCTGTCAGTGTTGTGCCCAGATTACGACCACCAGACTGTAATAAATAAAGCAAGGTTTATTTAGCGCAATACAAACTAGTTTGGAACCCATCTCTAACCCCCGCTGCAGTGAGGTATTCTAGCTCCTCTGTGGGGTAAGCTTTTAAAGGTGTAACTACAAAGAGGCCTTTTGAAGCTGCTTTGGCAGGGGCACAAAGTCTTTTGCTCTGTTCCATCCTGCTGTGTCACCTAGTTCTTTGTTCCTGAGTCAGGCCGTCTTTATCAGCCTGTACCAGGTGAACGGGCGTAATCTCTCAGGTGGGAGGGGGAGGCCACTATCTTCCTGGGAGCAAGCTAGTCTGGGTTTCTATTTTTAAAACATTCTGCTAGGAAATTCCTTCTCCTCCCTTTGAGAATAAGGGGTGGGGGTAGGGGTCTCACAAGAGACTCAGGTCATCAGGTATGGAGTGATCTCTTTACCTGCTTCTCTATCCTCCCATTTTTAACTTTTTGAGAAACTATACTGATTTTTGCAATGACTGCACAATTTTGCATTCCCATCATTACTGGGTTTTCCTTTTTTATATCTTCACCAGCATTTGTTGGCATTTATTTTCTTGATGCTAGCCATTCTAAATGGAGTGAGACTGAATCTCAAATACTTTTGTATTTCCCTGATGGTTAAGAACGTTGACCACTTTAAAAACATTTATTGGAAATTTGAGGACTGTCTTGCTCAGTTCATTAGCCTATTTATTCATTGGAAGATTTTTTTTGGGGGGGGTAGCTTTTCCAGTTCTGCATTTATTCTAGATATTAATTCCCCTCCTGAAGTATAACTGGCAAAGACCTCCGATTCTATAGGCTGTTTCTTCTCTCTGTTGAGAGTTTACTTTGCTGTGTGCTCTTTGACTTCATGTAATTCTATTTGTCAGTTCTTGTGATTACTTCCAGCGGAGAATTGCTGAGAAAGTCTCAGAAACTATTCACATAAGCAAGGGGATTTGCGTAAACTAGGAGATGGAATCAGCCTAGATGTCCGTTAGCACATGAGTGCATTAAATAAATGTGGTACATATACACAATGGATTCAATTATAAAGAAAAATTAAATTCTTGGGTGGTGGTGGCACATGCCTTTAATTCCAACACTCGGGAGACAGAGGCAGATGGATCTCGAGTTCAAGATCAGCCTAGTCTACAGAGCAAGTCCCAGGACAGCCAGGGCTATAGAGAAACCCTGTCTTGAAAAACAAAAAAAAAACAAACAAACAAGCAAACACAAAGGAAAAACCAAATCATGACAGTTGGAGGAATGTAAGGAAATGAATCTTACTACTCTGTATGCTAATTTAAAAAACTAAAAACATTTGACAATTGACAAGTGAAAATTTTGAATAAACATATTTGCCTCTAATTTTTTTCTACTTTTCAGTGTGTGTGTGTGTGTGTGTGTGTGTGTGTGCAAGTGCCCTTGGAGTCTAGAGTCATCAATCTCTGGAATTATAGGCCGCTGTTAGTAACCCGTTGTGGGTGCTAGGTCCTAGAAAGAACAGAACATGCTTGTTTGAGACAGGGTTTTTCTGTCTTGGATCTCACTTTGTAGACGGACTGGCCTCCAATTCAGAGGCATCTGCCCCCAAAGTGCTGCCACCACGCCCAACTGTAGTACAGGCTCTTAACTATTGATCTCTCACACCTATATCATCTTTAAATAAACATTTTCAAATATATTTAGTTGTACTCATTTGGTAGGTGGCCTTTACTATTTTGGTAGTTTTGAGAGCTAAGCTTCCTGAACCTATTTAAGAGCTTTGCCTTTTGGAATTCACTGGCAAAGGCAATTAATTCTGTGGACAATCCACAAAAGCCAATTCAGTAAGGTAGGATGAAATTTCAATGGCTGTATTGATTTAGCTAAGTGTAATTATTTACTGTTTCACCTCAAAGTGGGTAGTCTTTGGTACAACTCAATTCTGGCCACCTGGAATTAGAACCAAACTCCATAGGGTTCCGATTTCAGAAACACCTGCACTTGAGTGGCTCTCACTAATACTCTCAGAGCTCAGAATTCTAAACTTACTACTACTACAGTGTTAGTATAAGGATAGTAAATAGGGTGAGATGCAGGGGAAGGCAAGGGGAAGGGTGACCACGGCTTCCACTCAGCCTTCCTGTGTAACCAGTGTCAGTCTCCCAGCTTACCATGTGGAAAGCTCCATTTGTTAACTTTTTTAAGAGCCTTGATTCCCAAAATTGCTGGCCATAAGATTGGCCCCAGATCTTATTTCTACTAGAAAGTTGGGCTGGTTCGAGGTGCTAACCCTCAAATCTTGTGGTTGTTTTCTGGCGAGCAATTCCATTTTGGAAGCTAGTTAGGAACTTACCAAGATTCAGCTTATTAAGCAAATTCCCATAGCTCAGGAAATTCCAAAGGTTTTTGAAGTTCTGTGCTAAGAACCAAGGACAACGATCAGCTTATTTATAATACCACATTATTTGACTTTATATGTTTTATGGAAGTTCATTTAAACCACGAAGCCTGGTTTATTGAAAGAAATACCTATATTTATTTAGTCCATAGGCCATGGCCTTTTACTTATTGAGCTCTGAGTAGACCCAATGAAAGGTTAATGGTGAGTTATTTGCATCTAAGTCTCTAATTCTCGGGTGTGTGGAAGAGCCCAGGAACACAGGAACATCTATGGTTTTAGGTACCGTGATTGAGAAGAGTAGGATAGATGAAAGAAACTTTAGGAGTTTCTATGATGGGGCTGGAGATGGCCCAGTGGTTAGAAAAAAAAAAACAACCTCTTGCTGAGGACCCAGCTTTGATTCCCAGCACACATACAGTAGCTTACCACCATCTGTAACTCCAGTCCCAGGGGGTCTGATGCCCCTGCTCTGGCGCCATGGTCACCAGGTACACACATGGTAAACAAAAATACATTTAGGCAAAGCACTCATAAATTTAAAACATAAGTCATAAATTTCTATAACGTAAAACGATGTGCTGATGATTCCATCATGGTATATTTGTAGCAGATTGAGGTAAGCCACCTTGATTCCCTTATCTACACTGTGTTGTTGATGGACAGACTTTTCTTTTTGCTATTTAGGTATAAATCCCATCCATATTCATTTGAGATGAGGGTTAGTATTTGCAATGGGCTGGAGAGGAGATTCTGCCAATCTGTTTGATGCCACTCTGCCTCCCCAGAAAAACCAATGTCTTCAAATTGGGGTTGGACTTGAGATACAGTTCAGTTGGTAGAGTGCTTGACAGGTATACATAGAGACCTGGGTTAGATTCTGACACTGCGTAAGTCGTCTATGACTAATCCTAGTACTTCGGAGGCAGAGGCAAGAATATCAGAAATTCAATATCATCTTTGGCCACAGTGAATTCAAGGCTGGCCTGGGATACATAAAATCCTATGTTGGGGGAAATGAAAAAAGAATCTTTAATTTTTTTATTGTTGTTGTTGTTTGTAGCTCTGGCTTTCCTGGAACAGAGAACTGACTGCCTCTGTCATTATGTGGACAGCTACTTCAGGAGGCCATGGCTTTAGATCCCCTAGAGCTGGAGTTAAAAGCTGATTGTTGAGGGTGATGGCGCTGGGAATTGAACTCTGGTCCCCAGAAGGGCAGAAAATACTCTTTAACAGTGCAGCCATCTCTCCAAACCTATTTCTTGACATTTGCTGACCCTACATGCTCAGGAAAGTTTTAGGAAACTCTGAGAAACACTAGGCAGCTTAGCAGAGGGAGTCAGAAGAGAGACAAGGCGGGTGCTCAACTCTTGACAACTGACCTCAAGGGTTCTTCCTGCTATCAACACAGTCCTGGCTGTCCTAGAACTATGTACTCAGAGAGAGTAGCCTGTCCCTGTCTCCTGAGTGTGAGTGATAGGATTAAAGGCGTGAGCCACTTTGACCAGCAGAACCCAAGAGTTCCTAGCTAGAACTCAGTGAGAAGAGCTGGCAGAGGGGAAAAAAAATTCTAAAAAAGTGTTGTAAAGCAAATTTTACAAAGTTACAATAGTAACATACTTACTAAAAGTTATCATAAAAACTCAGTGATAATATCTTTTTCCTTTCCCTTTTGTGGTGTTTGGGATCAAATACAAGGCTCGATACCCAGGCCTACCAAATCCAGTACTACCAAAAAGGGCACCTGTCGCAGCCATTGCAGTAAAGTGCTGGGGACTGAGGACCTTGGGCCTGCTAAGCAAATGTTCTACCACTGAACTTCACTCCTAGCACAACAGAATCTTTAAAAACCAGTATGCTTTATCATTTGTACTTATGTTTATGGTGGGAATGTGCAGAAGTGCAGGTGACAATGGAGTACAGACGATGGAGTCAGAGCCCCTGGAGCTGCTGTTTGAGGTAGTTGTGAGCTACCCAACATGGGGTTCAAACTTGGGTCCTGTGGAAGAGCGGCAAGCTTGGCTAACCACTGAGCCATTGCCCTAGACCCTCAGGTAACCTTTAAAACAATACTTTGTGACAGAAAAATCACCAGGGTAGGAAAAAACAAGAAATGGTCTTATTACTATGGACTATGGAAATATCACAGGGTGTAGTAAATATAAGCACAGGCCCAAAGTGGTATGCAAAACGAAGTGAGTGAGGCAGGTGGAAATAAACAGAAGAAAGACCTGGCTGGCTTTGACAAGGGGTTAGCAAAGAAAAGTTGGTCAGTGCTACCTACATGAGCTGCTACTATGGAAGCTGCTGCCTGGATCAGCAATCAGACCCAAAAAGATCTTGATGCGGCACTAGCATCCTCCTTGCTGCTCAGACATGGCCACAACAGGACTTGATATTTCTCAGACTATGATTTATGTGTACATAGATGGGTCAACGCCTTTCTTGTAGTGGAAAGACTCAAGCTTGAAAACCTGGGAAGGCAAGTGCCAATCCCTAAAGTGGCGCATGCCTTTAATACCAGTACTTGGGAGGCAGAGGCAGGCGGATCTCTGTGAGTTCGAGACCAGCCTGGTCTACAAGAGCTAGTTCCAGGACAGGCTCCAAAACCATAGAGAAACCCCGTCTCGAAAAACCAAAAAAAAAAAAAAAAAAACAACCCAAAAAACAAACTCATATTAAGCATTATAGAGCTAAAAACGATGTAATATAAATAGGTTGTTGATTAGTATAAATTCTAAAGGCTTATGAAAACCCAGAAAGTCAAAGGGTATTCATGCACACAAATAGTATAGAAATGGTTTCCTTGAAAGAGCAATCTTAGCCAGGCAGTGGAGGCAGAGGCAGAGGCAGGCGGATCTCTGTGAGTTCGAGGCCAGCCTGGTCTACAAGAACTAGTTCCAGAACAGGCTCCGAAGCTACAGAGAAAAATAGAAAGACAAATCTTAATATACAGAATAAAATCAAAGGATATTTTATTATTATTTTTTTAACCTTTCCCAAAGTTTGTAGTTTGTACGTATGAATGTTTCTGATTCTGACCAGTAAAATTCTATTTTGATCCAAAATATTATCAGACTAACAGTATGATCAAGTCCAGCTTGATTATGGTAAGTCACATAAACCAATACATTTTGAAAATGAAAATCTGTTTCTTTCATAGATGATGGACATTAATTTTTTCTAATGTTTACTCAACATTAGCTTAGAGTGAGACTCAAAATGTATTTTCCTTAAAAAGCTGGTCATAATTTATACTTAATCTAGGCAAATTACTTAATACTTTATTGATGGTCATATGAAAAAACTCTACAATAAATAATGACAAGAGTATGCAAAAACCACTAGCCTTTGTTTGCAATACAGAAAATACATGTTAATTCTGGACCAAAACAATCCCACTAAAATACAAAAACTGGTAAGGAAAAATTAAAAGATATGCAGTGACTATTTGTGGCCAGTTATAACAAGCCAACAACCATCATGTATAATGGAAAGTCAAGGTCAGTTTTCATTTGCAGATAAAGGATGTCTTCTGTAGCTTAAAAAAATATAAACTCTGAAAAAGCTTGAGAATCATATACAAAAGCAGCTGTGGGAGAGGAAGGTTGAAAACCAGAAACCGTGATAGCACCACCAGCGAGAGCGGGGTTGATCCTGACTCTCCAGTTCTCTTAGCCTGTGCAGAATTCAGATTCAAAGTGCCATACAAATCATTAGTAGTTATAAAAACTGGCCTTGAGCACAGGGTTCTGTGGAGTAGTCCTAAGCCCTAATAGGCACCAATCGGTTACAAAGGCTGAGTAGCTATCCAGGTCACAAGTCCCGACGGTATAATAAATCCCGTGTTGCCTTGTCAACTTTTTGCTGGTAGTCTTCTAGTTTGTCAAGAATTTTCTGGGACAGCTGTAAGGAAAGGAAGGCAGCCATTATACAGAATAGCTTGAAGAGTGAAGACTAGAGTGAACCCATGGGAGATGCTAGGTGCACACGTCTGTCCTTCCCTGTTATATGTAATTAACATTCCTATTTTTGTAATGAATCACATTTTTGTGTTTGTATAACTCAAACCCTTATGCACACGAGGCAATGGCTCTACTACTGGGCAGTATCTCCAATTTAGTTACACCACTATATATGTTTGTATGCGGCTTCCATGTGTCTGTATATGTATGTATTCATTTATTTGTGAGACAAGGTATTGTGTATCCTGCTTTTTTTCTTCCCAAGTTTTTTTTGTTGTTCTGTTTTGAGACAAGGTCTCAGTACACAGCCATGGTTGGCCTAGATCTCACTATGTAGACCAAGCTAGTCTTAATGCTCAGAGATACCCCCTGGGATGAAAGTTGTGCACTACAATGCCTAGCTTATGAAGAAGTGAACTCAAACTCATGATCCTCTGCCTCTTCTTCACCATACGCTACCATTGTGTTCTACCACAATAGGTCACGCCAGTATATTTTATTTTATTTTTCTCCCTTTTTTTGAGTCAGAATCTCACTAAGATCTCACTAAGCCTCTGTCGACAAGGCTGTCCTCAGAGATCCACCCGTCTCTGCCTCCCGAGTGCTGGGATTGTTTTTATTAAAATAATTACTAGCTTTTTTCCTGGAATGAGACCTCACATCTGATTTTTTAAAAGATTTATTTATTTATTTACTATGTATGCAGTGTTCTGGCTGCAGACCAAAAAAGGGCACCAGACCTCATTATGGATGATTGCGAGCCACCATGTGGTTGCTGGGAATTGAACTCAGGACTCTGGAAAAGCAGCCAGTGCTCTTAACTGCTGAGCCATCTCTCCAGCCCCCATTACATCTGATTTAACTGGTTCATTGGCTAGAAAATCATGAGTTTGGGAGCAGCTGGAGCATACACCTAACACATTCAAAAACAAAAAGGAAGTGCAACAAAAAAGCAAGGAACTCATACTCCTTACAGCCTTTCACTCAGTTTTGCTAAGATGCCAATTTCCTATGTAGCTGGGCTGACCCTGAACTCCTAAGATCAAGGGACTGATTTCTTGCCTTAGCTCCAATAGCTAGGACTATAGGTGTGTGCTACTGTAATAAGTTGTTTGCAACCCTATCTTGTGAGTTCTGATTGATAGGGTTGGAAAGACACTTTAGCAAACAAAAAAGTCATTTTATAAGATCAAGAAAGCAAATACTACTATTTTATGTATTTATTTACCTTTTAGGGTAAGTTGTAGCTAGTATGGGTTCCAGAACACATTGCCACTTCAGGTATCACGCAGGACACTGACAGTTACTGAATGCAGTGCTAACACTATCAAGTGCTGTTCATCCTGGAGAACTGCCCTGCTGGTCATTGTCTCTGTGTAACTGAAGCCTAGATAACTCCTTCTTAAAACTTCTGAAATGGTTGTTTAGATTTTTTATTTAGAAAGGGAGTGAGGTACAGTACATTATGGGCAATAAGTGGCTTTTGTCCCCTCTCTTCTAGAGAACCGATAATCATGCCTTAGGATGTGCCTGCCATTAGAGCTTTGGTGAAGACAACTCAGAGGTTTACTTACGACAATGTTGTGACTGTTGGCACTGTTTTCTCCAAGAGCCTGGAGAAGCTGATCAATAGAGGAGTATGGGAGCCATACCATTGGGGCTGTTGCAGACAGTGGGAACTGAAAGAAAATGTCTGTTATTGACATGACATCATTTCTTCTAAGTAGTTGCTTTTGCAGGATTCTATACATGAAACATTTTAACCCACCTGCACCACTGTTAAGAAATTGTATGGGGCTTGTGAGATGGTAAAGGCACTTGCCACCAAGCCTAAGTTACTGATTTCAATCTTGGATCACATAATGGACAAAAAGACATGGATCCCCCAAGTTGTTCTCTGACCACCATGTGCAGTGTGGCATATGGGTGTATGCACACACAATAAGTAAGTGTAATAAGAAAAAGGAATTACATGTACATAACACACATACTTGAATTCCTTCCTTTTCTTTCAATTAAGTAAATATATTAATACCTTGCACTATCACTCATCTGATCTCTAAGAGTTCCAGGACAACCAGACCACGTAATAAATACAGAGACTATATCTCAAAAACACCAAAAAAAGAAAGAGTGCATCTGAATTTGATTCCCAGAATCCTTATCAGGCAGTTCACAACTGCCTGTGATGCTAACTCCAGAGAAGCCAAACCTCCAGCGTTTTCAGGCACTCACAGGCAGGTGGTGCATATACATGATTAAAAATACATCCTTTTTCTCTCCTTCCTTCCTTCCTTCCTTCCTTCCTTCCTTCCTTCCTTCCTTCCTTCCTTCCTTCCTTCCTTCCTTCCTTCCTTTTTTTAGACAAAGTTTCTCTGGCTGTCCTGGCACTCTGTAGACCAGGCTGGTCTCAAACTCGCAGAGATCCGCCTGCCTCTGCCTCCCAAATGCTGGGATTAAAGGAGTGCGCAACCATACCTGGCTAAAAATAAACCTTAAAAAAGAAGAAAAGAAACTAGAGATCCCTAGAGTATCAATATTTCACTATATAACTATATGCTTTATATCAATTTACTTTAAATACTCCCTTACTTATTACTTAGTGTGGTAATACACAATCAAAAGGAAACATTCACATGCATCTACCTCAATTCCAAAGTACTGATGTCCTTTCCCTAATACAGCATCTACATACTCGGAGACCAAATCGACAGCTTCTTCTAGAAGGTCATAGTTCAAGTACAGACGAAGCAACTCAGCAGCATCAACTTTCTGTAAAAATCAACAATTATAAGCATGTCCACTCCCAGTTGAAATAGAACAGTGCTGCCTTCTAGAATGTTTTAGAAATTATGCAAGAAACCAAATGCTCACACCCCTAAATGTACTACGAAACATATATCGTTTCTGTGCATCAACAAATATCAGGCTTTCCTATTAACGTTTTTCCCCTATTGTTTTCAATACAGATGTATTTCAACTTATAAGAAACATCTAGGTAAGCAGGGCTATATAGTCCTGCCTCAAAACAAACAACACACAATTAAAAAAAGGTTGCTTATGAGCGCCTGGGTTTATTCATCTGTTCCTTAGATTTGTAAACTCTCCAAGAGCCCAGTTACCTCCAGGCATACAGTAAAACTCCATCTGTTGAATGGCTTTTCTCTTCTGTTTTGTGATCCAAGACATGTTTTAACTTGTCCCTATTTCAATTTTACATTAGTAATGTCAACATGTCTTCCCAGAAATGCTGAGCACTCAAGTGACAGGATATATACACCAATTCTTAGAAATAATGAAATGCAAAAGGACCACCAGTTTTAAATTTGTATTTTATGTAAATCAAGTGATAGAAAGACAAACAGCCTGACTTATGAACAGTAAGTATGCTTTACTATATTACATGAGGATATTGTACCACTTCCCCACTACCACCCAAGTCAAGGTTTCTCTGTGTAGCCCTGGCTGTCCTGGAACTGCCTCTATACACCAGGCTGGTCTTGAACTCAGAGATCCACCTGCCTCTGCCTCCTGAGTACTGGGATTAAAGGTGGGCACCACCAGCCAGAGCCTCTGTATTCCATTATAGTGAGGATACTGTACTCTATTACAGGGATTATGTGAACTCAATGGATACTCTATTACAGTGAGGATGCTGAATTCTATTACTGTAATCATGTTTTACTCAATGGATACTTTATTATAATGAAGATGCTTTCTTTGTTCTGATATAATCTCAATTTTAGCTATTTTTCTCTACTTTCCTCTCTCTCTTCCTTTTTTTTTTTGAGGCAGGGTTTCTTGAATTTCTGACCCTGTATGTGCACCACCACACCCAGTTTATGCAGTGCTAGGGATTAAGTTCAGCACTTCCTGTATGCTAGGTAAACTGTTTCGGCTTTTTTGGGACAGGGTCTTGCTATGTAACCCGGGCTGCTCAGTCTTCCAAGTTCTGTAATTACAAATGCCTAACACCATACTCGGTTGTTCTTTTGACAAACAAACAAACAAAAACCCTCTATAAAAGTGCTTCAGATTATCATCTTCAAACTCAAGTGCACATCATAAGCCGATCAGAACTGCCTGCCTCAGCAGCATAAATGCTAAAACTAGAATGATAAACAGAAGATTGGCATGGCTCCTATACAAGCACAGCACGTGAACTCATGAAACTTATACACTAAAACAACAACAGCAGCAAAAACTTGGTTTGGTGCTGCACACTTTAATAGTTGGGGGGGAGGCTGGTGGAATGTGAACCTAGTCTGGTTTACATAGTGAATTCAAGACCAGCCCAGTTTACAGCAAATTCTATGCCAGCCAGAACTACAGCGGAACCCTGTCTCAAATAAACAAATGAATAAATAAGCTTGTCAAAATGTGTTCTGTTATCTTGCTCCAGGTAATCTTACTTTGTAGTCTTACATGAGACCCAAGAATCTACATTTTAAAGATACCATTCAAGCCATTTTGCTATAGATGATTTTTGTATAGTCCAGATGTGGATTCCTATATTAGAGGTCTAGACCCCAATGTGATAGCACTGGGAGAGAAAAAAACCTTTGAGAAGTGGGACCAAGTGGAGGATGTTTAGATGGAGGAGGGCACTGTCCTCTCTGAAGAATTGTTCTCTGGCTTCCTGTCTGATGACATGACCATATTATTCTCCCATGCATTCCTATCACAGTGCAATCTGCTATAACATAGCACTCACTGACGGAAACAACAATGGGACATGTGTTCTTCATGTTTAGCTTATATAACTGTGAGGAAAAATCCCCATCTTTCTCTATAAAGCTGGCCTGCCCAGGTACTTCTTCATGTGAAGAGACAACAGACCAATATATAATCCTGATTCTAAAAAACACTGTTGTACCACTGCTATCAAGTTTTTGGGCAACAATAGTAGATACTGTGCCATATCTAATATTACTCATTACTCTAAGATCACTGTTTAGTGAGTACAGAAGTAGATATTAATCTAATTATTAATCCATGGAACTTTAAATCTAAATTCCTAGTACTCAATTGCTAGAATGCTTACTTAAATTCCCATTACTATGTGTAAAATTTAAGTTAAATTATTTTAGTCCTGTTAGTTGTGATTGAGATATAAATATAAATCAGTGAATTCTCTCTATTCCCCTCTTCCACCTTTTGCCAGTGTCTCATTTTGCCTAGACAGACCCTGAACTATGTAGCAATGGCTGCCTCTACCTCCCAACTACTGTCACCACAAGTGCCTTGTGAGTCAGAACATTTTCTCAAATTATCACCCCACTTCAATATCACATACCTTGTAACTGTTTATAAGCCAGTTAGGCAGAGGGACTCCATGAGACAACAACTTGTTGATCACACAATGATGATACAAGTTATTCTGGACTCTGTATCTTTCCAAGTAAGTTGACAATAACCTCCATGCTTCATCTGTAGCACTTAAAAAAGGTAAAAAGGACAAAGGAGTTCAGATTCCTTTCCTATTAATTAATTATTAGAGATGGGGGTCTTACTATATATACCAGGTTGATCTTAAGAGCCTACTGCCTCCTGAGTACTGTGATTATAGGTGTGAGTAGACACACTGAAGCTGTTTCAGATTTTAAAAAAATTGTAAGTTTACACTTATTTTAGTGTATGCATGTGTGTGGGGGTGTTCATACACCGTGCCGTCCATCTGGAAGTTACAGAACTTTTAAGAGTTGACTCTCTTTTCTACAATGTGGGTACCAGGGAATCAAATTAGGGTCCTCTGTAAGGACCTGCTAAGTCATCTTTCCAGTTAACAAATGAATTGGTAATACAGCTAAATGATAACTAGAAATTAGATGAGCTAATAAAAACTGGAGTTACAGACAGTTGTGAACTGACATGCAGGTGCTGGGAACTGAACCCAGGTCTGCTGGAAGAACAGCCAGAGCTCGTAACTGCTGAGCCATCTCTCCAGCCCCAAAAACATTTTAAAAAGAAATCAAATGAGTTAAGATTTATTTTTCTCTTACTAACTACATACAATTTATTTAATTCCTTTGTTATAGGATTTTAAAGAAAAAAAGAAATTGGTTCACACCATTAGTACTGATCTCCCAAACTGACCAAACAATAGATTCATGTAGAAAACAATTAAAACAATTTTTATGTAAATGAATATTTTATCTGTATGTATGTATATGCACCATGTGTGTTCCTGGTGCCCATGGAGGTCAGAAGAGGGTATTGGATTCCCCTGGAACTGTAGTTATGATCCACCATATAAATGTTACAAACTAAATCTGGTCCTCTGCAAGAGCAGCATGTAATTTTAACTGCTGAGCCATCTGTCCAGCCTCTCATGTAAAAATTATAATGTTCTCTGAACAAAGAAATTTGAAAAAAAAAAAAGAAGAAAAGAAAAATTTTAATGTTCTAAACTTCAGAGTTTAAAAATAGTAACAGAGAACTTCTGCTAGAGGAAGCAGTGGTGGCCTATATGACAGTACTTGATCCGTGGAGGTGAGAGATCAAGAGTTCAAGACCAGCCTGCTTATAGGAAACCCTGTCTCAAAAAAAAAAAAAAAAAAAAAATAGATTCAATGAAGCAATAGAGTTAAAAGAAAAACTACATAAGTCTAGGAGGAGGATAGCTCCATGCAGCATGATGGCCTGAGTTCAATCCCCAGCACCCTGCTTTTGTGTTTTGTGTGTGTGTGTGTGTGTGTGTGTGTGTGTGTGTTTTTA